>NC_073302.1:157763285-158363285 GCF_027595985.1 Sorex araneus | reverse complement strand
GCCTGGCAAGCTACCCATGGCATATTGGATATGCCAAAAACAGTAACAACAAGTCTCACAATGGAGACGTTACTGGTGCAAAATTGATGAACAACAGGACTGCAGTGCTACAGTGCAGTGCTACTTGAAATTAGTTGCATTCCCCAGATATCCTCTGCCATAAGCATTAGGGTATTTTTCTCTGATAAGAACCTTGGGTGAAAATCAAGTTGTTCTCCAGGAGATAAAAGTCATGATAATTTGAACCCAATGACTTGGTTCCCCTGGAATTTGACTCTCATAGCTCTGTACACAGGACTTCTAGCAATTGTCTATTACAGTTCAGGCTTTCCTACTGGTTGCTAAATCGTTATCTATACTTGAGTTTCTGCTCTGTATAGTTGTGTTTCTTGGATTTGTCTGCTTGTCTCTCTGGTTTGATGGTGGCAGAAAGGTGAGGGTTGTGCATGGGTAGTGGCTATTCTGTGATATTATCTCCCATATGAATCTAAGAAGAGTGGTTTAATTATTTTTTAGCTGATTTATTTATTGGTTCGAATAGAGTAACTTCTTTACTTTCCAGAATGGGAATTGGAAGTCTAATAAGACAACATTTAATGCTTTGAGGTCACCTAAATTTTATAGACAATTTCTAGCTGTTGTTAGAGAAGTTGAGAGAATTGGAATACTGGCTGAAAGGATAATAGACTTGGTAATTAGTATACTTAGATAATATCAAAATTTAGAGACAGATGGAAGATCATAATACATTTTAGCCTTCATATTTATTACTGAGAGTGCAAAAATATATTTAAAAATCTTCCTGGATATTAATTTTTCTCATAAACTTGTTATCAGGATTTATAAGATATTTTTCCCTTTTTTTTTCTTAGCCCACATAAGGAAGTAAAGATGAGAATATTTTTTTCAGTTTCAATTCTGAAAATTTAGAAAACAAAACAAAACAAAAGCAATCCCTCCCCCAAACAAAACCCACCTAAATACTACTTACTCTGTATTAGTTATTTGTTTAGTGTCTTTAAGCAGGTACAATGGTAGTATAAGGAAAATTGAGAGAGGCTGGTGGTGAGGAAAGAAACAATGGATCAGACTCTTCACAGAGGAGGTACGGATTTCTAGTTCAACAAGAAGAGATAATTTCATACAGTGGCATTGCGCAAGGATAACTCTGAAACAAAGCTACTCATTCATGTAACTGTTACATTTCTTTTCCATTTGGGTGTGCTGGGTGAGCTGAGATAGGTAAGACTGTAGTAAAAGGTGGTTGCCAAATCTGGGCAGGTCATCTTTTTCAAGATTAGATATCTGATACTTACCCTACCTGTCAGAGGGTCTGCTGAGGACTAGGGAGGTAAGGAGTAAGTGCTTTCTAAGGATGTTTTCACTTCACAGTTTCGAGAAATGGAGGATAGGAGAGAGAAAGATGAGTTCAAACACTATTACAGTAATTGGGAATGTGACCGTGAGGTTACAGGCTTTGAGGATATAGAATAGTTTATACAGGTAAAGATAAGGGATTGAGGATAACCATCGGAGTTTTGTTTCAGGTAGCTGAATGGATATGTGATGTTAACTAAAGAGAAAGTGATCTACATGATGTGCCTATGGGATATGCAGGTGTACCTGCCCAATAAGGACCCCCAAAAAGACTTATTTAGAGCTTTTATCAAATTGAGGTGGAAGTAGAGGTTTAGCATTATAAATATCTACTATACCTGTTGTCAGTCATAATAGGTCTGAGAAAAAAGCGATAAGCAAGAAGAGGACCATAGAATAATTATAGGGAATGCCACTTTTTAATTTTTTAAATTTTAAAAGTTTATTTATTTATTATTAGTGATTCACTGTGAGGTACAGTTACATACTTACAAATTTTCATGTTTGCAATTCAGTCATACAATGATCAATTGCCTATCCCTCCACCAGTGCCCATTCTCCACCACCAATAATCTCAGGAGCCTTCCCTCCCACCCCACCATCCCACCCCCGACTCTGTGGCAGGGCAGGGAATGCCACTTTTTTAGATTAGATAGATGAAGGAAAATTTGCAGGAAAAATAGGAATGAGTTATGATGAAGCAGAATGAGTTGGGTATAATTTGATGTTTTAAGTTTAAGGGAGTTATCACCAGAATCAAGTAACTATAGACATGAAGGCATGGATTATACAGTGAACACTTACTTTATTCTATAAAAAGGGCAGTTTGATCATATAGTCCTATATGAAAGTCACATTATGAAAGGACTAGAGAGTAAGCCTGACTTAGTAGTAAGTACCAAGTAACAGGAAACCCTCAAAAGGCGAGAAACATTTCTTTTTTAGAAAATGAAGTCTGAAGTTAGAGAACCAAAGGTTGAAGTATAGTTTCATGAAGTTGGGAGGAGCTATGTTCTGCATTTGGATTAGTATTTTAACGTGTTAATTTGGAGGGACACAGCATTCCTAAGGTGGCCTCATCCTCCTATTAAAGATGGAAATTTGAATCTAACCATCATACCCACTGTAAAAGTTGAGAGCATGATAAAGCAACACTGCTTATATTAGTTTCTAGTTTGGGAACAGTATACTCAACTAAAAATTTTCTTACTAAGGGGAAAAGACCATAGAGACAACTAATAATGTCTTCTATAGAGGAGGTTAAAGGTTAGGTTTGTGTGTGTGTGTAGGAGAGTAGAAGGTCATCAGTGCTTTCTAAAGTTGGTGGATTTGCATTTTTGCATTTTTGGAGCTTGCACAATATTTCTCTTAGACATAACTATAGATAATCAGAAGAAGACAGTCAAAAGACAGAATAGATTTTGCCCTTGAAATGGTTTGATCTGTAAATTCTGCTTTCAGACATATTTAATTTTACAGATATTTATGGCAGTAAATTAAAGAAGGCAGACCTTTGCTAAAATATTTTACGTACATTCTATAAATGATATTTTGATATGCTAAGAAAACACAGAGATCTGATTTGGTGGCATAGCAATCTGATTTAGTACCGTGAACCTATTTTAACATATTTTCTGTTTAGCTGACTTTATCATTGTCAATATTAGTGTAATTTATCCTCTTCAACTGTTTTTGAATAAAAAATATAATTTCTAATTATAGGGTAGATTAGGTTAAAAGGATTAAACTAATGCAGGATATAGCAATTGTCTACTCTTTGAAAAGCAGGGGGAATTTGGAAAGAGTAAATGTGTTTGGAAATTGCATATTTTTTTTAGATGGAGGCTTATAATGGCATCCCACTTTGAATTTAATGATTGGCACTTTGCTTGCACTGAATTAAGCCTACTTACATGGAAGGAGTTAATTGATCTTTGACTACTAGGGCTACATTTTTCCTAGTTGGTGTAGATGAATGTCATATATTTGGTTTGGAAGCCTTAGAACATTGGTCAATATTGTAACCAGACAGATTTATGGAGAAAGTTTGCTTTTAATTTTACTATTTTATTTTGGGGATGTTTGGGTCCCCAGGCCACTCCTGCTGATACTCAGCTGGCAGTGCAGACTTGATAGTGATGTGCTAACCAGTGATGTTTTGTTATTCAGTCGTGAGCCTGGGACCCATGAGGCTATACCCAGAGGTGCTCAAGAAGCCACACCATGTGTCTAACTAGAGAACTAGAGATTGAATTTGGGAATGTCTGAGTGTAATGTCTGTGTGCTGCAGTCTTACACCCCTGTTTATCTTCTTAATGTCTGAGTCGAGTTATGCAGACTGTGCTCATCGTTACTTCCCTTCAGTGTTGACAGGTAAGCATGCCACTTCCCCAGCCTTTACTTGCTGGCATTTTAGTATTTATGAGTAATATTATGTATTTGTAGAAGATTTGTAGTGATGAGTTTTGCTAGACATAGTAGACTAAGCTATAAGGATTTTATGGGTAATCTAGCTAATCACGACTCTTCTGTGGTTGATCTGAAGGCTTATAACTTTTACTGTAAACTATATCTTAGTAAACATATTGTGGCATGTGTTTAGGAGGTTTTTAAAGGCTATCTGCTCCAAATTTTTATTCAGTGAGTTAACACTCCTGCAGTATCCCCAACTTCAACCTGTACCTTTAATTTTTCAGACTGAACAAAATATTTATTGACCCAAAATGATTCATTTACCAACCCATTATTTTTTGCATAATTATACTGATTATTAAAAAGGTCTTTGGTATATTAAGTTACAGTGTATCTTACCATTTTTACCCATAGGTTTTAGTGTCATATCCATATGGAGTGAGACCAGGCCTCCTAAGAACAGTTAAGCTGTTATTGAGTCTTTCTTTTTTTCAGCTCTGTATTTCTGACACGTACGAACATTGCTCTTGAGTTGTCCTAAGAAAGGTGTTTGTGTACTCATCTTTCCAGGGAAATTACCTTTCCTTTTCTAATTCTGAACTATATTAAACCACTTTAAGATAGAATGAACTCTTTTGGCAAGGTAGTAAAATAACATTGATTCATTTTAAACTTGTAATCAACTAAACCTTTTTTATTACATGAACCATTGCTAAGTTACCCTTGTCTAAACTAAAGATTTTTAGTTTGCTTTCTTTGGGTTTGGGGTCACACCCACTGATGCCCAGAACTTAGTCCTGGCTCTCTGCTCAGGGATCACTCCTGGCAGTGTTTGGGGAAACAGATGTTGTGCTGGGGATGGAACTGGGGTTGCGGTTGCAGGTGGGTATGCATGCACATTACCTCATGTACACTCTTCTGCCCCTCTTAAAAAAAAATCAGTAACAGGATTTTGTAAAAAATTACAAGGGTGCACGTGCAGGAGGGTGCAATGATGTGTGTGCTGTGTTCTCGGGCTCTCGAGGCGGTGCATTCTCTCTCTCTCTCACCGCTCATGTTCAGTGCTCTGGAGCCACTATGTATAAACCAGATTGGGATGGCGCCTCCTTGTGCTCTGCTTCTGTGTGTGCACTGTGCTCTCTGTGTGTGTCTCTCTATCTCTGTCTCTGTCTCTGTAGTCTCTCCTCTGGTCTCTTCCGACCTCTCTGTCTCCGCTTCTGTGTCTTCTCCTGTGTCTTCTGTCTTGCCTCTGTGTCTTCCCTCTGCTTCTGTCTCTCCTCCTTGCTTCTGTCTTACCTCTTCCTCTTCTTTCCTTATGGTCTTAGTTTATATAGCAATTACATAGGGTGGTGACACAAAGGTGGGTTGAACATTAACAAATAAACAAAGAGGGGTAAGACCATTTCTCCAGGAGATTAATAAAATCTCATCTAAGGAGATTACTCCAGATTTCTAGATCTGCTCAAGGGTGGGATCCAAGCATGGGTATGTCGCTTTCTTCCTTCCTCAGCTAATAATCCACTTAAATAGTTATAGTAAATTTACTTCTAATATTTCTAGCAATGTCATTCAGTATGAGCACAGTAAGAGATATATCAGACTTGAAGTTTGGTTCTTCCTGAGGACATTCACAATATATTCCAGACCACAGTCCTCAGGCCAGGTTAGTCTTCCTAACCCCGGAGGGTCCTAGTCTCATCGTTACTTTTGGATCATGACAGCATTTGTCTATGACCATGTTCTCAACTTATCGTTGAGTATTGTGGCACTTTGGCCTGGCCCATTTCGATGCCAGGGTAGCTCACAGCTTGCCCTGGGTCCATTCTGTCCTTTGTCGGGACCCTGCTTTTGCGGTGTTAGGAACTAAGGGCAACTGAGTTGAGAAAGCAGATGCCCAGGAGTAAATATTATTGGAGGCAATCAGCTCCCAAGTTACAAAGCATAATATTAACTGTCTTCCTGTGTCCATACAGAAAGGACATTGCTTTTAGGTAAACTAAGTTCCCTGCAGCAAGGCTGAAAGGACAAACCCAATGTTATCCTACAGGATTTTACACATAATTTTGTTAAGTTTATTTTACTGTGTTTTAGTGTTGTGCTTAAGGTTGTCCATTCTTTTTGAATACTAGTTTGAGATTCTAATATTAGTTATTACCTTAGTTTTATTACAAATCTGATGATATCTTTTGGTTTCTTATCTAAAATCAAGGAATTGCTTTGACTTTTTCCATCTGGACTTGAACATTTTAAGATTTCTTTGCTCATTCTCTTTTCACTAACTTAAGCACCCGTAGGTGCTAAATACTCCCTAATTCAATTGAAGGGACATTTGGAGATTTGTTACTAGAGATCCATGTTATCTTTTTTTTTTTTTTTTTGCTTTTTGGGTCACACCCGGCAATGCACAGGGGTTGCTCCTGGCTCTGCACTCAGGAATTACCCCTGGCAGTGCTCAGGGGACCACATGGGATGCTGGGAATCGAACCCGGGTCGGCCGCGTGCAAGGCAAACGCCCTACCCGCTGTGCCACTGCTCCAGCCCCAGAGATCCATGTTATCTTTGAGTCTGTTTATCTCCCATCATGTGTTTTTATCTTTTTTCTGATTACTTTGACTTTTTTATATAGGGAAGTATTTTTAAGTATTTTAAATTGACCAAAAAATTAGGATAATTTTTATCAAAATTTGAAAAACTTTGATCCTATCTTCTAACATTTAAAAATGTGTATATGTTTTTATTTTGAATTACTAAATAAATTTCTATATTATAAAACCTTTCATGATAATTTGAATTTTAATTACAAAATGCCATAGGGAATGCCATCTATATGAACCTTTCTTTTCAATTATAAGTGCACACAATAGAGTTATTTTAATATATGTCAAAAGTTAATTAAAAGAGAACTATGTAAAGACATCCTTAATAAAATTAAAGGTCACTTTAAGCTGATACTAAATAATCAGTAATTTCTTTTTTTGTGGGGTGGGTGGGGATGGGGCCAGCCATACCTGCCAGCGCTGGAGGCATCTCCTGACTTGATGCTCAGGGATTGCTCCCCAGATATTGCTCAGGGACCATGCAGTGCCTTCCTCATGCAAAACATATGGGACAACCTTTTGAACCATCTTCCCAGCCCCAGTTATTTATTTTTATATGTGAAAGCATGTTATAAGCTTTAATACAATTCTAAGTTGCTATTTCATATTCTGTAATAACAGCAAAATCTTTCTATTGAATATTGACATGGAGAAATCTGTCTCAGTAATAGAGTGTGCCATGAAATAATTTTATTACTTTCAGGCACATAGAAAATGTTATTTTGGCCATCAGTGTTTCATATAGTATAGACATTTCTTTTGTGCTGTTTACCCTTAAAATAAAAACAAAATAGCACACTCAACCCCCAAATCAGCCTTTGGGCTGGAGAGGGAGAGTGCTTGGTAGAGTGCTTGCTTTGAATGGGGCCAAGCTAGGTTTAATCCTCAGCACCCCAGGTGTCTGTCCAAGTCCAGCCAGGAGTGATTCCTGAGCTCAGAGCCTGGAGTGAGACCTGAGCATAGCTGCTTGGCCGGATTCCCACCTCCCCCCACCAGCCCCTGCCCCCAAATCTATACCCCACTGGAAAACATAAAAAACAACCCCTTATTTCTGTTTATTCATCCTTCTTAACAGCTAGCTTTAATATCATTTCTTTTTTTTTCCCATTTTGGTACCTGGAAGTACTCAGGCTTTGATCACTGCATGTGTGTGTGTGTGTGTATACACACATATATAGTATATATGTATCTATAGTATATAGATACATATAGATACATATGCGCACTATATGTAAGGCAAACACCCTACTTGCTGTGCTATAACTCTAGTCCATATAGTATATATAGATATATATACATAACATAGATAATACATATATAATATAACAACATATATATAATATATAATCTCTCCGTCCCCAAGTGTCAGCATTGCCTTTGTCAAGTAAAGTCCTTCTGTAAAATTATTTTTCATGGTCTCTTCCTATTTTGAGTTCTTGATGTTTTTATTACTGGCATGCTAAGTATCATCTACTTTATTTTCGTATACTTTAAATTTATTTACTTTATTTTTAGTGGTGCGTTTATTCTATCAACAACACTAAAAATTGCCAGAGTGCAAGCATTGTATCTACCTGTTGTTTTTTCTTAGAACTGTTGTAGGAGATTGCTACCTGGATGGTGATGAGCATCATAGATCATAGATGAGTACAAAGGTTTATTTGTAGTTTCTCAGAATGTTTGATAATAGTTTTGTTTCTAACATTAGATGTTTAAAATTATCTTTATGCTGCTAATTTATTGAACAAAGATTTTGTGTAAATAGACACTCTCTAAACATGTTGTCCCAAGTTCTCTAATGCTGCATTCTAAACTATCATTGGTTCTCAGTATTTTATATAAAATTGATGTTAAGAGTTATATAATCAAGGGGAAAAATAAGTGGCCTGAAAGTCAAATACTGTAAATGTCTAAGTATTTCAAATAAATGGTAGGAAGTAGATTAAACTCTGGGGAATTAAAAAAAACTGATACTGATGATTGTAGGAGTTTTAAAAATAGCTTCAAATAATATTTAAAAAATATTAGCACATACCAATCTCTCTGAAAACCAGCAGGAAAGAATTACTCTGTATTTTTCCTGAGTTGAGTTTTCCCTTGATTACATGTCCCTTCCTTTCCTTGTGTCTATGGCATAGTTTTCTGGAGGCTTTTTTCCTATTCACTGGTGCTCGTAAGAGTAAGAGTAAGATAGTGGACATTTTAGGATCATGAGAGAAACTCTTCCAAAATTTCTCTAGGGAAAGTTGAAAATAGATGACAAGCACCAGCCTCATTTAATGTTGGATCTGATTCTGGATACTTTAAATTTGACAGACATGAGGCGACTTTAACTAAAGACATTACCCAGAGTCTTGCCATGTATTGAGTTTGGGCTTTGACCCTGTGGAAATATTAAAACGAGGTGTAAGAAGTGAGTAGGTGGGGCTTGAGCAATACCACAGTAGGTAGGCCACTTGCCTTGCATGCATCCAAGCCAGGTTCAATCCCAGGCATCCCATATGGTCCATGATCCCCACAGGAGTGATCCCTGTGTGCAGAGACAAGAGTTATAAATTCTTCATTTACTGCCATGTGTACTTGAGGAAAATGGTTCATGTAGATAATAATTTACAGTAAGCTTGGAAGTAGATACAAATATATGACTTAGTTTTAAAGTAAGTTTCTTTTTCTTATTTTTTCTTTTTTTTGGGTCATACTCAGTGTTGCTTAGGGGCTACCATCTCCCTGTCTCAGTAATTATTTTCTTAATTATAGAAAATTAACAAAAATGCCAAATAGTATAGAAAGGACTGGAGCGATAGCCCAGCGGGTAGGGTGTTTGCCTTGCCTGTGGCTGACCCTGGTTCGATTCCTCCGCCCCTCTTGGAGAGCCTGGCAAGCTACGGAGAGTGTCCCGCCCACACGGCATAGCCTGGCAAGCTACCAGTGGAGTATTTGGTATGCCAAAAACCGTAACAAGTCTCACAATGGAGATGTTACTGGTGCCTGCTCGAGCAAATTGATGAACAATGGTACTATAGTGCTACAGTGCTACAGCATAGAAAAGGAAGTCAGCTCTATTATGCATTGTAATAACAAAATTAATTAAGGGGTTCCCAACTTATGCTTCAGAGACCTAGGGCCACTACCAACGGTCGTTGGCCAACCTGGTTGGCTGGTTCAGTGCTCAAATGCAGGTGCTGGATATGGAGGGGCTGGAGCCATAGTACAGTGAGTAGAGAGTTTGCCTTCCATGCAATCAACCCAATTCGATCTCTAGCATCCCATGTGGTCCCTGAGTACCGCCCGGAGTAATTACTGAGCTGAGAATCAGGAGTAATCCCTGAGCATCATCAGTTGTGGCTCCCTCCCCCCCCCCACAAAAACAAAAGAAAAGAAAAGAAAGAACTGAGATGCAGTGATGCTTGGGGCCACCAGGGCCATACCTGGTGGCCCTCAGTAAACCATAAATTTTCAGGGACTAAACTCAGGGCTTGAGAATGCGAGTCTCCATTGTCAGTCCTTTGAGTTATTTCCCAGCCCAGTAATCACGGAAAAACTACATTAAAAAAAAGAAGAAGAATGGCTTTATGTTCATAACAAATTGATTGAATGGAAGTTAAAAATTTTTCTTTTTTTAACCTCCTACACCTCTGCTCTGCCTTGTTGTTGTTGTTGTTGTTGTTATTCCTTTTTTTTTTAAAAAAATTAATGAATCAGATTTTGTGGCTTGCAATACTATTAGTAATGGTTTCTCATGCATGTAATTCCTATGCCACACTTGTTACCAGTGTGATGTATTTCTTATAACTTAACTTTATTATCATCCAAATAGCACCGTTTGTGTTAGTATCACTTTTCTGTTGTATAGTCTATGGATTTGGACAAATATATGCATGTATCATCATTTATAGCATCTTATAAAATATTTTTAACCCTAAACTTTCTCCGTGCTGCCATTTTATCCCTCCATTCCTTAACCTGTAGCAGCTGCTGATCTCCATAGTTCTGACCTTTCCAGAATATTTTATAGTTGGAATTCTATAGTCCAGCTTCGCTTCTTTCATTCAGTATTCAGGAGTTGGTATTAAGGAGTTTCTTTGTCTTTTATGATTTCATTTTAATGTTGAATAATATTTGTAGTCTGGATTTACCACAGATTATTCATTCACCCATGGAAGGACATTTTCACCTTGCTTACAAGCTTTGGCGATTATGCATAATGCTGCTATAAACAATCATATACAGGGCTATACATGGACATACTCTTTCGATTTCATGGACAAAGTTTTCAAATTTGTTTTTTTGTTTATTTTGACTGGGAACAGGTCAGGGGTGGGGGTCTCTTGTCTGTGCAATACCTGACTGTGCTCTGGACTTAATTCTGGCTCTGTGCTCAACAATTGCTCCTAATGATGCTCAGAGTATTGGGGATTAAATAGAGGCTGACCTAAGGCAAGGCAAACTCTTTAACCCCTGTATCATCTCTCTGGAGCTAAACTTTCAATTTCTTGGGGTGAATACCAAGAATTGTGACTCTAGATCATAAGATAAAGTTATGTTTGTCCTTTTCAGACACTGTAAAATTGTGTTCCAGAATTACCATTTTGCTTTCCTATAAGAAAAGAATTTCTGTTGCTCCACTTCCTTGCCATAATTGATTACTGCTGATGTTTATCATAATTACATTTTAACATTTTATTCTATATAGTTTATTTCATGGACATACTAAGCAAATGTAATTCAGCAAATTTCTTAGTATTAAATGTGCAGCTTCTTTTTAAAAAATTAATAATCCATTATGAAAATTCTTTTTTCACATTTTTTCCTTAGGATAGATTCAAAAGTATATATGTACATTTGTTTAAAGTTTTAAACTTTTTATTAAGGTCAATTTTGATGTAACTATTATAGCTTTGAGAAATGATTTACAAAGGTAACATTCTGACCTTAAATATTCTGTGTAAATATTGGGAAACTTGAATCAATATAAAGTTTAATGAAACATTCATTAAAGACACCAATTTCAAATGAATATTTGAAGACTCTCCTATAAAAGATTTTATGTATTTAACTGAGTTTAGTAAAGTTAGGCTTTATTTGCTATTTTCTGATAGGAGTTCTGTCATGTGATTGAAAAAAGAACATTTAAGTAATTACACAGATGGTTAAAAATAACTTCCAGGCTGGATCGATAGTGCAGAGGGTAGGATGTTGGCCTTGCACGTGACTGACTGGATTCAATCCCTAACATCTGATGTGGTCCCCCGAGCATTGTTAGGGGTAATTCCTGTGTACAGAGCCAGGAGTAAACTGAGCATCGATGGGTGTGAACCAAAAGGCAAAAAAAGAAAGAAGAAAACACAAACAAAAAAGCCCTGTTTTAGTTGAATAATTATGTACAATTAAATGTTCATTACTTATGTATACATTTCCCATTGTTAATTCTAAAAGTCACAATACCTTTTCCATTACACCTATTTTCTTCTTTTTAAAAAGGAAATACGTTGGGTAAAGATGATTTAGCTGTATACAGTATTGTAGCTTAATTCCATTAACATTACTTAAGAATATTTGATTAAAATCTTTGCACTTTTTATATTTGTATCTGAATGCATGGAGAAATATTACTTGTAAAGTGATAAATGAAAATTTATTTGATCTGTTTTCTATCTTTAATGTGAATTTATGGGGAAGTGCCTGTTTAATGTATTATTTGTTTGCATTTAACGCTTAGGAAATTTCTATCAATGGTAGTTATATTTTGATATCCATCATGTCTTCATAGAACAAAATAGTCCTTATTTTCTCAAACTGGAAAAAACAACTTGTTACCATTTATAGTATTATTCTTTGGTAGGGAAAGTTCCATCACATTGGCTCTAAATATAACTTTTAGTTTCCTTTGATAAAGTAACTCTTCTAGGACATTTTACTGTCAGTTACATTTTTAAATTAAAATATCCCTGCCCCCACATCATTCATCTCATTCAAAATTTAGAGTTATTACTTCTAAAACTTGAATTCTCCAGAATGTTATACCATAAAAATACTAAACATAGAAACTTCGTAGCCAAATATGTGATATACAGGGTTTTCCTTTGTTTCACATTGCTTTCCTTGTAACGAGTGATGATTTATACAATTCTGATCATTTGGCCACATCATTCATGAACTCACAAATTATTATAACATCTTCAACTTGATACCTGGAATCACTTTATTTTTCGCACTTATCTTTACCTAACACTAAACTTTCCAGCCCAATTAATCTGGAATATATTGTTTTCTTTTTTTCTTTTTGGGTCACACTCGGCAATGTACAGGGGTTACTCTTGGCTATACACTCAGGAATTACTCCTGGTGGTGCTCAGGGGACCATATGGGATGCTGGGAATTGAACCCGGGTCGGCCTTGTGCAAGGCAAACGCCCTACCCACTGTGCTATCATTCCAGCCCCCTGGAATATATTGTTGAATGCTTGGTTTGGGTTGTTAAAGTTATTTGGTATTGTTAGAATAAATAGCCTTTTCTTGTAAGATTAATTTAGTTTTTTGTTTCAGTGACTTCTGTGTCTCTGCTGAATGTTCTTGGTGTTCATTGATTGAGGTCTTTCTGCTCTGCCTCGTCATTGGTTTCCTAGCCTTACAGGACTGGTAGTTCTTTGACTGTCCTGGTGGAATTTCTCCTTTCACAAGTGCAGGAGAACCCTTTTATTTACAGGTTGTTGAAGCTTATTTTCTCTGTAGCTCCCTCTTTTCTGATACTCTACCCACAAATTCCAGCTGCCTTAATCTCCCCTAAAATAGTCCTCAACTAAAGAGACCACTGCCCTATATTTGGGTTTCCGGAATGTGCCTGGAGGCAGAATACTAGGGTGATAATAGGGCTCAATTTAGTTCCCTTTTTCTTATGTATTAAGTCTGGACCCGCACTGTCTGTTGTTGAGTGTCTAAAGTAACTATTTCATGTATTATATCCAGTTTTCTACTTTGTTAATTGCAAGAAATCAAACTCACTCCTTCATTTCTGCCATGTAGTTAACAATCAGTAGACAAATCTTAAGTGTGAAAAGAAGATATAGGGTATTATGATAAAGCTGAAAGTCTGGCCATTAGTTCAAAGTTGACTTTTCATTGTATAGATCTTACTAGTGAATTCAAGCAAGCTTATAATTCTGTTTAACCTCACATGGAAGTGTGAGGCACAATGCAATGGTATTCACACATGACATACATTATAACACATCCATAAAAAATCTATAAATATTAAATAATATAACTAGTATGAGTAATGCAAAATAAGCTCTTGATGAATCCTGTTGATAAGATTCAAGTCTTTTTTATAATGTATAAAAAATCATATTCACGTTAAATAGGCTGGAACAATAGCACAGCGGGGTAGGGTGTTTGCCTTGCACGTGGCCGACCCGGGTTCAATTCCTCCGTCCCTCTCAGAGAGCCCGGCAAGCTACCGAGAATATTCTGCCCACACAGCAGAGCCTGGTAAGCTATCCATGGCATATCCAATGTGCCAAAAACAGTAACAACAAGTCTCATAATGGAAATGTTACTGGTGCCTGCTCCAGCAAATCAATGAACAACGGGACTACAGTGCTATAGTGCAGTGCTATTCACATTAAATGTCCTACAAATTTGGATTTAAAAAAATTGTGCTACCCCCTGCTCATGGATAGGGAGGATTAACATTATTAAAATGGCAATACTCCCCAAAGCACTATACAGATTTAATGTGGTCCTGATCAGGATACCCATGACATTTTTAAAAGTAATAGACAAAACACTCTTGAAAATTATATGGAACAGTGAACCCCCATGAATAGCTAAAGCAATCCTTGGGAAAAACAAGATGGGTGGCATCACCGTCCCTAACTTCAAAGTATACTGCAAAGCGGTAGTAGTTAAAACAGCATGGTATTGAGCTAGAAACTGACCTGCAGACCAGTGGAACAGAGTTGAGTGTTCTGTCACAAACTCTCATATGTATGATCACTTAATTTTTGACAAAGGAGCAAGAAATAAGAAGTGCAGCAAGGAAAGCCTCTTCAATAACTGGTGCTGGGAAAACTGGATAGTTACCTTACCTCTGTCTAACACCAAGCACGAAAGTCAGATCAAAGTGGATTAAAGACCTCAATATCAAACATGAATCCATAAAGTACATGGAGGAAAATATAGGCAGAAACCTCCATGACATTGAAGCTAAAAGCATCTTTAAGGATGAAACACCACTGACCAAGCAAGTGGAAACAAACATAAATAAATGGGACTACATCAAACTAAGAAGCTTCTGCACTTCAAAAGAAACAGTGACCAAAATACAGAGTCCACAGAATAGGAAAGAATATTTACCCAATATCCATCGATAAGGGATTGATATCCAGGATATACAAGACACTAGTAGAATTGTACAAGGAAAAAATCTCCAACCCCATCAAAAAATGGGGAAAAGTAAACAGAAGCTTCCTCAAGAAAGAAATACAAGTAGCCAAAGGCACATGAAAAAATGCTGCACATCGCTAGTCATCAGGGAGATGCAGATCAAAACAACAAAAGGATATCATCTCACACTACAGAAACTGGCACACATTCAAAAGAACAAAGACAACCCGTACTGGCATGCATGTGGGGGAAAAGGGACTCTCTTTCACTTTGGTGGGAATGTTGACTGGTCCAGCCTTTCTGGAAAACAATATGGACATTCCTTCAAAAACTAGAAATTGAACTTCCATATGACCCTGCAATAGCACTTCTAGGAATATATCCCAAGGATGCAAAAAAGCACAGTAGAAATGACATTTTTACCTTTTTGTTCATTGCAGCACTGTTCACAATAGCCAGAATCTGGAAACAACCTGAGTCCCTGAGAACAGACGACTGGTTAAAGAAACCTTGGTATATTTACACAATGGAACGCTATGCAGATGTTAGGAAAGATGAAGTTACGAAATTTGCTTATAACTGGATAGATATGAAGAGTGTTATGCTAAGTGAAATGAGTCAGAAAGAGGGGGACAGACATAGAAGGACTGCGCTTATTTGTGGAGTATAAAATAGCATGAGACTGACACCCAAGGACACTAGACACAAGGTCCAGGAAGATTGATCCATAGTTTTAAGCCTGCCTCATGAAAGGGGGATAAAGCAGATGGAATAGAGAAGGGATCATTAAGAAAATGATGGTTGGAAGGATCGGTTGGGATGGGAGATATGTGCTGAAAGTAGATAAGGGATCAAAAGTGATGGCCTCTCGGTATTTGTGTTGCAAACCATGATGCCCAAAAGTAGAGAGAGAGTATGGGGAATATTGTCTGCCATGGAGGCAGGGGGAGGGTGGGGGAGGGTGGAAAAGAGGGGATATACTGGGGATATTGGTGGTGGGGAATGTGCACTGGTGGAGGGATGGGTGTTTGAACATTGTATGATTGTAACTCAAACATGAAAGCCTGTAACTGTATCTCATGGTGATTCAATAAAATAAAATTAAAAATAAATAAAAATTGAGCTAATATTATCAGATTGTGAAATAACGAGCCTTTTCATATAGTTAAACACATTGATATTATCATATTTACAAACATGTATACATAAAGAAAGCTGAGATTTAGTTCTGAACTATAGTCATAATTCATGTTTTACTTATATATAGTTTGGAAAACTCGTTTTGTTTACAAATTAACAATACTGTTCTAGGAACTTTCCTCTTGTGTGTTTTGTCTCTTATTCCTCATTTTGCATCATATCCTTCTAAGGAATATATTTAATCTAAAGTTGAATACCTAAAATATAGGAAAAATTGCATGTAGTAAGGATTTTACTCTTTTCTAGAGTAAGTTCTTCATTTTAAGAACTTACTGTAATTAGACTCTTAGTGCAAGTTTTTGTACAAGCTTTATTATATATGTGATCTAGGCTCCTACTGTTAGATGATACCTGTTGATTTTCATTCATGTGCTGCTAAAGATCTATGTGCTTTTTAGATTTGGTAATTTTCACAAGGAAAATTTGAAATAATTTTTTTGGTGGTCTAGTAGTGGGATATTCTTAGGTTTTAAAGTAAAGAGAAGTCACATGTTTGTTGAGTGTTTTAATTATGAATTATAAACGATATTGAGCAATGACATATCTTTGGTCTTGGATTACAAAACTGATTAACAGTGGGAAAAGAGGTTGAGAAGAAAGAAGAGACAAAATAGAAATGACATAAGGACAGTGGTAGAGGCCATTGGCACTTTTCTAGGGGTGTGGAACAGAACCTTTGTACATCAGTACTGTACACTCTAACACTATTGTAACCACACCCCATAAACTATTATGTTTTAAAAGATGAGATTAGCTAATATAAAATATTTTACTTTAGAACAGCTAATTTTCTTATAATTTTTTTATGTTTTACATAATCTTTGCTTAAAAAACTTTGTGCATTGCACTTTTCTACACTTAGGGTAGGATAATTTTTTAGACTGGATTCCCAGAAATGTAATTATTGTATCAAAGTATGTGAACTTTCTTTTGGAAAGCTTTTAATCTATACTTATTGCCAATTTCTCTCTTGAAGAATTATACTAGCATACTGCTATTGTTATGCTTAGGTATTTATCTATTTATTTATTATGTACTTAAGTGAGACTCTATTTCCTCCTTTCTACCAATCAAAATTAAGTCAAATAACAAATTGTTGAAAAATTTTGTAGGAAAATATATCAGAGCTTTAATATTTTTGTGAGGTCAGGATAAACAGCACCAAGTTTAATCTTTTACTGAAGACACAAAACTTTACCATTATGGTGGTTAATTAGATGAAATTGCTATAATAAGAACTGCCCTCAGGCCTTCTTTTTGGAAAGAGGCAAGGGCACGTTTGGCCCTACATTAAGTAGGTCATACTGGCTTAACTGCTTTGTTTCCTTTTTCCTGCTCCCTGGTAGTTGGTCTTTCATCTGTCACCTGAGGTTGTTTTTTTTAAGTATCAGCAACTCATATTTCTTTTTATTCTTTTTATTCAGTGTACATTATATTTCTTTTCAACATTTTAGTAAACATAGTCAAGATTTGGTTTTTCTATCATGTCCATGTATCACATCTAATTATTCACCTTTCATTGGATATTTAGGTTGCCTGTTTTGCATGTTAAAATTTTGCCAGACAGCATTCTAAATAGTTTGAATTTCTAATTGTTTATTTAGAAAAGGTTTACTACTCATATTTTTTTCTATTTGCTTTTTTCTTTCCATTTATTTAATATGGGGAGGGAATATTGTGGGGGTCAAACTCAGCACTTCATATATGTGAGGAATGCCCTCAAACACTGAGCTACATCTCTGCTCCTATTTTTAAATTGATGTTAAAATCCCATGGGGAATAATCAAACAGGAGAAAGTAATGCAGTAAAGTCATGTTTCTCTTACCCTAAGCTCCCAATCCCTAGATAAATAGTTTTACAGAAAGGGAACTGTTTGAATACACATTATCCTATCAGGATGAGCTACCTATGGAGTGATGCTTAATGCTTCTAAATGTGGAAAAATATGAAAGCTCTCAGTGTGGTGAAGATGGGAGTATATAACATAAGCTTGGGCACACATTTCCTTTTTCAGCTCACTCATTTACCTGGTCATAATATTTTCCTGAAAATATGTGCCATTCATTTTTCCATATTGTACCTATACAATCATGAAATATTTTAATGTTTTAGACTCTGTGGCACATTCATTGATAAAATTCAAAATACTATTTATTTTGGGGGCCACATTTTTCGGTGCTCAGGATTTATTCCTGGCTTTGTACTCAAGGATCACTTCTGGTGGGCTTGGGGGGACTACATTGGGTGCCAGGGATTGAATCTGGGTTGACTATATGCCAGGCAGATGCCCTACTGTATTATCACTCTTGCCCTTCTAAATCCTGTTTTTTTTTAAGTAATGCAGAATTTTTCATTAAAACTACTAATATTATATTTCACACAACTACAGTAGTGTAGTGTATTTTACCCCATTGAAGAACATTTTGGGTTGCTTTTCATCTTTTATTAATGTAAGTCATGCCTTAGGTGAATATAATTTTATAGAATACAAATGAATTCTAAGAATTGGCTTGGTTAAATGGCATATGTTTTTATAATTTTGGGGGGCTGACATTTAAAATTTTCAATTTATTTTTATTAAGACATTGTGAATTATAAAATTGTTCATAATAAAGTTGTTTCAGACATACAATGTTCCAACACCAGTCATACCACCACCAGTGTCCCCTTCCCTCCACCAGTGGTCCAATATTCCCTGATTTTCCCAGCCTGTCCCCTTGGCAACATATAACAAATTTATTTTATATTTCTTGCTCCAACAAATCTGTAATAAATGACATTTAACCTATGTAAATACAGAAATTTAAATGATTTAATACAATATAATACACTGCCTATCCTCATTGTATATAACTAAGTTTTAAACTGGCATCTAAAATATATTGCATTAAATTTTATTTTGTATTTGAATATTATTGTGGTAATTATTATGTTTTCCCTTTCATAAATGAAGATTCCTCCCTCCCCTGCCTTCCCTGGTAGGCAAACAACAAATGTATTTCATATTACTTGGTCCACAACAAATTTATTTATTTTTATATTATTCGTTTATATTTTTATAAAGTGGGTCACAACATTTGGTTACATTTAATATTTGAACACCAATCCCACCACCATTAAACCTTCCCACCACCATATTTTGGGTATTCCTTTTTTTTTTCTTTTTGGGTCACACCTGGTGATGCACAGGGGTTACTCTTGGCTCTGCACTCAGGAATCACCCCTGGCGGTGCTCAGTGAACCATATGGGATGCTTGGAACCGAACCCGGGTCGGCCACGTGCAAGGCAAATGCCCTATCCCCTGTGCTATCACTCCAGCCCCTATTTTGGATATTTCAATCCCAAAATCTAACCCATGCCCTAAAGCAGAACCGAAATAATTTATTTTGTGTTGTTACGAATAAACCGCTGAAAATACTCCAAAAATCTTTCCTTAGAGGAGAGTATGTGAAGATTGTTGTATTTCATCCAGGGGCCATTAAGCCCTTCTATAAGAGATTTCTAATATGTTGTTAAGAGTTGATTGAGCCTTGTGTCATTATATATATATACATATATATTATACGTGCGTATGTAATATGCATATCTTTATATCTGTAAAAATATATTTCCTTCTAAGATTAGTTGCCTTCTACTTTAAACCCCATCAAATGTGGTGCACTAAGATGTTGTTATAGGTTAAGCTTTCTGTGTTTATATTTTGTTAATCGAGAAGTTCTTATTGATGATTTCTTTAGCTACTGTTTCACCATCACTTTTGCTTCCTGTTCTCCAGGAACTCTAATGATTCTTATATTGTTCCTCTTGAACTCATCCTGTAGTGCTCTGGTGTGCTGTTCATTTCTTTTCAGGTGAATTTTCATCTTCTGCTGTTTCCTCAAAGTTTCCTCCTTCTCATCTTGGTGCTCCTCAAACTTTTGCTCAACCTCTGTTTTTCTGCTGCTCAGAGCATCTATTGACTTTTAAAAATATCACTTACTATGTCTTTCATTTCTGTCATTTCTGACTGTAGTTGGGTTTTTTATTTTTTGACTCTTATGCTTTGCTGATTACCTGTGCTGTCATTTTATTTTTAACTCATTGAATGTACTCATCACAGTGGCATTAAAAACACTGAAGATTTACTGATGTTATTTATGTCTTTGGTTCCCTTAAAATACTTTTTATGACTAAGAGTTTGAATACTTTTCCTTAGCATTACTAACCATAGGTAGCTTTTCAGTTGCTTTGATCTCTGTTCCATACCTTGTTCATTATTTAAGATTTAAGATCTTCATACTTGGGTATGTCATTTTATTAAGGCATTTATATCTTAAGAATATTAGCGTTTTGCAATAGCACAGCAAGTAGGACTTTTGCCTTGCATGAGGCCGACCTGGGTTTGATTCCTTCGTCCCTCTTGGAGAGCTTGGCAAACTACCGAGAGTATCCTGCCCGCATGGAAGAGCCTGGCAAGCTACCCATGGCGTATCCGATATGCCAAAAACAGTAACAAGTCTCACAATGGAGATTTTACTGGTGCCCACTCGAGCAAATCGATGAACAACGGGACAACAGTGCTACAGTGCAATTATGCTATTTAATGTGGTTTCTATTTTCTCAACCCACTACTGTTTTTTTCAGTTCATTTGGATTTTCATGGGAGTAGTCAGAGGCTTAAGGTTTGCTATGTACATTTTCATTTTTTTTTGAGGGGGGGAATACAGGCATTGGGATACACTGCCTATAAGACAAGTGACAAGTGCCGTATCCTCGATGTTATATATCTGGTCCTATTTTAAAATTTTTAATGCATCTTTTATTCTCTTCTATATACTTTTTACATTACAAAAAAACCTCCAATATTTTAGATTTTTGTGAAAAATAAAGTGTTGAATGGTATATCCCCCTGTTCTTTTCTTTAGTTTGGGGAGGCAACCTTCCAAGGTAGGTAATGCTTTGCGGGTGTGTACTGTCTGGGATCAAACTGGGATTGGATAAATGCAAGGCATGTGTCCTAACCCTTGTACATTTTTTCTGACCCTATTATTTTTTTTAACAGGTTAAACTATAAACCTGTCTGCATTCCAGTGTACTGTAGAATTTGAATTCCTGAAGCCTGATTGAAAGAGACTTGACTGTTAAGAGTTGGAAAGTGATAAAATTGGAAGTGTGGAAGTTTACAATTGTTATTGATTTTTTCCACTCTGCCTTCTGTGATACCTGTGGCATGCATCTTGTAGGTTTTGAAAGCAGTGCACTGTTGACTGATTTTTGGTTCTTTTCAGTTTTATTCCATTTTAACTTAGACCTATGCTCCCACTTTTTCAGACTCTACCACTGTAAAAGCTTTCAAAGCTAAAGATGCTACCACCTATGGAATTAGTGTCACAAATATATATCAGCTGTATAAGATGCAGTTTATATGATTTTGGCTCCTTTTGTGGAATTGTTCCTAATGTTGTCAGCTTAATCAGTGATAATGAGTTGAAAATCAGAATGAAATAAAAATAATTTAAATATATGTTTAACATTATATTATTTGTTTTTTTCTTCCCTCTCTCTCTTCCTTACCTAGTTACTGGTGAAGTGCTACTTAGTACTGATTTTAACTTTTTTACTTTTTATTTTATTTTATTTTATTTATTTATTTATTTATTTATTTATTTATTTATTTATTTATTTATTTATTTTTGCTTTTTTGGTCACACCCAGCGATGCTCAGGGGTTACTCCTGGCTTTGCACTCAGGAATTTCTCCTGGCAGTGCTTGGGGGACCATATGGGATGCCGGGGATCGAACCCAGGTCGGCCGCGTGCAAGGCAAGTGCCCTACCCGCTGTGCTATCGCTCCGGCCCCTACTTTTTATTTTAGAATCAGTGTCCTATATCTAGAAATTGGTGATTTGCTTTAAGTTGTACTAGTAAAGATGAGTCCTTTTTGTTACCTAATTAATTAGGAAAAACAGAGAGAATATATGGTATCCCCTTAATATTGGAAGATTAGAAAAAAGTGAGGAGGGGAGGGATTAGCAGACTAGAATAATATTGTGCTCTTGGTTTGTTCTCATCCCCATCCGTTCAATGTGGTGCCATTTCTTTACTTGGTACCTCTCACTTCATTCTTCTTCTTGCTTGCTGGAACATTCTTTTATTCAGCCTTTGACCTAGGACTTGATTTTTTAATTTAGCATCCAATACAGATTTGGTTCTAGCTCTCCCCAATTTTATTAATCACAAGAAATTCCCTGAGCTAATGTTTGTTCTTAGAAAAACTGCTAGTAGGGCTACTAACAGGCAGTTTTGAAGCTTCACAATCTATCCAGGAATAATGCATAAATATTGCTCTTTTTAGGGTGAGTCATGTGATAATGGGATGGGCAGTACATATGGAATATGTGTATTTGCAGAGTGTATAGTAAGAGCTAAATAGTGGAATTGGTTGATTGGTTTGTTCAACACACACAGTCTAATTTTTGTATCTAGTATGTGTGCTTTATAGGTAAGGATCTCAGAAAGATACTTCAGTGGAGAGTAGAATGTCACATCTCTTATGTGATAGGGTAAAAATTTGTTGAGAATTAACAACCTGGGAAGTGTCATTTAACTTGAAGAAGTTGGGAGATGGTTCACTGTCAGCATATGTATATTTCATCCATAAGTAACTTTATGTGATTCCTACTTCGTCTTAATGCTTATTAACTACAGAGTAATTCTAATTTGAAGTGATTGGCAGTTTTGGAAGGGGGAAAAATGGACAATGTGTCTGAATTTGTACAGGCTTTGCTTTTTATGACAAATGCTTGATACTTTTTTTGAAAATGAAGAAAATACTCATTTTGCAAATGTCATCAATTTTTAACAATCAAAAATTTACTTGGCAAGAGAAGTGATGTAACTCTACAGAATTGTGGTTATTGTTACATTGTTTTGTTTACTATAAACCTGCTCAATATTGGTAAATATAGTGTAGCAGAAACTGAACTGTTGTGAGCCATCTGGGCAGCAGTCCAAGATATCATTAAAAATACTGCCTCAGACTAATTTGAGCTTATGAATAATATTTCGTTAACAGCTCAACTGAAATTCAACCACATGGTGTAGCGTAAAAATCCTGAGCTCACGAAGTAATGAGAGTAGTATAAGTATACACTGAATACTTAATAGTCTGTATTTGAGTGATGCGTTTTTTAACATTTAAATAATAGCACCCACATGCTTAATATGATCAGATTTCTTTACTGCTTATTTAAATGCTATGGTTTGCTGTTAATTGGAATGTCTCATAAACTAAAACATTATTGGTTTAATGCTCAAACCTGAAGAATAAGGAGAGATTGCTGAATAATTGGCAAGAGAAGTGAACATTCTACCTCTTTTGGCCTATAGCTAGAGTAAATGTTACCATAAGTGACATTTATGGTAAATGTTAACATTTATCATAAAAATAATTGAAGGATATAGGTGTTGGAAAGGTCCAGTAGATAAATTAATTTTACTGATAAAAGGTAATTATCAGACTTTAAATATGCAATGAGGATTATTATTGTTAACTTATAAATAATTGATTATATAGGTGTGACAAAGGGAATGAGGTTATGATTAGTGAATTGCCCTAGATAAAACTTATATGTTGGTGTTTACTGTCAAGAACATACATATTGGGGCTGAAGCAATGGCACAGCGGGTAGGGCGTTTGCCTTGCACACGGCCGACCAGAGTTCAAATCCCAGCATCCCATATGGTCCCCTGAGCACCACTAGGGGTAATTCCTGAGTGCAGAGCCACAAGTAACCCCTGTGCATCACCACGTGTGATCCAAAAAGCAAAAAAAAAAAAAAAGAACATACATATTTATCTTTTTCTTTGTGTGTTATTTTAACTAGTTTGTGTCGTTTCTGAACATATAGATAAAACTCATGGGGAGGCTTAGTTTTCTGTTAGTGTGTACAATATTTTTGTAATGAAAAGGATGATGTGTTTTAAAGTGTGAATTTTAAATATACTATGTCTCAATAAATATTTTATTCATTTTCCAGGTTAGCACTCTACGTATATGAATATCTGCTCCATGTAGGAGCTCAGAAATCAGCCCAAACATTTTTATCAGAGGTATGTTTTATATTTTCTGCTTTTTATTTTTTTACTTTATGTAAGTGAATGAAAAATAAGCTGTTTTAATTATTTGGGAAATGATTATATTTTGCCTAGAACATGGTTAGTTGCACATACAATCTTTGTATACTATTTATAAACATTTTTAGTATCCCCAAATGCTGTTTCTATGCAGGTAAACTCCTACTCAGTTCTCTAGCCAGTTTGTAGTGAGAAATGAAAACCAACGTTCTCCTTTACAGAAATAATCAAGAAAGCAAATTTGCTTTCAAAAGACAAATACTATCATATCTCTAATTCTAGCAGTATCTTATTTTTTACACTACTCATAATTTTGGAAAATATGTGTTTCTTGTATTAGTAGGGGTGAACTGATGGTTGAATTTTATTAATCTTATTTCAGATAATCGTTTCTCTTTTTATTTTCTTCTTTAGTCAGATAATGGTTTCTCTTTTTATTTTTCTCCTTTAACATTTTAAATGTTGAGTTGGGACTTTCTTGCAATGTTATTTTCCTCTTTTATTTTAGTACTTTATGTAAGTGAATAAAAAAATGTTAATACATAATAATGAGGAAGTCAAGAGGATTTTGTTGAGTTCTGTTATATGCCAAGTGTATTTGTTATGATCCTTTAGTAACAATATATTACCTCTAAATCTTAGAATTTTGTAAGAAATTTGTTAAGACACATTTATTATTTCTGGGTTTTTGATAGGCTAGAGAGATAGCACATCAGGTAGGGCGTTTGCCTTGCATGTGGCCGACCAGGGTTTGATTCCTCCGTCCCTCTCGGAAAGCCCGGCAAGCTACCGAGAGTATCCCGCCTGCACGGCAGAGCCTGGCAAGCTACCTGTGTCGTATTCGATATGCCAAAAACAGTAACAAGTCTCACAATGGAGACATTACTGGTGCCCGCTTGAGCAAATCAGTGAGCAAAGGGATTATAGTGACAGTGGATTTTTGATGGGAACAACAGATTTCAGAGAGTTTATATCACAAAATGCACTGTTAGTTGCACAGTGTCATGTTTGGAACAAGAATGGAAGCCTGTTGTTGCAAAGCCCTCATTTTTCCTTTTGTGCCTGAGCTAAGCAGTTTGGTAACCTCTAACCATTTGTGGGTTTTGATCCCTTGATGTATGGCCAGCCCAGCTAAGTGCTGAGACTGATGTTCATGTTGAAGTTTGATGATTTGGTGTGAACAAAAGAAATACTAGCATTCCAGTCATTGAAACTTTGAAATCACTTGATGACATTTTTCATATATTGAGTAAAATAAAATTTAATTTTTAAAAGGTATGGTTACTAAAATTTTTAAAATTTTGTGCATGCCTCATATGTGCCCCCTGCTCACGTCTCTTTGGCAGAGTATTCCTTGAGAGTATGTTATTTTCAGTGCTCTCACTCATTTTCTACCTCGTGCTCTGGAATATAACAGGCAACCCCTTAATCCAGATGACCTACTTGGGATACAGCCATCTTGAGATCTGCTTACTTTTCAAAGGAACAGATATGCGAACATATAATTTCTTTTTCTTTTTTTTATTTTCTGCGGAAGACATTTATTTATTTTTTAGTGAATCACCGTGAGATGCAGTTACAGACTTACAGACTTTCGTGATTACGTTTCAGTCATACAATGATCAAGTACCCATCCCTCCACCAGTGCCCGTTCTCCACCACCAATGGTTCCAGCATCCCTCCCACCACCCCCCCATCCCTCCCGCCCCACCTCTGTGGCAGGCGCATTCCCTTTTACTCTCTCTCTCCTTTTGGGTGTTATGGTTTGCAATACAAGTATTACGAGGCCATCAGCAAACATATAATTTCTTAATCTTTTGTCTAATAAGTATGTGAACCATGAGGGTCTCCTTGCAAATAAGCAGTTCCAGATATTTGCTTAGAACTGGTAAGAAGTCAGTTTTTTGTTTTGCTAAAAGGACTGGAAGGACTGTATAATCATTTATTATTTATTATAAATAATAAAATTTCAGTATAATCAGATTTTTAACATGAAATATTTAAAAATTAATATAAATTTGATTTCAAGGTTTATTCAAACCAAAACAGAAGTTTGTATATCTCTATCTCCTTAACCCATTAATTAATACATTATAGTCTGCGGTCTTTCTAGATTCTCTTTATTTATACTGCAGATTAAAATAGCAAAAATATGCTATAATATTTGTATTTCTAATCACTGCCAACTGAAAGTATATTAAAATAAACTAAAACTAGTCATAGCTACGCAGTTTTTATTTTAATGCACTTGAAAACTTGAGCAAATCTGGTGGATGGATCTACTGATGTTGCTGAATATTCAGAGTTTTCTTACCAACATTATAAGATGTCAATAGTTACTAAACTTAATCAAAAAAAGAAAAATGCTGCTAATTTATTGAAGGAATTTCAGAGATTGGAACTCAAATGAGTTATATTGGTTGGTGACATTATTAGACACTGTACTGATATATACCATGGAACACATTAGAAAAAGTTTTCATTTTCTTTTGAGCCACACCCTTGGTGCTCAGGGCTTACTCAAGGCTCTATACTCAGGGATCACTCCTGGAGAGCTTGGGGGACCACAGGGGAGCCTAGGATACAAGCCTGGGCAGGCACATTCAAGTTAGGCATCTTACCCACTATACCATCACTTTGGCCCAGAAAATGAATGTAAAAATTTCTAGGACTGTTTGGTAGAAATGAAATTACAGTTTCAGAAGATTACCCATTTTTTTCTAAACAAGAAAAATGGGTGAAATTATGTTATGATTTCCTTTTCTTAGACTGCATTTGGAATATAAAACTGGACTTGGAATGGCCAGTGTGGTTGTTTCATAAAGATTTAGATGAGGGCTAGAGAGATAGTTCAATGGCTGAGCACATGTTTGTCATGTGAGAAGCCAGGGTATGAACCCTGCACCACATGGTTCCATAAGTGTAGCTCCTGAGCACAGAGCTTGAGCAACGATGAGCACTGCTAGGGGTGATCCTCAAACCAAGTAAATACATGCAAATAAAAATAAGAATTAGCTGAATGAAAATATTATCACCAGGAACACATTCTGACTCAAGACATGAGTTTGTGTAGTTCCTAACTCTGCACTTTTTAGCTTGCCAAGCGCTCAGTGGCACAGTGAGAGGTAATCTCACTCCCTGAGTGAATAATATAGGGTCCGTTAAATAGGGGAATGACTAAATTTAGTGAGGTTTAATTTTGCCATAATATTTAATATTATGGTAAGTTAGATATATTTGAGCTTGCATGGATATACTTTGAAAGCATTTTCCTATATAAGAAACAATCTATAATATCTCATTTACATGTATGTCCTTGAGCATATTTTGTGGGTGCATATTTTTGAATGTAAAATTGCAATAAAAGGTCTTTAGGACTATAGACTATGCTATAGTTATCTCTGAGAGTGGGGATTTTTTAAAGCTTTTTTTTTTTTTTTTGGTTTTGGGGCCACCTCAGTGGTGCTCCGGGCCTGTTTCTGGCTCTGTGCTCAGAAGTCATCTCCCTACCATGCTGGTGGGTACTGTATGTGGTGCTAAAAATTGAGCCTTGGTTGGTCGAATACAAGGCAAGTAAGTGCCTTTTTTCCTGTGTGATATCTTGGACTGGGGATGGGGATTTTAAAATGACTGAAAGTCCGTAGATTTATGGTAGACCATTGCTGAGTACACTTGAAGTTATAGACAATCTCAGCCAATTTTCAGTCATTTACTATTCCTGATTCACAGGCTGAGGTTTTACACTATTAGCTGCTTGTGCATGAATTTTCATATTCTGTGACTTCTGGGACTTGGGCCATACATAAAGGTATTCACTGTCTAAATTCTCCGCTTTGTATCTATTTGTCTAGCTTATAATTAGTAGCTTTTTTTTCTAGGAATGCTTTCTCTGCTGCTATTTTTTTACATAAAGACTTTTGCTACTGTGATAGAAGCTTTGCCTATTTTCTTGGCAAGGGAACTTCTGATGATTATTAGTTAAAGGATTAGCATCCTAAGGTTTGTTTTCTGCTGTCAAGTAATGACAGCATGCATTACACTTATGCATATGCAGTAATGAAAGGAAAATGTAATTTTTTAGAGCTTTGGACCATTTTTATTTTTCTCTTAGTTTCATATGGGTCATTTGGAAATTTAAGTTTGCTTGTTTTAGAATGATTTCTTAAATATTTTGAGTAGTATAGAATCATCTTGTTTAAATTCTTTTTAGTCCATCACTAGAGTTCTTTGCTGATTCTTTAACCTTAGTCAAGGAACTTAAAAAAGTGGAGTAGACATATATTTGGGTTGGGTATTGTAGTGAAAAAGAAAGGATTGAAATGGCTTCAGTTATTTAACCTTCTATCATTCTCCTCTGTTCAGTTGGAGTGAAATACTTCAGATGTTGGCTCTCTCTGCTAGACTGTAGGAAGTCATGGATCATTGTGATGTTAATGATCACTTTGATCTTTTATTTGCATGAGTTTGTTCTTATGGGTAAAGTTGTGAGAAGGTTGAAATAGAACTCCAGGCATCACTTGAACAAGTTAGGCATGACTTGGCCACCCTCTCTCAAGCACTTGCATTTGGTATTCCTACTAGTGCACTTGGCCTTGACCAAGACTAACCAATAGCTTTTGTTATCCATCAGAAAAGTGGGACAATATTACCTAGTTAATTTTTCTGATAAGAAATCTCATTGGACTAACAGTAGAAATGGAACATTTATTTAGCTTGGTTGTATTAACTAACTCATTGTTTCCTCTGATTCATAACAGATTTTAAACCACTGCCTGTGACCTAAATAGAGTTCATATGGCTTTTCATTTTCTTATCCCAAAGGGAAAAAATTAAATATTCTTTAAAAATAATTTTAATCTAGAGCTCTTTTGATGCTTATTTTTTTGGAGTATCATTCAGTATTTCACAATTATAGACAGAATAATAAGAAATTGTCTAATTCTCTATTAATTTTTTTGTTACTTTGCAGTGAGTAGAAGCTACCCCTTCCTGGTTTTATTGTTTTATTATGCAAAGATTATTCCTGCTCATTCCTAAAATTTTGCATGATGGTCATGCCTCAAAATGAGACTTTTTTTTAACAAATAAAATTGAATTAGAGTGTGGCAGTGATTTAGATTTTTTCCTCTCTAAAATTGTTACATGTCTATATGTTAGATGCTCTTATTTGCCATAGATAAGCCACAAATAAAAGCTTAAGAATATCTCACCAATTACTTCTTGAGATTTTATGGAAATGAGGCTAGAGAGATAGTACAGAGGGTAAGGTGCTTGCTTTGCATGTGGCTGACCTTGTCTTGGTCCCTGGTACTGCATGTGGTTCCCTGAGCACCATCAGTGGTGAACCTTGAGCACAGAGCCCTGGGTAAGGCCCAAAACCTTAAAACAAGCAGATATTATAGAAATGTTAAGTTGAATACCATGGGCTCCAAAATTCTGGCTTTGGTTTATGTTTTGCTTACATGAAGAGAGAAAAGATTAATAAAATTCATAACCAGTTTCTTGAATTTTAATGTGAGACACTATGTACAGTGAATAAGAACATTATATTTGGAGCCAGACTTTCTGGGTTCAACTCATTATTCTACATCCTCTTTGCTTACTATTTCATTAAAATAGGAAAATAATTTAAATGATATTTAAAGTTGTACTGAGATTTAAATGATTAGTATATGGAAAATGCTTGCATAAGGCCTTGTATGTCATAAGTATTTATAAGTGTTATTTAAAAGATTCTCTATGAATTCTTTAATATGTAGTTTTTTCCTTTAGAGTACACATGTAAATACATGTTTTAGGTATGTGTGAATACTTCATATGTATGTCACTTAAATGGCCCACAATTTTCCTACCTGTAGGGCTGTGATATCTAATATTGCACAAATTGTCATAAGTCCTCTCTAATATATATATATATACATATATATACATATATATATATATACACACACACACACCTTTATTGTGGGTAGCAGTGAGAAGCTACTAAATATTACAGTGCAGTCCTTTTTCTTAGGACTAGTTGCCTTTCCTTGGAATTTTCTGTTTCCCATGTAGCTTCAAATTTCAGTAACTTACTTTTCTTCTGTATAACAGTATAATGCCCCTAAAGGTTGGGGGGTAATTGGAGGATAGGAAGCACTATACAGTGCTCGAAACAGCATTAACTCAAACATTAGACATAATTATGTTTAAATTCTTTGGGCTCCTTTGCCACAGAAACTTTATCAGGCTGTTTCCTTGAGGGCTCCCTTTGCCTTCTGTTTTGTCGGCCTCTCCTGATCAATCTCACTTTCTTCTTTTGTGAATCCTTGCACACACCCTAAACTTGTTCATGAGGAGTTATCAGCAACTCCTAAATTCTTGCTATTTTAATATGTAGAATATGAAGTTTTGCTTTCCTCTTTCAAACTTTTTTTAGGGGTTTTGGGTTTCTTCCCCCACACCCTAATAAAAATAGTAATAGAGTCTATCAAAAAGTTTTCTCTGAAAGTTCTGTCACCTTTAAGAGTACTTTTGCTTTACTTCCATAAGAAAAGCAGCTTTAACAAAACTTCTATTTAAAGAAAAATTTGTATGTTTATAGAAATGATCCATTATCTATGCTGGTTAAGTAATGTTTCTACTAGCCACATAGGACTCCTGACTACCAGAAATGAGGCTGGTGCAACTGAGGAACTTTGAATTAAGTTAATTTTAGATGTGAAGGGCCACATGTGGCTAGCAAGTACCAAGCCTGACATCAGAGTTTTGCATTGCCTCATCAAGGTGTGGTCAGGTTTTTTCCTCTTACACATTTACTAGCATTACATTTTTAAGTTGAAACTTAAAAATATTACTGAAATATATTTCACCCAAGACTAACTACCTTCTTCTTGTAATATTAAACATTTTAAAGATATCAGTCTTTTTAAAGTAGGAAAGAATTTAAGAATACTCTGAGAAGTTTGGAGCCCTTGGACTTCAAACTTGTCGGGCTATAGGGGTTACTCTCTGAGTTGATCTGAATCATCTAAAGAGGTCCCACGTTGACAAGGTGAGAACCGCCTAGAATGTGCTGCTGATATCCCAGAACCTTCCCTTGCAAGTTGTGGTTGCTGAGGCTGTAGTCTGTAGCTCCATCACTTCTCTCCTTCACCTACCTTTCGATATCTTGCTAGAGTCTCCTGATAGCAGAACTTATCAGGAAACCAACCGAAAAGGTAATTTTCATGATCTTGGTACCAAGTTTAGAATGGAGTGTCAAAGACTGTGTATGGGGCTGAAAGATGGTAGGTTATGATTAGCATGTATTGCTGGGAGCAAATAATTATAAAATGTTAAGTTTGTATACATTTAATTATGTCATAATATATGTTAGTATCATTTTTCTTTGTTTACACAAATATTTATATTTCTTATTGAGGTATAGCTGATACATAAATGTTTTTTGTTATTAGGTATACAATGTAATGATTTGATACTTTATATGTATTATAAAATGATCAGAAATCCAGTTAGCATCTGTCCCCATGGGTAACAGTTTTGTTGAATTGTGATGAGAACTTTTTAGAGACTAAAATCTACTCTCTTAGTCACTTTAAAATGTTACACACCTTCTGTATAGTATTATTTGACAATGGTCACTATGCTATGTATCATGTCCCCATGACAAAACAAGAAGCTGGTGACATTTAATTTCCAAACATCCTTTGCTCTAATATAGTTTATTATAGCACTGTTTTATGTTTTAATTTGTTTGATTTTGTAAATATTTGTATATTGACTCATGCAATTTCATAGTCCACTTTTAAGGTTTTTAGCCTTAAAAGAAAGTTTTTTAGGGTTTTTTATACTACAAAATGTGCCATGGTACATTTCACTAGTTCTCTATTGGTGAACAGCTAGTATTCACAGTTTTTGCAGGTATAAACAATGTTTTATGAAAATTGTTTTATATAAATATTTGTACAATATGTACATATGTTATTTTGAATTGCTATTTATAAATCAGTATGTTTACCACTGTCAACATGCCTTTTGTTCATGATTCAATGTTTGGTTAACATTTATGTAGAAAGGTTGAAAACCATTCTCTTAAGAGAGAGACATGGCATAATTAGACAAAATCTTAAATGTGGAATATGGTAAGAGAACTAGTCTTGAGATTTACATGTACTTTGTATTGAAGATAACTTTCAGCTGGTTAATAATGAAAAGATGGGATGATTAAGCAGTCAGAGCTCTAGGACTATGAAATATGCATTGAGGCTGGCAAAATGAAAGTAGGAAAACTACAATAAAGAGAAAGAAATTGAATTTAGTGCATTAGCCACCTAAACATGCCTGAAGCCCAGGGAAATAGGATGAGAGAAATTAATTGCCTCTTCATCAATAGCAGAGGAATTTTTAAAAACAATTTTTTTATTGATTCACCATGTGAAAAGTTACAAAGTTCTCAGGTTTATGTCTCAGTTACACAGTATTCAAACACCCATCCCTTCACCAGTTCCCATATTCCACCACCAAAAACCCCGGTATGACCCCCGGCCCCACCCCCCACCCCCGACTGTATAACTGATGAATTTCGCTTCATTTTCTCTTTACCTTGATTACGTTCCATATTTTAACACAAAACTCACTATTGTTGTTGGAGTTTCCACCCAAGAAAGACAGCCCTACTACCAAGAAAGCATTTGATAATTAGTTTTCCATTGCTGAGAATGGAGAGATATGTAGCCCCACTGTTCCAAGTACATAACTCTTTTATTTTCTCTTTCCTTTTCCTTTTTTTTTTCCCCCTCATCCCCCTTCCCGCGCCTCATAGTATGGTGGACGCCATGCCGTGTTTCTCCCTGAAAATGGGAAATAACCAGGAAAGAAGGATATTTCCTCTTCTCGGCTGGTGTGGGGCTGTTGCTTAGTTCACAGTACAGAGAAGTGGCTGCTACATTAATAACCTTCAATATTTCAACAAAAACTCATTGTTATTATTTGGAGTCCCCCCCCTCCAAGTCAGACCTGTTCAAAAGGAACCGTTTCACATTGCTGACAATTATAGATGTTAAGTCGCGTCTTCGCGGTTTTGGATTTCTGTATAAAGTCCAGGGAAAATTCTGCCAGAAATTGCATAGCCCAGCTCACAGTCCCAGTGCATTGCTGTAAGAAGTCTCTGGAATCAAAGTCTTTAGGCACAGAGGGTCCGTTTCACTCTCAGCAGCTCCGAATTTATCTGGGTCGAGGGCATGCCGGTTACACCCACTTCCCATGAGTCCCTAGGAGCCCCAAGTGTAAAAATCGAATACCTCTGGGTTAGAAGACTTAGAAGATGGCTCCTGCCATGTGGATTCTGCGGCCGCCGCCATTTTCCGTACAGGAAGACAGGGTGGGGAGGAAAGACCCACCCCCGGGCAGCACAGAGTTGCAGCCCAGTTCACAGTCCCAGTGCATTGCTATTAGAAGCTGCGCTGGATGCCCAAATGTGTTAGGTCTCTGGAATCAAAATCTTTAGGCGCAGACAGAGGAATTGTTTTTAAAAGACTTTTGAGGGGCTGGAGTGATAGTCAAGCCGGTAGGGCGTTTGCCTTGCACGTAGTTGACCCAGGTTCGATCCCCGGCATCCCGTATGGTCCCCTGAGCACCATCAGGAGTGATTCTTGAGTGCAGAGCCAGGAGTAACCCCTGAGCATCACTGGGTGTGACCCAAAAAAGAAAAATAAAAAGACTTTTGACATTTAGAGGTAAGTTCTGGCAATTCCTCAGTCCCATCAATCTTTAATACATGTTTGCTGTTACAAAAGAACATTTGGACTGGAGAGATGATACAGTGAGTAGGGCGTTTGCCTTGTATACTGCTAGCATAAATTAATCCCTGGCACTCCTTATGGTCCTAGAGCCCAGCAGGATCAATCCCTGAGAGCTGAGTCAGCAGTAAGCCCTGAGCTCCCCTGGGTGTGCCCCAAAGCAAACAAAAAAACAGATAATCAAAACATTACTTGCATAGGTGGTTATGATTTATAAAGAGAAAAAATTCTTTTGTTTTTACATTTGGGCCACACCCAGCTATGCTCAGGGCTTACTCCTGACTTGTCATTCAGGGATCGCTCCTCTTGGGCTTGAGGGACCATATGGGGTTCTGGTGATCAAACCCAGATTGGCTGCGTGCAAGGTGAGCACCCTACCCACTGTACTCTATCAGTTGGGTCTGAAGAGAGAATATTCTTACACTCTTTTTCAGTGATAATAAGTTTGGTGTGGCTCCTTTAATTTGTCAGTACCTAAATATAAGCATCAGGATCACTACATTTTTAAAACACAAAAGTCTTATACTTTCTAGATACTCCAGTATTCCAAACTTCTAGGTTAAAAAAAAACACACACAACTAATCAATGTGGTCCTCTACCTATGTAGACTTGTCTCTGATTTTTTAGTGGCTGCACACTTTTCTATTCTATTCTATTCTGTAGTATGTATAAAAATTTATTTTTACTTTCACTATTGGTAATTTTTTTCAGGTTGTTCTAATTTTCCTTGTTTTTAATAATGCTGAAAAGAATATGCCTTGGTTTTCTATAATCAGGGCTCTATTTTCCTGAGTGTTATCTTCTACTTTCTGTTAATAAGTAATTTTTTTGAATATTAGTTTGAGGAAAAAATGTTATTTGTTCTGGAAACTTATTCCTATGTGGTACCATATCTTTTTTTGAAATACCCAAAGCATTCACTGTTACTGATTCAGTAATTAGGATAGATTTTGTGTTAACTTCAGTATGATAAATCAAAAGTGCAAGTGGCTTCGGCCACAGATCTGCAATTTCAAAAGAGAAAGATGAACTCTACCCATTATGTAATATAGAATATAAGTAGGACGAAAAAAGGTCCTTTATATGAGCACTTTGAGTTTCTCTAAGGAATAGTAAGATACAATCCAGTTTAAAATACAAGTGCACTGCCTTCAGACTTTCTCTCCTAGATGGTCTACCAAATAATTGCATAGATATTGTCTTAGGGTACTCCATCACCTGAAATAGCTGAGGATTGGTTGTGGAAGTGTAGGAGAGAGGTTGCTGAGTAACGGCTGTGTTGTGGAGACAGTTCACTAGACAGTGAATATGATCTACCTCTGGGGTCTGCCGTGAAACTGAGTCATGCCACCAGCTCTTCCCTAAGACCTCACGTATTTCTTTTGTTTTAATTGAAGCTTCTACTATTTGCTTTAGTTTACAGTCATGTTATATAAAGTCACGATGGATTAAGTTGAATATAAGGATGCTACTTTTTAAAAAGTTTGTCATATTATTAGGATAATTTCAAAGATTAGGGATTTCAGCATGGGGGGCCATGTTTGGGAAATTCCTTTCTAACTTCTTCTCAAGAAGATATCAACTAATGAAAGAATTAAGAGAAAAGATTGAAATATGAGATACAGAATGTTTATTGAATCATAACTTTAGTAGGATATCAATTTTATTTTTAAATGATTCATTTAGTACTATTCCTTATTTTTTATGAACTTAGAAGATAAAATTTTTATTAACTGAAATTTCAGTTTAAGGATAGTAATATAAATATAAAATTGTTTGTCTTACTATATAGAAGAAATCAAATTTGGATCTGGCTTACTTCTATAGATCATGTTCTGGTTCATTGTTCATATTTAGTCTTCGGAATTTTTTTAAATAAGTTTTATTGGATCACCATGAGATACAGTTAAAAACTTGCATGATTATGTTTCATACAATGCTCCAGCACCCATCCCTCCACCAGTGCACATTTTCCACCACTATTCTTCCCAGAATCCTTTCCGCCACCCCCACCCTATCCCACTCCCTGCCTCTGTGACAGGTACAATCCTTCTTACTCTCTCTTTAATTTGGGGTGTTATGATTTGCAATACAGATACTAAGAGGCCATCATGTTTTGTCCTCGGTCTACTTTCAGCATGTCTCCCATCCAGGGTGGTCCCTCCAATCATTATTTACTTAGTGGTTCCTTCTCCATCCCAACTGCCTATTCCCCCAGCACGTGGGGCTGTCTTCCAAGTTGTGTTGTGATCCTCCTGGCTCTTATCTCCACTGTCCTTAGGTGTTAGTCTCATATTATGTTACTTTATATTCCCCAAGAGTGGAGTCATTCTATGTCTGTCCCTCTCTTTCTGACTAATTTCACTTAGCATGTTGTCCTCCATGTCCACCCACTTATATGCAAATTTCATGATTTCATCTTTTCTAACAACTGCATTGTGTAGATGTACCAGAGTTTCTTTAACCAGTTGTCTTTTCTGGAGCACTCGGGTTTTTTACAGATTCTGGCTATTGTGAACAGTGCTGTAATAAATATACAAGTGCAGATGTCATTTCTACTATGTTTTTTGGTTGTTGTTTGTTTTGTTTTGTTTTGCATCTCCGGGATATATTCTGAGGAGTGGTATTGTTGGGTCATGTGGAAGCTCAATTTCTAGTTTTTGGAGGAATGTCCATATTATTTTTCAAAAAGGCTGGACCAGTCGGCATTCCCACCAAAAATGAAAGAGAGTCCCTTTCTCCCCGAATCTCCATCAGCACTGGTTGTTCTTGTTCTTATTGATGTGTGCCAGTTTCTATGGTGTAAGATGATACCTCATTATTGTTTTAATTTTTCATTTACCTGATGGTTAGGGTTGTAGAGCATTTTTTCATGTGTCTTTTGGCCATTTGAATTTCTTTTTTAAGGAAATTTCTCTTCATTTCTTCTCCCCACTTTTTGATGGGGTTAGAGGTCTATTTCTCTGAAAAATGTCATGGATATCCTTATAGGGAAGTCCTCGCAATTTTAAGTTCTTTAATTCTTGGAATTTCTCATTTTAGCTCTTTTTAAAATGATTATCACATATTTTCTAATCTTCAGAAAATTTTTCTTTCATATTTTCAGAGCCCAGTATTTGTCTATTTTAGGGTTTCTGATGGTTTACATTTTTATACTTACAGTCTCTAAAACATGCCACCAGTTTAGTGGTTTTTTTTTTTTTTTTTTTAATTTTTTATTGTGGAAAGTTACAAAGTTACAAAGTTTTCAGGTTTAAATCTCAGTTATACAATGCTCGAATACCCATCCCTTCACCAGTAGTTTAGTGGTTTTTAACTACAGTTTTTTAAGCACAATAAAGTTCAAGTTAAGCTTTTCCAGTATCTTCTTTAGAATTTTTTCCCGTTATTTTAAATTAAAAAAATATAACTTCAGGATCAATTTTTGAGTTCCTGTTGTAAAACTTAAAAAAATATTTTGTAGTAAGAATTCCTAACTGCTGAGCCAGAGAAGTAGTAGAGTGGGTAGGGCATTTCCCTTGCATGTGACAAACTGGGTTTTAATTGCTGCCGCCACATATGATCACCCAGGCACCACTATGTTCCTCAGAACACCAGCAAGTATGATGCCTGAGCCTCAGAACTTAAAAAAAATTAAAACTTAAAAATTAAGAATTTGTAACTTCTTCCATGTTTGTGGTGACAAAAAGAGAATAATTTTTTTCTTTTTAAATTCTAGCAGTTGAGGAATCCTAATTTGCTAATTGGAGTGTTGTTAAATAGTTTTAAATTATTTATGCTAAAATATTAAGCAGTGTTGTTACACATAAAGATTGTTGAGTGTGAGGGCTTTCTGGACCATGTAAAAATTATAACCATTCCTGTTTTCCTGCTCTTTATCCTGCTTACTGCTTTGTTTTTCTCTATAGATTATAGTATTTAACACCATCGATTTCTAATATAAGTACATCCCTTTTTTCTTTTTTTGCCTAAATATGCATGCATCTTTACTATTTATTGTTTTTTTCTGCTAACATAAAACCTCCTACCTTCCCCTAATGCAAAGATTTTTATCTTTTGTTTTACAGCTATATAATGTCAACCACTCAACTTTCCAGTTTCTACATTTATTTCATAAAAAAACATTTAGTTAGAACTTTTGTTTTTAGAACTTTTGATTTGGAGGAGATATTAACCTTGTTTGAAAAAAGTTTTTATAGTGAACTTGAACATATAAAATATTAAAAGAATGTAATGTTAATGTCATCATCCTTTTAAAACTCTTATTTTATGGAAAACATGTGCTTCTTACTCCTACTCATATAAAGAGTTTACTTAGAAATGTAATTTCTAAATCATAATTTAGAATTATTAAACTCAGTTTCTTACAAATTTCCAAGTAATGGTAACTGACTTTCAAATTTTAACTTTTTAACAATGGTGTTTTGATGTACTTTAACATCCTAAAATGCCTTTTGAAATTCTGGCATATGGGAATAAATTTAGAATAACTTGGCCCTTTTTCTCACAGACTCTCCAATTATCGAGTCATTATGTCAAACTGGAATTAAAAAAAGAAATATGTAAATAAGTAAAATCTTATATTATCTTATGTTTTTCACTGAGAAAAATGTTGCTTTGTATTATGAATAGAAAAAAATGTGCTGTTAGAAAGTATTTAACATCTCTTTTATTTGTTTTAGATAAGATGGGAAAAAAACATCACTTTGGGGGAACCACCAGGATTCTTACATTCTTGGTGGTGGTAAGTATCTTTTATTCCATTTTTGCTAAATTGACGATGCACTCCCATAGGTCCCCACTATCCCTGTTTGTGATGTAATGCCTCTCTTTTATTCTTTCCTTTCTGAAATTATTATTTTGAAAGTAGCATTGAAAAAAAGACAGACTTCAAAACTAATATATTATTCAACTTAAGGATATTACTATTGGGGCTGAAGCGGGTAGGGCATTTTCCTTGCATGGGGCCAACCCGGGTTGGATTCCCAGCATCCCATATGGTTCCCTGAGCACTGCCAGGAGTAATTCCTGAGTGCATGAGCCAGGAGTAACCCCTCTGCATTGTTGGGTGTGACCCAAAAAGCCAAAATAAAAAATTACTATTGAATCAAGGTGAATGGGACTGGTATGTGGACTTTGCAGCTTTAAATGTAATTCGGAATTAGTCAATTCAGGTTTCTATAACAAAATGCCACAGACTAGGGAGATTTGAAAAAAATTAATGAACTGGAGAGATACTACAGGACCAAGACCTTGCATGCAGCTGACCCCATTTCCATCCCTGGCACCACTTATGGTGCCCTGAGCACCACAGGAGAGATTCCTGAACCCAGAGCCAGAAGTAAGCCCTGAGCACCACTGGATATGCCCCTCTCCTCCCAAGACCAGTTTGTTTTTTTTTTACCATTCTAGAAGTCTAAATATAAGCAGCCGTTATGTGTTTCTGGTGAGAGTTCTTTTTCTGGTGTCGCTTGGAGATGACTGACTTCTGGCTGTGTTCTCCACGGCACTCTGCAAACCTCAGTCTGATACTTCTTCTAGAGGCACTAATCCTAACATGAGAGCCCCATCCTCATGACCTCATCTAGTGCTGATGATACTACAGGTGGTGGTTGTGGCAACTTTCAGGAGATTAAAAAAGAAAATAGTTCAAGTTTCAAATAATTCTTGGAAACTTTAAATCGAGCTGATTAGGCGCACACAAAAGCTGGCAGACAGTATTGAAGACTCTGAGACAGTGTTGAAGATATCTGAGCTTCTCAGTTTCACTGTGCTACCAATATCCTGAGGCATGTAAAGTTCCTACAGTAGCAAATGATAGTCCAGGTATCTTCAAAGAAAGACTAGGCTTAATTCTTTTTCCCTTCTCCCTTTTATTTCCCTCTCCTCCCTCTATTGCCTCCCGTCTTTCCTTTCTCCTTTCCCTCCTCTCCCCTCCTTTCCCCTCCCTTCCACTCTTCTTTCTTATATACTAGATGAGTTTCCTAATCAGTGCCTTATGCACTCATCTCTTTTTATTTAAAAGAAAAATCAGAATATTTCTCCTAGTGTGATGTACCTAATTTCCTTGGCACATTACTTAATACTCATTATCTTTGCAATCTTTCTCATAAAAACATGCTTTTCTAGAAGTCCCATGATGAATGCAACCGCACTTGGTCAGTTGTGGTTGTGGGTTTCCCTTGTTTGTCTCACATGCGAAAGGCAGGAGCAGGTGCAGTCCCTTGGTTCAGAATTGTTCCTGTATTTGGACAACGGTTTGTTGTAGTTCAGCTTCATCATCATGCTGTTTTCCTAGGCGTGATTATGTGGAATATTCCAAAAGTCGAATTTTTCTTTGACACAGTGTGTATTCATGTCTAGATCTGGACTGTAAATATGTAACTGCTTGCTGGAGTAAGGCTCTCTGTTGGCACCTTACCTTTTGGATGCTTCCAAATGGGCCAACATAGTGGCATAATGAACTATTTCAGTAGTCTGTCTGCAGTGGGTTGATGGACTAATAAGTCAATTTAAGCTTGCATTTTTAGAATTAATTCTATTTATTGCTTCCGTTTTCTTTTTACCTTTTTTCCAATGAATTTAATACGCTCATCTTCTAGATGGTTTTTGAACATTCACTGAATACTTGTAAAAAATTTCTTTCAGTCATTAGCATTTTGGTCATAGCTATCAGAAAGTTCAGCTACTTGATTAAATCTGATATTGTGCTTCCCTTTTCTATGACTGCTAGATTCCTCGAAGTTCTTCCTTTAGGTTTCATTATTAAACAAGTTACTCTTTACTTAGTTATGTTGTCAATAAAATTATAAATTTATAATTTGAGCAATTATAAAAAATTGGAAACTATACATTTGGCACATAAATACTTTCAGTCTGTTATTCTGTTTCAGTGTAACAATATGGGGTGGGAGAGATAGCACAGCCATTAGGGTGCCTCCTTTACACATGTCTGACCCAGGTCCAATCCTTTCTCTTTCATAAGGTCCTCTGAGCCCACAGGCCATATGAGTCCTGAGCTCAGAGCCAGGAGTAAGTCCTGGGCACTGCTGGTTCTGCCCCCTCTCCCTGCTCCCCCCAAAAGTAGCAGTGAAAAACACATATGTATAACATTTTTAATGCTTTTAGTTCTCTCCTCTGAAACTAATACTTACTAGGTGCCTATTTCAAACCTATCTGAATCTGTGAGGGTTTGGTCACTCTGAGACCTGATGAGAAGCTTTAGATTTCTTTCTTAAAACTGCCCCGTTATTTTCTAAATCACTGTGTATGGTCAGCCATGATTAGGACCTTGAGTTGAGCAGGAACCTGATTAACAAAAACAAAAAACTTTCAAGGGCCAGAGAGATATTACAGGGGTTAAGAGGCTTCCCTTGTATGAGGCCAACCCTGGTTTGATCTCCAACACCATTTATGCCACATATGGTTACCCAGGCATTGCCAGGGTTGCTCCTGAGCACGACCCAGGAACAGTCACTTAGCACTCCTGGATATGGCCCATCCTTCTCCCACCAGGGAAAGAAAAACAACCCAAAATAATGAAACCCTGTTTCAGAATAAGTTTGCAATAAAATTGAGTGGAAAGTGCAGAAATTTCTCATATACCTATGCCATCTACATGTCTTTTTTTTTGTGGGTTGTCTCGGTTTTTGCCCCCACCCCACCCATTTTTTTAGGTAGGGAGAAAGGGTTTGGGTCATGCTTGGCAGTAACTTACTCCTGGCTCTATACTCAGAGATCACTGTGGGTGGGATTCTGGGTATCATATGAGGTGCCAGGGATTGAACTCAGGCAGGCTGCATTCTAGGCAAGCACCTTACCTGCACTAGTATCTCTTCTGGCATCCCTTTGCCATTTTTTCCCCCTTTCATCTGTTTTTATTTATTTAAAAATTTTCAAATTTGTATTTTTAAGTCACGATGAGATACAGTTACAAAGCTGTTTATGATTGGGTTTCAGTCATACAGTGATCTCTCTCTCCTCTCTCTCTCTCTCTGTCTCTCTGTCTCTCTGTCTCTCTCTCTCTCTCTCTCTCTCTCTCTCTCTCTCTCTCTCTCTCTTCTCTCCCCCCACCCCTCTTCTTTTGGACATTTTGGTTTGCCATACAGATACTGAGAGGTTATCATGTTTGTTCCTTTACCACTTTCAGCATGCAGTTCTTATCCGGAGTGATCAACTATCTTCATCTTAGTGGTCTGTTCTCTACCCCAACTGCCTTTCACCCAAACAACTGAAGCAGGCTTCTAACCATGGACCAATCCTCCTGGCCCTTGTTACTACTGTCCTTGGGTATTAGTCTCATATTAGGTTTATTTACATCCCACGAATGAGTGCAGTCATTCTATGTCTGTCCCTCTCCTTCTGACTCATTTCACTCAGAATGATACTCACCAGATCCATCCATTTATAAGAAAATTTCATGATGTCATTTCCCTTAACTTTTGCATAGCGTTCCATTGTGTAGATGTACCATAGTTTCTTTAACCAGTAGTCTGTTATTGGGCACATGGATTGTTTCCAGATTTTGGCTATTGTGAATAGCCTTTTGCCCATTTTTATTGGATTTACTTTTTTTTAAAAAAAAATTGGGTAACAGTCCTTTATCAGATGTGTCGTTTGCAAATACTTTGCCCCAGTTTATGTCTTTCTTACTTTCCACACATTGTTCCTTTTAGAACAGAATCTTCAACAAAGTTCTGTTTATCAATTATTTCATTCATGTATTATGCCTATAATGCTGTAGCTAAAAACATCATTGCTATACCCAGGGTCACATCTATTTTATCTCCTATAGGAATTATTTAATTTTATGCATCACTTAAAGGACTGTGATGCATTCTCAGTTAATTTTTGTCAAAGTATTTAAGGTCTGTGTTTGGTTCTGGTTTTATTTTTATTGTACATGTCCAGCAGTTCAAGCATTTGTTGAAGATACTCTCCTTTTCTTTTGTATTATCTTTTCTTCATTGTTCAAAAGTACATTAGCTCTGTATATATGTGGTACATTTGTGGACTCTGTTCCATTGATGGGTTTATTTGTTTTTCTAGTAGCAAATAGCCTTAGTTACTTTAGCCTTATACTTGGTATTACATAGCTCTCCAGCTTTGTTTTATTTCTTAACTATTATATTGGATCAAAAGTACTTGATTTTTCATCTCCTATAAATGCTAGAATCACCTTATTAATGTGCACAAATTTTTTTTTTTGCATTTTGATTGGACTAATAATGAATATATGGGAGAAGAACAGTTAGTATAAAGACTTGTAAGGGTTGATCGTGTGTTCAGAGAATGACAGGTAGTTGAATTGACAGTTCAGTTGATTTATGGTTGTAGCACTGTTACGTGATAGAATGAAAGGTTAGACACAAAAGCAACAGTCAGATTATGAAGTCCTAGAATGCATCCAATGGTTTTAGACTAAAAACACAAGGAGCTTTTAAAAAAAGGTTCATTGTACTACTGATTAGTTGAAGAATTATCATGGTGTAATAGTCTTGTCAGAAGAGTCCTAATATTTATATTTTTCGAATACAAGAGGTTTGAGTTTACATGTAATAGGCAGAGGTACAAAGAGAGGGAACAATTGAAGATGTCTGAAAGAAAATGTGCATGCAGATATATACACGTGCCTTGGAGAGAAGGCGGTGGTTTCTTGGTTTGTTGTTTTGGAGCCATGCCCAGCAGTATTCAGGATTACTCTGGGCTCTGCACTCAGGGATTACCACTGGTAGTGCTATGGTGCTAGGTGTTTAGAGGATCACATTCATTGCTGGGTTTCAAACCTCCTGGTATTGTTCAGGGCAAGGGCTCTACCTCCTGTATTATCTCTTTGGTCCCAGGCAGATCATTTTTATTTTACTATAGGGTAGAGGATAGTATTTGACTCTACTTTGAGTAACTCATTTTTCTTCATTTTGATGTGGCTTTCTGTATCATTTCCTTCTGCTTTCCTAGTTGTAATATACTCAGAACTCTAGTATTTTTATGCTTCTCATGATGATCTTCTTTACCTGGATCAGATCTCCTTCAGAACTTTCTTTCCTGCTTCTGCTTTTTGATAAAAGTTTCCACTCTACCATGAATTTCAGAAATAGAAATGCCAAGAATCTCCTTTCAGTGTTTTTTAGATTTGTGTAATCTTAAAACCTATGCTTTAAAAAGCTTCCTTCTTAAAATATTAAAAGCAGAAATGATGTCATATTTTTTATTTAATCTCTCTCTCTCTCAGGGTGGGTGTGGTGTCCATACCTAATGCTGCTCAGGGCTTACTCCTGGTGGTGCTCAGAGGACTATATGGGATGACAGAGATCAAAATCAGGTTGGCCCCATACAAGGCAAGCATGCTACCCGCTGTACTATCTCCCTGGTCCCATATTTAATCTTATTTTTTAAATTCAATTGGGGTGGGGAATGGCTCCCAAGCAGTGTTCAGGGGTTTCAGGGACTACCCCCAGTGATATCACAGCTGGGCCATACAGCTCAAAGCGTAGGCCCAGTGATGCTAGTGTCATACCTGGTGTGCTTAGGGGCTTGGTACCAGGGGAGGGAGGATCAGGCAATGCCAGGGATCAGATTTGGACTCTGGTATCTGAGGCAGTCACCCTGACCTCTGAGCTATCTCCCTGTCCTATTTAATTTTATAAGTTAAACATGCTCTGAAATATCTTTAGGCCTTTATTATAGATACCCTAAAATTAAATATACCTGGAGTTGCAGAGAAAATAAGACAGTAGTCAAGATTGCCATGAGAGTTCAGCTTTATCGGGCAGTGGGAAGTCAAATCTTGTAGTATGCGAGCACTTTAATACTTTTGGAGTTAATGGGTGATGTCATGTATAGCTAAGAATTAGCAAAACCCATGTGAAAACAATAGCATTAGAACCAGTCAACTGGCTCACGAGAACTGTATAATGTTTATCATTGGCAGACTGGTTCTTGCTCATCTGGTGTGTCATCCCTGTAAAGGTGTGTTGTGTAATTATTTGATTAGAACTACACCGCAATGTAGGGGTATGTAGGCGATAGCTTAGTAGTAGGAGGAGTATAATCATATTGAGAGGGGGATGAAAAGGATAGCTAAGAGAAAGCAGAGAGAAGACATAGTCACACTATAAGGAAGAGAAAAAACATGTCTGAGAGATAGGAGAGGAATGTGGAATGCAGGTAGAAATTTGGTGGAGGACATTATAAAAGAAAGCTGTTGAAATCTACTCAATGGTAAGGATTAGAAAAAATTGAGGCAAATTTTACTCATTTAGAGAGAAATAATTTTTTTTTGGGTTGTGCTAGTTCTGTGAGACTTTTCTGGAATATTGTCAGTGCCTTTTTACTTTTCTGAAGTTTGAGGGAGAGGGTGGTGCTTTATGGCCCTCCAGCATTCCTTGATGACCCAGGGCCAGGATAGTGATACTCGACCCAGAACTTCAGGTCTGATAATACGGTTCTGCTCAGGTCCAGTGGTGCTGGGGGGCCACCACAGCAGTTCTCAGGGACTACCAGGCTATGGGTGGACAGTTGGGGGGATCATTTGGTGCCAGGAATCGAATTTGAGTCCTTGTGCATATGTCCAGACATTTGAGCTGTCTATATTTTGGTACCCCTGGATCACTGGCTACTACTTGTAAAGTTCTCAGGAAATGGGTAGGAGGACAAGGGTGTAGGTCTGCTAGCAAAGTGCTTGCAGTCTCATCTGGGACAGATAACTGCCACATACTATGGCAGCTAGTGCAGCTGACACTGTCAGAATATAGGAACTTGCCCATACTCAGAATAAGGCGTACGCAGTCGTGCTTAACACTGTACTCATAGCAAGGCAAGACAGTATAAAGTTTATGTTTAGCTCTGCTGCTGTCTGACCCTTCAGGCAAATTATCTAACCTCTTTAAGCCTCATTTATCTATAAAATGAGTCTATCACTTGGAGGATTACTCAATATGTTTAGTATATGATGTTTGAGTATAGCACATATTTATTAAGTGAACTGGATGATATTTTAAAATATGAATTTATTTCACAATACTAAGTATTGTGAAAATTTTGTGATCACTGGCAATTTGGGATTGGGCCTTGTCTATACGTGGCTCAGCTCAGGTCTTATTCCTGGCGCTGTACTCTGTGATCACTCCTGACAAGCTCCAGGAAACATTTGAGGAGCTGAGGATCAAACCTGGGTAATGCACTTGAATTGCAGGCTCCTTACCCACTGTACTATCTTCCCAGCCCCAATACTGGACAAAATTTTTATGACTGCTTTTTGCATAATATATGTTTAAGTACATATGAATTCTGAGGTAGTTTTATGTTAAACCCTCCTTAGTCTTATGAAGAGTTTCTTTCAACATGATATCTAAGTAACTAACATTCATTGCCAAAATATTCTTGGGTCAGTGATATATTACTTCCTTAGTTATTAGTGTTTGAATTTATAATGAATAGCCTGCTCCTCTGAAAATACTGTTTTATTCCTGTCTGTTTCCCCCTTCTTTCAATTTTTATTTTCAGGTTGTCCTTGATTTGGTCAGTGGCATAAAGGTTATATAATTCTTAGCATCTTATCTTCTGGGGCATATCTGGCGTGTTCATTTACCTTTTAGACTCCTCTGACAGACATTTTTGCTTTCTGTGTTCCCTCGAGTTTCTGACAGTTAGCTAAGTCATTTCAGCTCACATTCTTAGAACAGAAGGAAAAACAGTATTTGAGAAGGAAGTCTAAATGTGGGTGTCCTATATTTCCCTTTCATTTATGTGGGGAAAATGTTTTAATAATAATAGATAGCAGTAACAGATACTGTACTATTTTGCAAGGTTTTGCTTCTCTGTCGATTCTCTATTTTTCTTCTCTGTTACTCTCTTCCTCTATAAAATACAGAATGCAGCTGTTTCACTTTTTCTCCTTAGGAGTAAAGAAAGTCTTTAAACGTGGAAAGTCTATATAAATCCTTTATATAGAGCTTTATTTGTTATGATGAGCTCATCATATTTCAAGGATATTTTGAAGTTCAGTAAATGTGAAGATTAAAGTAATTCAAAAGTTCTTTTCCAGAATAATCTCGGGTTATAGAGAAAGGAAGTCAATTGTTTATGGAGATCCAGGGTTTTCTTCCTGGATTTCTTCTGGGAATCAAAGAACCAGTTTAGTGCATCATCAGAAGAGCTTATAAAGCATGTCGATGAAATTTCCCCAGCTAAGGGCAAATTATGTATTGAAAAAATACCTTTCCTATTAAAAAGTTTGATGCTTTCTCTTAGTGAGACATATGTCACATTTTATAAAGATAAAGTTGCATTGTCATACAATCAGCCCATAAGAATTTGTCAAGAGGATTTACGATGTCTTAATAAGCACCTAAACTATAATTTCTAGGTGAACCTACCCTAGGAAGGTCCTAGGAACCTTAAGGAATTGAAAGTACAATTTAAAAAAAAAATTTATTCATTTCTTTTCTTTTTTTTTGGGTCACACCCGGCAATGCTCAGGGGTTACTCCTGGCTCTGCACTCAGGAATCACACCTGGTGGTACTCGGGGGACTATATGGGATGTTGGGAATCAAACCCGGGTCAGCCGCGTGCAAGGCAAATGCCTTACCTGCTGTGCTATCACTCCAGCCCCGAAAGTACAATTTTTATTTAAACTCATTGCTAGATTTTGGAGCCAGAATTACATTGGAGCCATGGGTTATATTTTTCTTGTCTAGTATATGATATAGCATACTGCATAGATTAGAAACTTGATGCAAACTAGAAATATTAGAGGAAAATAGAAGTTTTAATTTTAATATATGAAGGTTTATAGAAGTCTTTTAGTTACCCTCTAATTTTAAAAATTACTTAATAAGACTATATATGTTTAGCAATTTGCTATCCCACAGAGCCAAGCTAGAGTCAGTTGCAGAATGTGGACAGAAATCATGTGTTTTGACCACAGTGCAGCACTGTTGTTGCAGTTGAGATAAAGTAAATTTCTCTCAAATATTAGAATGATATCGTAGCACGCTTCATACTGTTTGATTCAACATGGTTTGAATTTTCTAGGAGAGGAAAAGCGCTTGAAATATAACTTTTTAATAAGAACATGCATGTACGTACATGTACAATAGATGAAATTTGGTAAGATGTGAATATCGTGGCATCAAACTGAATTTATTTTTTATTTCATGCTTTAAATTTCATAAACTAGATCTTAGTCATTATCAATTTAATGATGGAACTTGCTTCATTCATAGACTTTTTTAAATTGAAGAGTTATCTTATTTTTATTGGTTTTCTTTATTTTTACTGTCTCAGACCTTTCTTATGACCTTAGTGGTATGGTATTTAAAATTATGGAGTAGGGGTTATACCGAAAAGAATATTCTGTTATTTTTGACACTGTAAGATGGTACCTGAAACAGGGATGATCGTGACTAAACTTTTTGTCATTTTGTTATATGTGAAATTTATGTAACAAAACCTTGTCATCTTAGCCATGTTTTAAAATTTTAACTACTTTAAGTCTGTAGTTCAATATTGTTAATTACATTTATATAATTGTAATTAACAATTACAATTATATAAATTGTTATTTTTGGATAAAAATAACAATAAAACAATAAATAAACAAAAATAACAATAAAAAATAAATTTTGGATAAAAATAACAATAAAAATTATGGATACAACAGTGCATCCATAACTGTTACCATCTCTGTAACTCTTTCCATTTTGTAAAACAGGTCTGCAGCCATTGACCAATAACTTCCCCTGTGTTTTTCTCCTATTGATAGATAGCCACCATTTTCTCTGTGATTTTTGGCTACTCTAAGCAACCCATATAAGAAGAATCACAACAGTATTTATCATCTTGAAATTGGCTTATCTTGTTTAGCACAATATTCTCAAGATTCATCCACATTATAGCATATATTAGACTTTTCTTCATTCTTAGTGTGGATAATACTTCATTGTATTGATGTACTGTGTTTTCTCTATCCATTAATGGACATATGTATTGGTTTCATATGTTAGCTGTTATAAATAATGTGCAATGAAACCTGAAAGTATAAAATATCTGTGAGATCCTACTTTCAGTTCTTTGGGGTATAAAAGAAGAAGCTGAAGTCAGATAAACATGATAATTCTGTTTTTACGATTTTATGGAATGTTCCTCTAGTTTTCTTCAGTAGTTTTGCCATTTCACATTTCTACTAACATTGTGAAAGAATTCAGATTTTTTTCTCTTATATTCTTTCCTAAGAGTTTAAATCTCACATTTAGGCTCTTGCTTAATTTGAATTGATTTTTTATGGTAATAGGTGAAGATCCAATCTCTTTGGCGAGTATTGCACATGGTAATACTCAGTTTTCCTAATAAAATGTATAAAAAAATGATTAACTTTTCTATTTTGAATGGTTATGTACCTTTATCACCTATTTATCAAAAATAGGTGATAGCTATATATTTTGGAGCACTCTACTAATATTCTGTATATACACTTTTATATACACCAATGGAAAATAGTAGATATATACGTGTGTATATATATGTGTGTGTGTGTATAATATATCTGTCTTTATGCTGGTATTATACTGTTATGATTATTATAGTTTTGTAATATAGTTAAAATTAGGATATGTGATGCTTTTGACTGTTCTTTCTCAAGATTGTTATTTTTAAATTAATTGTGATTCAATCTTAATATATTTTCTGCCTTTGGAAGAGATTTCTTTCGATCTGTAGTTTACTTTGGGTAGTATGGATGTTTTAACAAATTAATTCTTTCATCTTATGGTATGGAACATCTTTCCACTTTTGTTTTCAGTTTCATTAGTATCTTACAATTTTTAGTATGTAGATGTTTTATTGTGGCAGTCTAATTTGCTTTTATTTTTGATAGTTTTAAATGAGATTTTTTTCATAATTTTTCCTTATGATCTTTTATTAGTTTATAAAAGCAATTTTTTTTATTAGTGAATCACTGTGAGGTTCAGATACAGGCTTACAAACTTTTGTGCTTGCGTTTCAGTCATACAATGATCGAGTATCCATCCCTCCACCAGTGCCCATTTTCCACCACCAATGGTCCCAGCATCCCTCCCACCACCCTCACTCCATACCCCCAACCCAACCTCACCTCTGTGGCAGGCAATGCCTTTTGCTCTCTCTCTCCTTTTGGGTGTTGTGGTTAAAGCAAAATTTTCATATGTTAATTTTGTATCTTTCAACTTTACTAAACCTCTTTTTTTTGTTGTTTAACTTGAAGTTTTAAGCCCTCATGGCAGAGCCTGGCAAGCTCCCTATGGCCTATTTGATATGTCAAAGACAATAACAACAAAACAGTAACAATAACAGTAACAAGTCTCACAATGGAGATGTTACTGGTGCCTGCTCCAGCAAATTGATGAGCAACAGGATGACAGTGATACAGTGATACAGTGAATTTTTAAAGTATTCTTTAGTAATTTGAGTCTTGTAATTTCCTTGTCCATCCAACTAAAGGTTTGTTGGGTTTGTTGATTTTTCAAAGAAACAAACCTTCATTAATTATTATTTTGGTTTTTTATTTTATTTCTTTTTACATCTACTTTTTGCTCTGTTCTAATCTCTGTTATTTTGTTCTAGTTTTAGATTTCATTTTTTTCTTTCCTAGTTGCCTAAATTAATATACTGATTTAATCGCTCCCTCTCCCTTTCCCTCTCCTATTCTCTCCCTCCTCCTCCCACTCCCTTTCCTATCTCCCTCTCCCTCCCCCTTTCCTTTTTCTCTCCCTCTCCCCCTCCCTCTCCTTCTCCTCCTTCTCCTGAGCACCTCCAGGAGTGATCCCTGAGTATGCCTTGAGCACTTCCAGGTGGCCTCAACCTTCACCCCACTCCTCCCCAGAAAGAGCATATGTATATGTACACAGTTGTCAGCAATACCATAAAATTACTGATTTTCGTAACTTGTTCTATTATTCCTAATCACGATCTTGTAAATTTTAACCCCTTGCTAATATTCCTTTAAGGTAAAACTAGAACTAAACAATATTATCATTTAGACTTTGAACATTTAAAATGTTATGTATTTGTGAATAATCATTTACATTATTTTTATAGTAACTTAATTAGATCCTATTGAAAAATTATTATTTTTCTTATTCCATTTTACATGACTAGCTTTTAAAAGTGATACTGGATTAATTTTCAGGATATATCTGAGGGCATTTGCTAGAAAATCAGAGAATTTAAAAAAGATAAAGGTGATTATAATGTTGCTTACACTAATCTATGATTAACCATTATAATTTAAAAATTACCATGATGAGATTTTGTTTCTAAAAATTTTGATGATTTTTAGAATATGGAATGTGAATAATTGCAATATACTGTAATTCATAACACCTGAGCCAAGTAGAAAACTTTTTGATATATTCATATACAACTATAGCTGTTATACTTTGAATCTTTTTTACTTAATTTATTAGTATATTTTTAATTTTTAAAGGGCACTGGGGAGGTGCTTCTAACTGCTGTTATTCTCCTAAAAGATTGAAATGCACTTAAATTATTTTTGCCTCTGGGGAATATTTTTTACTTCTTATAGAAACTCAAAAGAGAATAAATGGAAGTACTCAGTATTACATATTTTTCATTTCAGAGTAATTTTATTTAATTGTATAAGGACTTCAGAATGTTTTCTTTTTCTTTTTTTAAAAATTTTGTTATATTTAATGAATCACCATGAGGTACAGTTACAGACTTAAAAACTTTTGTACTTACGTTTCATCATACAATGATCGAGTACCCATCCCTTCACCAGTGCCCATTCTCCACCACCAATGTTCCCAGTATCCCTCCAATCTACCTTCCATTCCCCACCCCACCCCACCCCCAGCTCTGTGGCAGGCACATTCTCTTCTACTCTTTCTCTTCTTTAGGCTGTTGTGGTCTGCAAGGCAATTATTGAATGACCATCATGTTTGGTCTATAGTCTACTTTTCAGCTTGCATCTCCCTATCTGAGCAGGCCCTCTAAGCACCTTTTACTTGGTGGTCCCTTCTCTATCTGAGCTGCCTTTCTCCCCAGCATGTGAGGCCGGCTTCCAAGCTTTGGTTCAAACCTCCTGGCACTTATCTCTTATTTTTGGGTGTTAGTCTACCATTCTGTTACTTTATATTCCACAAATGAGTGCAATCTTTCTATGTGTGTCTCTCTCTTTCTGATTCATTTCACTTAACATGATACTTTCCATGTTGATCCACTTATATGTAAATTTCATGACTTCATTGTTTCTAACAGCTGTATAGTATTCCGTTGTGTAGATGTACCAAAGTTTCTTTAACCAGTCGTCTGTTCTCAGGCACTTGGGTTGTAAGTAGTGCTGCAACGAACATACAAGTGCAGATGTCATTTCTACTACACTTTTTTTGATCTCCGGGATATATTCCCAGGAGTGGTATTGCTGGGTCAAATGGGAGCTCAATTTCTAATTTTTTAAGAAACATCCATACTGTTTTCCAAAAGGGCTGAACCAGTCAGCATTCCCACTAGCAGTGAAGGAGAGTCCCTTTCATCCCAAATCCATGCCAACACCAGTTGCTTTTGTTCTTTTGGATGTGGGCCAGTCTCTGTGGTGTGAGAAATCCTTTAGAATATTTTATTTTTTTTTAAGCTTTTTGGGTCACACCCAGCAATGCACAAGGGGTTACTCCTGGCTCATGCACTCAGGAATAACTCCTGGCAGTTCTTGGGGGACCGTATGGGATGCTGGGAATTGAACCCGGGTTGGCCGAGTGCAAGGTAAATGCCCTACCTGCTTGCTATCTCTCCAGCCCCCTTTAGAATGTTTTCTTCTAAGGTGAAAGCATAATTGAATTTTCAAGGGTCAAAGCAAAGACAACAGGTTGAGTTTATCAGGTTTTATTCTACTATGGTTACCTATGCTCTCAGCACAATTGCTGTCTCTTAATAATATGTATTAATTCTAAACTTTTATGCTAGTTATAGTATTGATGATATTAACAATATGCTTACTATTTGTCACTTGCATATTTGTAGAATTTAATTTTCCCAGCCATCCCATTTTATAAAAAAAGAATTCTGTCTCAGATATGTCCTAATCCAGAAATCTACTTTCACACCTATATTTTCTTTCTATAGAGTGGAAGTGTTCAATAAAAAAATAATTTTATGAGTGTAATTGCTTTTGATTATTAACAATAAAATATTGATAATGTGTTTTCCTGATCCCTTACTCACTGCTAATTTCATAAATGGAAGAATGTCCAGACCCATTTGTTTAACCAATGTGATTTACCAGTCAGTCAATGTATTAGCTTATAAGTGAGCATCAAAATTATTTTGGAAAAAAAGTAACAAGCCACTTTTTTATAGATCAAATTATGATTATTTCTTTTCTTTGTGGGAGAGTTGTAAATGGTACTATAATTATTTCAGTCATATCACTTAATTATTTAAATAATTAAGAGTAACAGTTATTTTTTAAAGAATAGTTCTGGTTCCTTAGGAAAAATTATTAGATTATTTTGTTATTATGTGGAGATCCTTACCTGGATTAAAATCTTTTAAAAAAATATTGTCCCTGAAGCAGAAAACATACATTTTGAAAGAATGAAATGCCTTTCATATTTTGAATTGTCATCTCTTATTTGGTTTACTTGGCTTTCTTAATGTTGCTATCATTTTTTTTTAGTGTATTTTGGGATCTGTACTGTGCAGCTCCAGAAAGACGAGAAACATGTGAACATTCAAGTGAAGCAAAAGCCTTCCATGATTATGTAAGTTAACATATTATTCTACTAAGTTATGTTGTCAGTCTTCCTCTACCCGTGCTCTGGAAAAAATACATGGTGCTACTTTTTTCCTTTGCAGTTAAGAAATTGGTTGCATTTTCTCATTTTCTCTCTTCTCTCTCTCTCTCTCTCTCTCTTTCTCTCTCTCCTTCACTTGCATGCTCACTCTCTCCTCCTCCTCCTTTTTCTTTTCCTCTTCCTCCTACTATTTCTCTTCCTCCCCTCCTCCTCCTCTTCCTTCTTCTCCTCCTTTTCCCTCCTCCTACTTTTTACACCCCATCTAGAAACTTTAAAAGTGAAACATAAATGGCATTTGTGTCTCATTGAAGAAGCTTAGGAGAATAATATTAAATATAATCTATTTAAGATATTTCTTTAACCTGCCTAATTTGTGATATTTTAGAATTGTACAATTTAAGTACTAATTCTGTATTTCACAAGAGTCATCATAAGAATTCTGTACATGATAAGCTCTTAAAGCTCTGTACATACATAATACTTTAAAATAACATGTATGTTTGTCATTTGTAACTTTGGGGTACATATAATAAGGCCAAGTTCATTTCCACAAATAGCTTTTATTTAAATTAAAAGATATCAGGGCAAATATTCTGTATAAACCTGAAGCTTAATTTTAAAAATTTAAAAAAATTTTTTTGAGGCTTCTCTGTAGCTAAGTAATATTGATCTCTTTTTTTTTTTAAGGACTACAACTTAGAGAGTTGATGGTATTAATTAAAAAGTAGTAGTTTTTAAAAGTTGGGGACAAGGAATACTGTCTTCAGGGATCAATTGCATTTAAAAATGAGGAGACAGTATTACAAAGGGACTGAGATAAACTGTTCACAGAACTGACCATAAAAAGCCAGATTGAGTTTGGGATGGTAGAAATCTAGTTTTAGAAAGTGGAATTGGAACTGGAGCCTGAGGAAATATCTGATAGTACCTAAAACTTAACTAGAGGGATTCCTATTTAGTTGGTATAAAGAAGGCATCATTCTGTGTAAATAGCTTAAAAACCAGAACCAGGGCTCAAAAGGGAAAAAGGACTTTTCTCTTCCAAAGGAAATGCTTCACTTGAGACAGAAGAGTGGAAATTAACTAAAAGACTTACAGCCCTGAAAAGCAGCACAAGGAAGAGTTTGTAGACTTAGGAGAAGTCAGAATTTTGGGCTTTTGGCTGTGACTGTGCAATACTTTTAACATATACTAAACTGATTGAGGTGAGACAGTCTGTGATTACCTCATCTGATATTGATTGTACTCATAAAGCTTGCTCTGTACTGAACAATAGCTCTTGGGGACAATGTGAGTGAAAGTGGTGCTTACTGCATATAAAGAGAGCGAAGAGAAAAGGCAGAAAAGGCAGGACCCAAGACATGGTATTTATTGAACAATCTTGTTTTCCTTCTTCACCCTTGGGTCATAGTAGAAAGTAAAACAGAGCCCCAACTCTGAAAGGTATAAAGAATCTGGTTGAAGTGGGATGCCCCATCTTATCTGTTGCTTACACCAAACTTTAAAGACTTGCTTAGATATGGTCTTAAAATACCCAATAATTTTGACAACGATATAGCATGAGGTATTGCCAGTGTTCTTCAAAGACATAAATATTTGTGAATTGACATTTTGAGAAGTGAATTACTTTTAAAAATTACATGGTATAGACAGATTCACCCTCCTGTTACCATGAGGTGTAAATTGTATATGGACCTGAGTCAGTGTCGCTTTCTCAGAAACGTTAGGTAAGTTGGTGCTGTTGTCATAGCCACCAGCAGCAGCAGCACCATCATGATTTCATATTCATAAAGCACCAGCTTTTGAAATCAGCCCACTTAAATATGTCAAGATTTTTCAGAAGAGCATTTGTAGGGTATAATTAGAATATATTTTAAAGAAAGACTTACACCTTACCATGTAAAGTGTCCTAAGAAGACAGGAGTTTAGAATAAAGGCAGTATTTAGATTGTATAATTCATTATGACTGTTGCCATGCATTATCAACTTTCATACAATTATATCTCAAATATTAGTCTTAAGGGATTTTATTTATTCTTCCTGGCATTGTTTTATTATTGTAGGGGTCATACCTAGCGGTGCTGGGGAATGTGTCCAGGGCCTTACCTGATAGTCCCATGTGGTGCCTAGAGATCACACCCAGTGCCTCAAACATTCAAAACATGTGTTCTACCTCTTGAGCACATATCTGTGTGGCTTAGATGCCCTTATTCACACCCCAGCCTTTAGATCACCTTTTTATTAAACTTCAGCCCAATTTAGAGTCAGTTGTAGTACATCTCCAATATTTTGTTCTTACTTGTTATTATTATTTTAAAAAGTAAGTCATCATCTTGAGTAATTAAAAATAATTTGTTGAAATTTTTATATTAGTGCCTTTTAATTTTACTGTGAAATCACAGTAATTTTTTTTACTCTTTGGACACACCTGTTATTTCTCAGGGTTTACTCCTGGCTCTGTGCTCAGGGATTACTCCTAGCGTGGTCCAGGGTAACCAGATGGGACCCTGGGGACTTAACCTGCATCAGCAGCATGCAGGGTGAGTGCTATACTTGCTGTACTATTGCTTTGGCCCCAGAAATGATTTTTCATATTGGAGTTAAATATGTATCTTTTTCTATGGAAACAATACAGTCTTTAACCATTTCTGATTTCATTCACTTCTAAAATATTTAGGAAAAGTAAACATACCATGATTGTATCTAGTTCTCTAAGGATTTGATGCCTTAATTGTCCTAAAGAAAGATAGGTCCAAAATATATTATTACCTTAGCATGATGATAATGAAAACACATTATTGCAATGAGTTATTTGAGAGGAGAGAATTAGATTCATTCTTCTCCAGGGTCTGTCAAATACTAGAGGTTCAATAACTATTAACAGAATGCAACTCCAGTGATAGTCTGGAAACTGAAGTGTTTCAGATCATTTGAACGTTCAGGTAAAGTGAAAGACTTGAGTCATAATTGTTGATAAGATGACTTGATTTTTGTACCCTTGCTTAAGTTAGTGTACCATTTAAAAGGATTAATTTACAGTAGAAATGGGATACTTTTAAAAATGTTATATAAACATGTAATATCTAAGATCATTGAAGAAAATTTAATTCATACTTCATGAGGGTTTTTCTTTTTACAGACATTTACATATTATTTAGGAAAATGTAAAGCTACTACAGCTAGGTGCATTGTTTGCTACAATTCTGTAACATCTTTTGTGTACTTCCTTACTGTTCCGACTTTGTTTATTATATTTTTGCAACGGGATGTTTTCTGTAATTATCTGTGAGCTCTCACAGGAATAAATTTCTCATACCCTGGGCCTGACATGGTACTTGATGAGAGATTTTCACATCCTTTGGTGTTTATGTAAATTACTGACTAAATAAAATAATGCATATAATTTATTATTTTTCCATACCTGGATATGTAATTGCAAGAATTTCATTTAATACTCCTTCTATTGCTGTATTTCAAAACAAATTTAGATAAGCTGCGGAAGAGCTAACAAGTGAATTGGAGCAGTTAGCAGAGGCTTTCTATCTTGGGAGGCTCTGCACAAGGGAACCTAGGGTGAACAAAATAGATGCAGTCTATTCTCATGGGTTTGCCATGTAACAAAAAACCTTTACCTAAGAAGTTTAAAATATCAGAAATCAGCAAAATAAAAGTAGCAATATAATGCAGTCTTATAATGTGATTCAGTTGGTATTAGCACACATATAAGAATAGAATGGAGAGGGTGAATGGAAAAAACACATAACCTTTGGATGATTTTGGCATATAGTAGGCATAGTAAGTAAACGTTTAAATGAATGAGTGCTTAGTAAGTAAGCACTCAAATGAATGAGCACATTGGGCCACAGTTCTCTTAAGCAGTATGGATACTGGAGTTCTTAATAGAGTGGAAACAAAATTACACTTAAAATTTCTCTATCTTACTGGTTTTGGGGATGCCCTTTCAGTGCTCAGGCAATTCTCAGCCAACCAGGCCGGTGGTTCAGTAAAAGAAGCAGAGGATACTGTGCTGCTTATACCCTTTAGTGCCAGAGATTATCAGCGCCACACCAGGTGGTGGTGCTCAGGGGTCCTCAGAACTGACTGATCCAGTGATGCCTGGGGAACCATGTGGTGGGTCAGCTGCATGCAAGGCATGCACATTAGCACCTAGACTGTCTTTCCAGCCGTTATATATTAATATGGGTTCTATAGACTGCTACTCACCTCAACAGGCAAGGATATAAGAGATTTGTTTTTGTATTATTTTTACCCGGTATACTGTTTCTATCCCTGTTTTCATTTCTTTAGGAGAAAGTTTAACTTCTTTTGCTTCATATAAGTCTTAAAAACAACCTTATATCCTCTCTAGATTAAGGTAATTGTTTCTTTCGTTTTGTTTGTGTGTGAGCTCTGTTAGTTTGAAGCTATACATTCCTTATTTCATCTGTGTTGTATCCCTGTTTCTGTTTTCATCTTGTCATTGGGCTTCAAAATTACTTCTGGGTGACTTCTAAGTATTGCTAATAACTGTAGTGGTTATTTTTCCTATTTCCTTTGATCCTGAGATTTCCTGTAGGGCACCATGTTATTTCAGTCATTCGGTAGGAAATAATAAAAAGGAGAAGAAAATCATATGAGTGCATAAAGAAATAAAGAAGATATAAGTGTGACTTTTTCAAATTGGTTTTGTTATGAGAATAAAAAATATATTTCAAACATGTGTTTTAAAAAATTTCATCATAAGACCCTTTCTTCTCACTCGTGTATATTCATTTTATTAAAATATAACTTGTAATTAATGTAAAAGATGAATATGAAGAGATTCTCATGCATTGCCTGGGATTATGTTGCTAATATCATCCTAGCATTTAAAAAAGGGATATTATGCTCTTTATAAATTAGCATGTATTTCTAACATTATTAATGGTATGAAATTCATAAAATCAAGACATGCAAAATAAAGTTATTTTGGAGACCTTAAATATGACAACTATACTTGAATACCATAGATATGTGGAGTCCTATTTCTATGTCTCTTTACTTTTTATATATTACACTTCACTTAAAATAATTTTATTTTCAAAAACTTAGGAAAGTGAAAATCTCTGCCTTTTGTTCTTTCTCCTTTGATTAGAAAGGGGCTAAGAATATTGCCCCAAACTCATTTCATTTATCCCAACGCACATTATTAAATTACTGTTATTTTGTTTTGTTTTGGTGGGCATTGCTACTCAGATGAAGGGTTCATATATCTTTTTAAAATAAATGACTCATTTAAAATAAATGACTCAAAATTTTGAGCTTTATGTCTTTGATATCAGATACACTAAGAGCTTAAACAATAGATACTTAGCCAAGAAATAATGGATAGGACTTATAATGAAGTGACATTATTGTATAAAAAGAATGACATCTATTTTCAGATTGCATGAAATGGCATATCAGTTTGATCACATTTACTTTGATTGTTGTTTGTTTCTTTCACATAAAATTTTTACCGGATACTTTGTACTGACTTTTGGGTTTAAAACCACAGTTATATCTATACTGCAAGGAACTATTTGCATCAGCCACAGGAGATATACAGTAGCTGTTCCCAAAGCTCAGTTGGTAACTTTTGAATCTCTGAGCTCTTCAGAATGAAAGTTTCAGAGTCAAAGGAAATATACGTATTTGTAAGTAGGCATAAAATTTTTCTTACCAAGGTTAGCTAATTTTAAACTTTCTGTTATTATATTGTTAAAATATTTTTATTTTTTAAAGAAGAGAAGACTACTCTTCTACTAACAAATATAATTATATATGGAATTATCACTTTTTAAGTATATTAAAACAGGTAATAATATTTTTGATAACTAATTTGAGGGAACTGTGATAGATTCTGAGAAGTGGAAGGACTGGAACCAGTCACTATGAGATAGATATTTAGTCTTGCTATGTGTGAAAAGCCCTTGGATTAGGATGGTGGAAACTGAATTTAAGGAAAGAAAATAAAGCATAAAAATAATTATGAGATTGTCTATTTGTAATGATTGATGGCAGGTGGAAATTAAAAGTGCTTTTTAGTTTATGTGACTAATGTACTGAAACTTGTAAAACCATAAGCCAAAGCCTGAAAGGGAACGACATAGATAAAGTAGACTCAGTAGGATTGGGTTAATTTATGAGGGAAGAAGGGTTAAAATTAGAACTGAGGCCTGGGGATAGAAAGTTGAAAAAGTATATAATTAGGGAGTGATGGCAAAGATGTGCTTAGCATTAAGACCGAGGAAAAATATAATACATTAGAGATTAATACTTGCCACACTAACTGGGTTGACTTAGGTAACAGACAGTGTATTATATTTTCAGTAAATTTTCTGAATCTATTCACTACTTCAGCATGTTGCCAAGTTGAACTGAATATCCTAAGGCAACTAATGAAATTTGTTTGGCATTAATATACTACCTTGCATTTGTAAGATATTTAAAAGCTGTTTATGGTTTTGAAGCAAGGCTTGAGAGTATGTATGAATGATTTTTATAGGACACGGTTTCATCTTAGGAAGTAGTCATGTATTGTATAGGGGTTGAAGAAGCAGATTCAAATTTAGGAGGAAAACTAAATGATCCATGGTTTCTATCAGAAGTATTTAAAATTTAGATTAATAGGTAGAAAAATTTCAATGTATGACCTATCTTTTTACACTGCAGCTTTGTTTTAACAGATACATATTGGATTGTCTATTAAGAACCATTGTGAAAATCCTCATAACCATTTCATTGGAAAGGCAAGCATATATAAAGACTAAAAGTATATCATGTTCAATGAGTAGAGACTTGTACTTAGTTGATTCTCACGAGATATTTGATGAAAGAATGCACATTATTGAGGCTGACACTTTCTTAAGAAAATGGCCTTATTTCCACGGGAATATTAGGATGTCCATAAAAGATCTGGTCATCATCTATCTATATAAAATATATCAATTTTAAAGCAGTTTTAAAGCACCAGAGATACTCTGGGGGAAGGTGCAGTATTGGAACATCGTTGCATAAAGCCTGGTGGTGAGCGGCACTATAAATCACATAGCCTAAAATAAAAAATAAAGCCCTTAATGCTTGACATATGGTAAACTCTGAAAAAGAGGAGAAAATTTTACACCATTTAGTATTTAATTCAACACTATTTCCCCTTATTTTTTGTTTTTCCTATTTGGGGGCTATGCTTGGCAGTTCTCAGGGCTTATTCCTGGCTCTGAACTTAGGGATCATTCCTGGTGGGCTCAGGGGACCATATGGAGCGCCAGAGATTGAACCTGGGTAGGCAACATGCAAAGGAAACACCCTACCCACTGTACTGTTGCTCCAGGCTCTTTCCCCTTCTTTTTAATGATATGTAAAATTAATGTGTTTAAAATACGTTAACTTATTAATGAATTATAACTGGTAGATATGTTGTTTATGGAAGTTAATTATATTTATCGAGGTAGTCTGCTCAAGGATTTAACATAATGCATTTTTTTCATGTGAAATATTATTGTTATTTCAAATGATAGTTTCCATGTATTTTCATTATAAGGTTCAAATTTTGTTGTTACAACTGTTTGGTAACATTAAACAATTCAGACGGAGGCCTATTTGCATAAGGATGGGTTCATTATATATATTTTCAGAATGACAGCATAAATGCAACAGAACTATATAAAGTTTTATAAAAACAGAACAAGAACTTGGTTTTTATTATCATAATAACTGAATCCAAGAAAAACTGACATGATATTTGAGACTTAAATTTTCTGAGAAATGATTTTACTGTAGTTTTATTGTACATAGTTACTGTTGCATCAGAGTTGTCATTAGTTGAAACCTATTAGTTTTTCTCTTGAGCCTGATGATCCATCTTTTCATCTTCATTGTGGCTTCTTACATTTTCTGAAGATGGTGACACTATTTCCCATCCTACATGTTTTTTTTTTTTTTTTTTGCGGCGTGACCTTGCTTCTTTCTCATCAAGAGTAGGAGTCCAATTTCTTTTCCCTTGAATCTACACTGACCTTAACAACTTGTTTGTAATCAATAATGTGGTGGAAGTGACTCAGTATGACTTCTGAGGCTAGGTCAGGTCAGAACAAGCCTTACAGCTTCTTCTCTGATCTCTTGGGAATGCTTGTTCTCCTGCTGTTCCTCTCCAGGATGCTCTTCTTCAAGTGTGGCGACCACACTGTGAGCCATTCAGTCCCATGGTCAGCAGTCTGTCAGCGTTCCAGTCATCTGAGTCTAGATATTAGCCACCTAGTCAAGGTCCTGCTGTTTGAGTCTTCACAAGTAGCTCCAGATATGGAGTCTGCAGACAGTTTCCTTCTTTCCATTGTTATCTGTCCAAAGTCAAGCTTTAGCATTCACAAGCCTGGCAAAATATAGTGTGATTCCCCCCCCCACCCCCGTGTTCTTAGATATGCATCAGTGGATAATCAGGACAGAACTAGTATCTGGAATTAGGGCTTAACAAGGCCGAAAGTGCCATAACAAAACCTAAAAGTTCTGTGATCACTGGCTGGTAAAGACTACATAAAATTCAGTTACCCCCCTGTTCTTAACTACTGTCAGATTAATTTTTATTGTATTGTTAGTTCACTGTACACCTTAGAAAAAGGAATGTGTCTATAATATATATATATACATATATATATACACACACACACTATCATTTCACTAATTGAGTCTATGGAAATTGTCAACAAAGGCTGCAACTTAGGGATATATATCGGTTAATTTTCCAAATTTAGAATTTATGTTAATAAAATAAGCTACTATTATATTGATAAAGACTGCTTTAATTTAGATTATTATTCTCTTAATGCTCTCCAGAGATGGTTTAAAACACATATAAGTACTTCATTTGTATTTGGTCAAATTGTTTAGATAGATTGGGAAATGTGTAACGCCTTTTGTTTTGTATTTATAGAATGTTTACCCTAAATGGTGATCATTTAATTCTGTTTTGTTCAGTGTGCTTATTCAGAGATACCCAAGTATGACAAGATATGAGAAAAATATTTCTAAAGGAAAGAACTGTCTCCTTGTGCTTTTTAAATATCTATTCTACTATACTATTGTGATGCTATAATAAGAAAAGGCAAAGTAATTCATAAAGAACTTAGTGTTCCTCTTTTTTAATGTTCTTATTTTGGGTCCAGACTTAGCAGTGATTGATTGGGAACTGCTTCTGGCTCAGTCTAGGGCTGGTCCCTGGCCGTCCTCAGGGGGGCCATGAGGTGCTAGGATGGACCTAGGCCTCCTATTCGGGAGCATGCACTTGGCCGTTGAGCTAGTTCTTCCTCCCGTTAAAATTTTTTACTGCTAAATTATTTATGGTGTTTCCTTTCCTTTTTCCTGATTTCTTACAATTACTCAGCTATTCCTCAGAATCCTTTTTCTGACATTTTGAATGATTTGCAACAATGCTAAAATTGTGAAACATTGATCTATTTTAAATTTTCTAGTGAAGATATTTACAAAGTTTTTCCTTTGTATTTCTTTAGCACATGAAGTATGCATTATTTGTGAACTTCAGCTATCACTGTATCACTGTCTCCCATTGTTCATTGATTTACTCAAGTGGGTGCCAGTGATATCTCCATTCGTCCCAGCCCTGAGATTTTAGTAGTCTCTTTACTCATCTTTCTTTCAGGGTTGGGAATGAGACTGTTACTATTTTTGGCATATTGGACACACCACGGGTTGCTTGCCAGGCTCTTCCATGCAGGTGGGATACTCTTGATAGCTTGCCGGGCTCTCCAAGAGGTTTATATATTTCTCTCTATGATTTGTTGCCTACTGTCTGAACCCCTCAAATATGGTTTAGTAATTATGAAAAGGTTAAGGAGTGTCTTATGATGTGTCACAGCCTCGAAGTCCAGGAATATGTTCACTCATATGTGAGGCTCAGCCTGAACATGTGGAAAGCGCCTGGAGAGTGGCGGCGGTTAGATAGTGCAGGTCAGCTGCCAGGACGTGTCCCTTGGGGTAAAGAGGGCTCTCACCTGCCCTCCTTTGGGGTGCCCTGAGTGAAAACAGCTTGGCGCAGAGTCCAGTGGCATGGCTATGGGGGAAGGGGGTGGCATAGTTAAAACTACAGATATAAATACATAAAAACAATTATTATGTGATTTTCCTTTAAACTAGTCTATATCTTGTGTATCTACCTCAGCCCTCCTTAAAAAAAAATGCCGTTCCAAAGCTACTTGCTTAAGAAAAATTAAGCAGTACAGTACCAGTACGTTCTCTAATCAGAGACATGTCATCAGATTATTTCACTAAAAGGGGTTCTGATTGATAAATAACAGCAATTATGGAATCACTTGGGGGATGGGCTTTGAGCCTGCTCAAATGTAAGGTTCCTCACATCTCTTTCTTTCTCAACCTACCTTCCTTCCTTCCTTCCTTCCTTCCTTCCTTCCTTCCTTCCTTCCTTCCTTCCTTCCTTCCTTCCTTCCTTCCTTCCTTCCTTCCTTCCTTCCTTCCACCTTTAATTTTTGGGTCACACCCAGTGATGCTCAGGATTACTCCTGGTTCTGCACTCAAAAATTAGTCCTGGCAGTGCTTGGGGAACCATATGGGATGCCAGGTCAGCCGCATGCAAGGCAAACTCCCTACCTGCTGTACTATCCCTTTGGACCCCAAGATTTTCTTATTTTATTATGAGATTTGATGAAGATTTGTCTATGTCTGATTTTTTGTGTGTGCTTAATTTTTTTCCTGAACAAGTTGAATCTATGTTTTGTTGTCTTTGATTAATATTGAAAAAGTCTTTGTTCTTATGTCTTCAAATGTTTTATATACCCCTTCTCTCTTTTCCTTACAGGTATATTAGATCATTTGTTATTCTCCCATTTCTCTTGAATGAACTGTTCTCTCTAGTTTATTATCACTTCTTTTTCTGTGTTGCATTTGACATCTTTTTATTGACTTAGTTTCAGGTTCAGGGCTGGAGCGATAGCACACCGGGTAGGGCATTTGCCTTCCACGTGGCTGACCCGGGTTCGATTCCTCCATCCCTCTTGGAGAGCCTGGCAAGCTACCTGTGGTGTATATGATATGCTAAAAACAATAACAAGTCTCACAATGGAGATATTACTGGTGCGCGCTTGAGCAAATTGATGAACAATGAAAGGACAGTGTAACAGTGCGTTATCATTTATATTTATTTGTTTGTTGGCTTAGAGTGTCATTTCCCCCTCGTATTTAAAAAAACACCTGTTGTTAATTTTTATTGAAAGCAAAATATTTTGTGTAGGACAGTGGAAACTAAAGCAAATTTTATTTCTGCTCAGTAATTTCTCTAATTCTGCTTTTTCTACTTCTTTAATCTATGTGAAGAGCAGTGAAGTCAGCACAGTGGGGGATGATGTGTGTGCATCTGCACACTCAGTCAATTTTTGCTGGTGGTCCAATGCCAAGGCCTGAGGATGCCACACTCTTTGTGCACTGTGGTGCTGGGCCATACCCAGAGGTGCTCAGGGGACTTGTAGGGCTGTACTGGGTGATGCTGGGGACCACGTGGTGCTGGGAATTAAGCCTGGTCAGTGCCAATGCCCCTGTACTCCTTGGCCCTTAAGGGTTGGGCTTTATTGTTGCATTTTATCAGTGCATTGTTATCACCATAGGCTTCAAATTCATGTAGCATTATTTTGTGTTCAGGGAAGGGGACAGGTTTGTTCAAACATTTTACTCAAGGTTTAATTTGACTTTGACTCCTTTTTGGGGGGTTTGTTTTTGTTTTGGGGGCCACACCCAGCAGTGTGTGGCTTACTTCTGACTCTGAGCTCGGGGATCATACCTGATATGCTCTGGAGGAACTTATGGAGTGCTAAACTCAGATCAGCTGTGTGCAAGACAAGCGCTCTGCCTACTGTAAATCCTTGATTTCCTTCTGGGCCTTGGAGAAGCCCTTTTTTCACTCGTAGCCTTCCCCCCAGCAGCTCTCTACTTCTCTTGCTCCTTAAAGCCTACCAGTCTGATAATATAGGGAGAGGGTGTTCACTGCTGCTTCAGCCGAAGTGACATGTGGGTTTTTTTTTTTTCAGTCTCAAAGGTATCATTACTGTCTTGTTCTGTCCTGTCCTAAGCAGGATAAGGTCATTCATGATACAAGCCCCCTCCTTCCACCCAAAGTGTGGGGGTTTGGGGCCAATGAGGATGGAAGGGAGGTTGTTTCTGTTTTTTCCCCTCAGTGAAAATAATGTGTTATCTGTGCCCAGAGAACTACCAGGGTCTTTGTTCTTCCTTCAGTGGGTTAAGGTGGTTTGCTATTTTTGGTTTTTATTAAAAAATGTTTTTTTAAGGAAGCAGGGTCTGGAGGGAGCTTTGTGCTTTTCTAATTTTATTTTTCTGCTACAGTAGCTGCTTTTTCTCTCCTTCAGGTCGGCTACCCAAGGGAGGCCCACCCCAGTCTCTTGCTTTTCATCAGTTTTTCCTGGGGGTACTTTGTAAGGTGTGTGGAGACCAGTCTCTTAAATAGATGAAGAGTGTCCTGATCTTTCTAGATCCCTGGATGCTTATTCTCAGGCTCGTTCACTTAGCCTTTAACTATTTGATAGAAATCTTCGCTGAGTTGCTACTGACTGGTATTCCATCAGGCAGCAGTTTCAGGTAATCAGGTGGCCTTGTCCTGTTCCTGCTTTAAGACATCTATATTTGCTTAGGTGGGAATCAGTGACGGTTTTGCAGATTAACTGCTCTTTTTTTGTTGACAAATTGGGAGTAAGGCTTTTTCTTGCTTCATACCTCTGAGAAATAACAAGTTAGTCAATAAATAATTACACTAATAACCTATAGCACTCATGATACTCATTGATTTACACATTTGACCTGAAAGGTCCACAATTCTAACTTTGATTTTCTTTCGGCTCTTTTTTGGACTGGATATCCTGCAAAGGGTGCTGCAAAGGGCTATCTCCTGACTGTGAGCTCAGCGATCACTTCTGGCAGTGTTCATGGGACCATAGGATCAAACCTGGACTAGCCACTTGCGAGGCAAGCACCCTGCCTACTGCAGTATCTCTCTTGCCCCTTAATAAATTATTTTTAAATTTCTGGTAGAACCTGAAAAGTTTGCTTTTCAACATTTCCCTTACAACTCAGAATATAATTTTTAAGACAACTTATGAGAGAGGTAGATCATAATACAGTGGAGGAGAAAGGAATTTCCATTTTTAAGAAGTAGATAAATATAATCTCGGGTCCCGTTCTTCTTTTAGTGGTAGGGTGGGACCAAGCATTGGCACGAAACCCGCTTATGCTCATGGGCCATTAGAGCCCTCTGTTCTTAGGGACAGTTGGTACTGGGGATCAAACCCAGGGCCTCTCAAATGCATAGCATATGCTTTGTCACTTAAAAACATCCCTGGTTCCAAATCTCTTATTTTATCAGTTGACTCTTTGCCACTCATTTAGTTCAAGCTCTTTTTTGAGTCATTATAATACTCAAATAAGCTATCATGTGTGACTAATGCCTGGAAAATATAAAGCTCTATACAATTTCTAGTTTTGCTAGTTTTCCCTAATATTTTTCACCCTTGAGTGCTTTTATTTTTACCAAGAGTAAGTGAACCAACTACAAATCTGTCTGAATTCCCGTTTTTTGATTTATTTAAAGAAATTTTATTGTTGCTTTGAAGAATCATGATATAAAAACTTTAATTTGTTTTTTATTTGTCAGACTGGTAACTTAGAAGTACTCTGATTCTCTGCTTTTCATAGAATTCTGCCTTTTTTGTGGTTATAATTTTCTTATCAGACCATGTTTCTTTACCTTTTAAAATGTTTTTTGCTTTATTGGTTGTTCATGCAAAAGTTTATTTGCTACCCTGATATTTTGTAAGTTTTGGAAGTTTTTTTTAAATGTAAGCTTGATTAATTAATTTATTTGCTTTTAATAAGTTTATTTCAAAACTTCCAGGCATCTTATCATTATTCCCCCTACTCCCTAACTTGTCTCTTAAAAGAATATTTTGTTTTGGGGTTTTTTTGAACTTCTAGGGACTCCATAGCTTTTTATGAGACAGTTAAGCTTCATTAGCCAAATTTATCCTTTGCTTATTCTCGTGTACTTTGGATGCCAATAATTGCCTTTCACTAGTCCTGAGCAACCACGTTGTTCTTTGTCAAAGTGAAGGTAAGTCGAGAGAATGACCTCTGTCAGTCTCTACCACCCTCTCCATAAAATGCTAGTTTCCACATTTTTTTCCCTTTCCTCCCTGTATGTTTACCCTTTTTCCAGCTTTCATGTCAGTTTATTCTATTTCATCACTGTCTTTACCTTATCCAGCTTAACTTTTTTTCCCTTCCAAATAGTTTGTTATAGAAAATATTTCTTTTTATTCTTTTTTCTACCAATAAACAAACAACAACAAAAACAAAAATCTTTAAACCATGCCAATCATAATTAAGAAGAATGCAAAGACTATTACTGGTTTACATCTGTTAAGGATTAAATATTTATATATTCATGGAAGTGAGACAAAATATAGTAATCATCTATATCATTGGTTTCCTAGGTCTACTTTTAAATTATTTGCTAAAGAAGTCAACATATAGACATATCAGTTGCCATGATTTATTAGAACAAAAGTATATATAACAGAGAGAAAGTAGAGAGACAAAAAGAAAAAGAAATGGAGAAAAAGAAAGGTGAGAAGAATAGCAAGAATGAGACTAAGTGAGAGACAGGGAGGGAAGGAAAGATGAAAAAGTCATAGAGGGCCAAGCAAAGAGAGTCAAAAACAGGATGCAAGCTTGCAGGGGTGCCCTTAGCAGAGTCCTGCAGAAATGGATATGGCAGATGAAGCACAGATGCTGATGAGGACTCACATGGAGCACTCACCACAGAATCTCCTTTGAACAATGGAGGCAGGTGAGGTGGACACCCGCTGCCCCTTACCGTGGTTTTCAGACTTGATTGCCTATTGAAATTGCCCAAACAGACTTGAAACCCACCCTCAGAGAGTTTTATGGGGGAGTGAAACCCACCCTCAGAGCTTATTCTAGGTATTTGTCATGGCTATGGTCTGACTCTCAATCATATTATTAGTAACATTAGATGGAAATTTCAATTGCATAAGTTCTCCAGGCGATTCAGATAGGAGGGAAAGTTTGAGAAACTCTGCTTAGTATGCACCCAAATTGACCTTCCTGAAGGAAAGCTGGTGATTAATACAAACCACACAGTTTGCATAAACAGCTTGGGATAGAGAACCATCATTCTGTGAACAGGAAGAGCCTCCCAAACTCCAAGTTCCCAGAAGCCACCCACCTTGAGCACAGGCTATTCTAAGGATAGCAAACTCAAGTCTGGTATACTATCTCCGTGTGCAGGCTGGCATTGGACTTTTATGCTCTTTAGTCCAGACAGCATCCAGGAAGCTTCATTATAGAACTCTAGTGTGTTTCCTTATGGCCTGCTTATTTAATATTATAACAAACTATCATAATATTATGAACTAATTTTCATTTTTTAGAACCACCAATAACATTTCTATTATTATAAGTTTAAAAGGCTTTTACAAGACAGCTTAGGAAATTTATAATATTTTTTGTTTTAAACTTAAAACTCTCAAGTTTAAAAAAATAATATGAAGCTAATATCCAAGGCCAAGGAAAATGGGCCAGGAGGACTGTTCAATGGTTGTCAGTGGTGTGGGAGATGGAGGGTAGTTAAGATAGAAGAGGATCCATCATGACAATATTAGTTGGAAATGATCACTCTGTGCAAGAACTAAGTATTGAAATCAGGTAAAGGGCTATACATAAAACCTCTCAGCATCTGTATTGCAAATCGTAATGCCTAAACTGAGAGAGAGAATGACAAAGATCCAGAGAAAGATGAGAGATGCCTGCCATAGACGCAGGCTGGAATTGGGGGGTGGCTTGAAGGGTTGGGGGGAAACTGGTAATACTGGTGCAGAAAAATTACACTAATGGAGGGATGGGTGTTGGAATATTGTATGACTGAAATGCAATCGTGAACAATTTTGTAATGCTCTATCTCACAGTGATTCAATAAAAAAATTTAAAAATTGAAATGAAATTTTAGTATGAAATCTAGACTTAGGATTTGTGTGTATGCATATGCATAAAAGAAATTATTAGACTATTGGAGTACGTTGATTCATTGAGGAAGCCTTTAAGGATGAGATTGAAGTTGAAGGTTGGTAAATAAAAGAACGGTAAAAGGGTGTAATAGGAAAACAGAATAGCATGATTAATGGAAGACCACAGATGGGGTGGGTTGGAGGGGAAAAATAGTCGCATAATATTCTCTGAAGAAAATATGAACTCACACCCTTTTCATTACTGCTAGTGAGGCACAGGTGCCAACCTACATATGTTTTGTTTTGGTGGTTTCTGAAGCTATAGGAAGGCCTACAGTTTATGTAAAACAGAAAGTATTAATATTTCTCTTGTTTTGTTTCATATTTTAAACTATATCACTTAGGTGTCTGTCTTGAAGATTAAGTAGAATAATAGATATGCACATCATTTAAAACATGTTTCATCCTGAAGAGTTAGACTAGCCACTGCCACTGTCACTGTCACTGTCATCCCGTTGCTCATCAATTTGTTCGAGCGGGCACCAGTAACGTCTCTCATTGTGAGACTTATTGTTACTGTTTTTGATATAACGAATATGTCACGGGTAGCTTGCCAGGCTCTGCCGTGTGGGTGCAATAATCTAGTAGCTTGCCGGGCTCTCCGAGAGGGGTGGAGGAATCGAACACGGGTCAGCCGCATGAAAGGCGAACGCCCTACCTCTATGCTATTGCTCCAGCCCATACCAGCCACATACTTTAATAAATTTTTTAAAGTATGGATTGTCAATGTACAGCTGTATTATGTATATTTACAGTCTTACTACTAAACATATTTTTACCATATTATCATGTAGGAATCTAGCAATGTGTATGGGGGGGGGGTCTGGTTGTGATTTTCCTGCTTTATCATGTCCTATAGGTTCTTTATTTGGCCTATGTTTTCTGTGTTACTCTCTAACACTATAAATGGAAATTTGCGAACAACTTTTGTTTTTGTTTTTATTCCACTTCTGAAATCAGTATGGTACCAAAGATTGAACCCAGGCCTCCAGCAGGCAAAGCACATATGCTAATCTTTGAGATATCTGCCAGCCCTGGAGTTGAACTTTTTAAGATTGAATTATCTGTGCTTCATTATCTTGAAGTAGTCTCTTTTGAAAGTTAAAGTAAAATTTGGAAATCTGGTCAAATCCAGGATAACAAACCATGTATATTTTTTTTAAACTCCATGAAATGTGTGTCCTGCCAGAGTCACACACACAAAAATATAATAAGATAAAAATTAGTTTACATTTGCTTAATACATATATAATGCTTAGCATATTATATTAGTAGATATTTGTCAATGTGAATATTTAAAATGTCTGATTCTTTAAAATATATTGCAAGAACAATTGGGAATTTAGATACATAATTGTCTGCTAAAATGCAGTATACTTGGGTATGATCTAGATGAAATATTATTTTAGAAAAAATACTTGACTAATTCACTGATCACTAAAGAAAAGAACACGACATATTTTATTCTCTTTCTCTGATTTATTCTATTCTTTCTAGGTTTGTGATACATATAAAAACCACTCTTGATATTTTTTAGATAACCCTTATTAGAGTTGTTCTTACTATATCTCATCTTTTTCAAAACTAGGTTTTTAGCATAAAAAATGCTGAAATATAGATAATCACTGTCACTGTTATCCCATATAATCCACTTGCTTGAGTGGGCGCCAGTAATGTCTCTGTTCGTCCTGACCCTGAGATTTTAGCAGCCTCTCTTTACTTGTTCTTCCTAGCGGTGCCACTTTGGAGGCTCTTTTAGGATAAGGGAAATGAGAACCATCATTGTTACTGTATTTGGTATATCGAATACGCCATGCAGAGCTTGCCAGGCTCTGCCTTGCGGACAGGATGCTATTCAAGAATAGCAAATAATTAGTATCTTGTATATTATCATTAATTAGATGTAAACAGCATTTGGTGAAATTGAGTTTGAAATAGAAGCTAGAAAATAATTATGGTAGAAATTTCTGGACTGTCAAGGGCATTTGGTAAATAAATATCAACAAAAATGCCACATTCTACTTTACAGGCCAAAAATCTGTTTCATATTAAAAGAATGCTAAACTATGCGATCAGATGTCTTTCAAATTTAAATAATCAAAAAAATTCCATATTATTTGTATCTCTTATATATCATCTGTAAATGAAAGATTTATATTTAAGGATAATTCTAGAAATTTAAGAAAAAATTTAAATACATAGACATAGATTTAATATATTTTCAAAAGAATGTTTGTTCACAAATTTGAAGATACTGAACTGTTTATAAATTTAATGAGAAAGCTCATTTTGTGATGTAAATTTTAAGTGTAATTTTATTGGCATAAAAAAACATAACTATTTGCTTATAGTATTTCTTTAAAATTCTGAAGGGAAGAAATAATAACAGCTGTTAGCTCTCAACCCCAAACAAAGAAGAATACTTGTCTTGTGAAAACAGCCTTTCCTAGGGAAAACAACCAGAGCTTTGACCTAATACTTAAACAAACTGAGCTTCTATACCAAGGGAAAAGCTATTTACTTTGAGACTCGGTTTATTAAGAACCTCTTCATAAACTGGATCAGTGTGAAAGGCCTGAGCTGAGAGAGAACTTGGATATCACTGATACTTTCCCATGTTTTTAATCTAGTAAGCTTTAAACCTACACTTCTGAATTTAAAAAATTTTATTTAAGGTTATAGTTAGAATTATTGGATAGAATAAAATTTAAGTTAATAAAATATTTGATTTTAAAGCAATTATAGAACTTTCTCATGATTTGGGTTGCAGTTTTCCACACATATCCTGGCTTAAAAGGAGTCAATAAAATGGGAAATATTGAGGAAGTGGGGAATAGCAACTCCCTTATGAGAGAAGACTATTACTCTTCGAGTTTTCTGAAAAATATAAATATACTTTATCTCCTACACCCATAGACTTAAAAACAATCTTTGTACTATGCTCAATTTTAGGCAGGCAAGAAGCTGTAGGCGATAGATTCTCCCAGAAGAAACATTTTCCTCTTTTCTTAAGGGGGGCATCATCAATTTCTCTCCACTGTTTTAAAAGGCTGAAATTGAATTTTTTCAACTTAGTCAAGTTATGATTTTTATTGGATCTTTCTACCTTGTTCTGAAGGTTCCTATTAATATCATATAAGCTTCAAAATTGTAAGGTATAGTGTAACAGAGTCTGGGGACTAAAAGTGAGTTTTTTGATCATCTGGTCAAATCATTGAGATAAACTTGGTTTAAAACATTTAGTGAATTTCAGGTATACTGTTGATTTTAGATATATATTTCCCACCACAATATCAATTCCAACCTCCAATTCTCTAGGGCCAACCCACCTAGTCGGTACTCTCTACCTATTCCAGCCCTACTGCTTGTTCTGATAACCACTGACAGTTGAGTCAAAGGTTTATTTATTTTGGTATTATTTGCTTGCTTTGTTTCTTTATTTAATACAGATGAGTGCAACCATATAGTGCTTATCTTTCTTCTTATGACCTATTTTATATAGCATATTCCCCTTAATGTCCTTGTGGGCACAGATGATGAGATTTTAGTCTTTTCATGACTGAGTAGTATTTCACTGAAGCACCTTCATTTTTACCTTATCTTTTGGTTGTTTTTGGGGGGAAAAGAGGTACACCCAGCAGGCCTCAGGGATAACTCATGATTCTGTGCTCAGAGATCACTTCTGCTTGGGGAACCCTGAGTAGAGCTGGAGATCAAATCTAAGTCTGCCATGTGCAAGGCAAGTACTATTACTCTGGCCCAGTGAAACGCTTTCATTTTACTTTTAACCCAGACATCAGTGCAGCCCTTCTATCCATCCTATGACACCTTTAGTTTAGCTACATGTGCTCAGGGATTATATCGTGGTTACTACCAGCTTTGCATGTTTCACACTGGGGATTCTTGATTTCAGATGTAGAGTTGCTCATCTGCTGACCTCTTTCTTTCTGTTTCATATAGATCCAGGCAATAAATGTTATGGTTGAATTTCAGTTATTTGTGCCTATTCAGCATCAGACCATCTAATATAGGTAATGGAACTAGGATAATGAACTCTATATTTGATATTTTAAAATCATTGTACCTTACTCCAGAATTACTTGGTGAGTTAGATAGAAAAACAGAATATTTTGTATTTGGCCTATATTTTTTCTTTATTTTTAAGTATGAGAATATTAAGTGGTCTGAGGACTTTTCATAATAAGTATTAGTATACTGAAGTTTGGGCTGGAGCGATAGCACAGCAGTTGGGCGTTCGCCTTTCACGTGACTGACCTGAGTTCAATTCCTCCACCCCTCTCGGAGAGTCCGGCAAGCTACCGAGAGTATCAAGCCTGAGTGGCAGAGCCTGGCAAGCTACCTGTGTGTATTGGGTATGCCAAAAACAGTAGCAATAAGTTCCTCAATGAGAGACGTTACTGGTGCCCAATCGAACAAATTGGATAAGCAAATTGTATACTGAAGTTGATCTTAAATCATGTTATACCTTAAAAACATAGAGTAATAAGATAATGGTGTAACAAGAAACTGAACACTATAGAATCAATATTTGATATTAACATATGGTATCATTGTATTTCCTTGCTTTCTATTCATAAGGCATTTTTCCTCACCTAAACATGGGATTTTTAAAAACAGAACAAATCCAGTTAAAATGTTTTGTTTCACAAATTCCTTGATATTGAGCAGATATGTGTCTGATGTGGTTTAACGGGTCTGAACCTGGACTAATATATCAATGGGTATTATTTGCAATAAGATATTAGTTTCTTCCATCCAGAATCAAACAGTTACATAATACAAAGCAGGAAAAATAGTAAAATAATGGGGATATGAATATCCCAAATAGGAAGATGAGATGCAATGTTGCTCCTTTCCCACCCCCAAAATAAGATTTGTAGTCTGAAATTGAAACTAATTTAGAGACTCAAATGTGTTTTGATTTTGAATTTGGATAAATGTTTTGGTTGTCAATTTATTTACCTTTCTTCTTTGCAAACCTGGTGGCTCAGTAGCTTATATTTACCTACTTAGTAAATGTCTGAATTTGAATTAAATTTGTAGTTAATTATGTCTCATGATCTATCACTGCTTACCTAGGTTATGCCAGGAGTGTGGCCTAAAACAGGTTCTCCATTGTGTAGGATTTCATACTGAGATTTTTGATTCTCTTATATATTAGCACAATCTCCTTTTTCCCCTTTGAATAGGTAAATCCTATCTAATTGCTGTACAGTTAAATGAATTGCCCTGAAAAAAATTAACTGATAAATCATTTCTGTAGTCTGCTTTAATATTTTATGTCATAGTGACTATAATTTAGTAGGAATACAGAAGTTTTATTCTTCAGAAAAGCCTATTTTTCCAACTTTAGGCTACTCTTCAATCTTTCAAATTAAAAATCAAAAGGTAATAGCTTTGTTTGCTGTATAGAAACTTTACCTGAGGCCTGTTGAAAATTATAGCTTTCTTAATAATTTAAATATTATTTATAGAACATAACTGAGGGACGACAGGCAGATAACTGAAAACTGAAGTTTGAAGAGTCACCATGATACTTAAGATGAGGTATTGATATGGTAGTGTTGCAACCATCAAAGCACTTCAGTAGTATTGTAAGTGCTGATGCCTTAATTAAAAAAAATAAAGTTAAACCATTTCTTAAAATATTTATATAAAAATTTGGTGGCTACGGTGCATAGTCGGTGTATCTCTAATGCATTCTTATGAATTTAATGACCTTATGTTTTAAATTAATTTGAAATCTGTTGCTGGCAGTTGGTCAGGACAGGAACTGGCTGAGTTCTTCACTGAGTAGTGTTGAGGAGCTACATGTCAGTTTCCTCTCCTGTACAGAAAGGCCTTCATCTGATTCCATAGTGAATGTGTGCTAATAGACCAGGCACTGATTTCATTGTGAGCTTCCTAAAACCATAGAATATAACAATTGATTTTATTAAAAGAATATTTCGGGCCAGAGCGATAGCACAGCGGGTAAGGCTGCACATGGCCTTGCACACGGCCGACCCAGGTTCGATCCCCGGCATCCCATATGGTCTCCCAAGCACTGCCAGAAGTAATTCCTGAGTGTAGAGCCAGGAGTAATCCCTGAGCATCACTGGGTGTGATCCAAAAAGCAAGAATATTTCTATGTCTATTTCTTTAGCAAATGAGGTCAGGAGTAGTTGAGAATAAAATTAAAAAATTGAGGTACTGCCCAGGAGGATTGTTCCACAGCTTGGAAGCTGGTCTCACATGCTGGGGGAAAAGGCAGCTCAGATAGAGAAGGGACCACCAAGCAATGGGTGCTAGGAGGGCCCGCTTAGGATGGGATGGGAGATGCGTCTATGTCTATGAAAATAGACTATAGACTGAACATGATGGTCACTTAATACCTCTATAGCAAACCTCTATAGCAACACCCAAAAGGAGAGAGAGAGCAAAAGGGAATGCCCTGCACAGAGGTGGGGTGGGGCGGTGGGATGGGGTAGGCGTGGTGGGAGGATGCTGGGACCATTGGTGGTGGAAAATGGGCAGTCGTGGAGGGATGGGTGCTTAATCATTGTATGACTGAAACACAAGCATGAAGGTTTGTAAGTCTGTAACTGTAACTCAGGGTGATTCACTAATAAAATTTTTTTTAAAAAAATTGGGGTACTGTATCTAGCAATGTTCATGCAGTATTCAGGGATCAAACTCAGGGCTCTTTAAGCCAGGCATTTGCTCCAGCCTTATTGAAATATCTAACTCTTATATCCTCTGTTTTACTTTTTTTCTTTTAGTCGCCATATATTTGGAAGTAGTGTTCTCATGTACACAGATATACTTACTTTGATGTAAGTGAAAAATAATAGAACTTGAGAGTTTTAGTGATATTTCCTTATTTATTTATTTTTTGTGTAAGTCTAGGGTTTTAGCAATTATCACTAGAAACTAGCCAAGTGATTTAAAGTTGTCTTTATTTGCTTCATTAAACATGATCTAGACTGTTTCTAGAATCATAATTACCTCATTGATACCACTGTATCATTGTCATCCCATTGTTCATGTATTTGGTCAAGTGGGCACTAGTAACATCTCCATTGTGAGACTTGTTACTGTTTTTGGCATATCAAATATGCCACAGGTAGCTTGCCAGGCTCTGCCATGAGGGCGAGATACTCTCAGTAGCTTGCCGGACTCTCCGAGAGGGACGAAGGAACCCTGGTCGGCCGCATACAAGGCAAATGCCCTACCTGCTGTGCTATAGCTCCAGTTCTGGCCTCAAACCAGACTTTAGAGTCTACATTGTGGACCATGACTACGAATCTTCATGTGCAAGATATAAATGTTTTTTACTGGGTAATTATATGTCAAATATAGTTTTAATGCATTATTATTTAATCTCTAATTACTATATTTTGAGAGATAGAACTGGTTTAAAAGATAAAACTATTGCTACCTTTATCACTACATATTAGGAAGTTGTAATTTAAATAGCCAAAGTAAATGGTTAATAAATGACAAAATTAAATTTTGAACTTGAGGCTTCTTAACTCTAGATACCACGGCCTTCATCATTGCTTCTTATTATGAAGTGCATATGATACTTAAATCCACAACAGTAGTAAAAGAGCCTTTGATTTATAAATTTTGAGTATCAGTGTTCCTGATGAATCTTTTCATTTTCTTATTTTTATACCAAAAATCCATTTAGTGTGCCTCACTTGTACATTAATAAAGGTTCTCAAATGCTTTGCTCATAGAATCTTTGGCATTTCACTGATTTTTCATAGGACCCTTAAGCAAAAACCAACTGAAACAATTAAAAATTATCTAAAAATGTAAAGCCATTTAAAAGTAATATGCATAGTTTGATAAAAATTGTTTATTTTCAAATAATCCCTGCTAACTCTAGGATCTGAGCACCTATTAGGCATAGCTCAGTTTTGCAACTCCTAGAATCAGGCTGGACACCCCCATTCCCATTTCCTGTTTCATATGTTCTAGTGGAAAAATTGAACTAGTCCAACTCGGTAGTTTACACAATAGCCAGCATATGTTGAATATTCTGGCTTTTCTTGAAAATTTATATGATCGTGTGGTATGAAATGTGGAGTTAGAACCTTTTCTTTGGAGGCTCTAAGTTGAAAAAACTTATTCACCAGATTTTGGATTTCTCAGAGAACTTGTCTGCACTCTCCAGATAAGAATCCAAGCTTACAAGTATTGATAAGATGTTCATCTGCAGAGGTTTCTTGATAAGAATTTAAATTCTGAAATACCTACAAAGTATTCTTTGAAAAAAATAATATTTTAGTATTCTTATTCTCCAGTGCTTTTGGGGCATCCTCCCAAACAATGTTTAGGGGATCTGGGAGCCACTCTTGGCAATATGCAGCCGGGTGCTGCTTGGACCCAGTAGTGCTGTGTGCCACAGGGTCACCCAAGTGGTGCTCAGGGGACCATGCCATACTGGAGTCAAACTTGGGGTCTCAGCATCTGGGGGTGCAGTCTTGCTTTTCTATCATCTTCTTGGTCCCTTCAGTACATTTTTTTCCTGTCTTGGATTAATGAGCAACAGTTTGTTGCTCAGTCCAATAGCAGTTGGCTGTACATCCATGTAGATGCATTCTTTTTGAGTTAATAATTAATCATTTGGCCTTTTGTGGCATCATGATTTGTTAGAAAGTTGTGAGAAGAGTCTGTAACTCTGGCTGCTTTTTTGTCTCCTATGACAGTTGTCGGTTTAGCTACCAAGCCACAGAGGTGGGAGGGATGATCGTAGTACTTACCTTACATCGTTATCTTGAAACCCAATTCTGTGTCATATTCTCTCAGGATGACGCTGTCTTGCTTGGATAGTGTTTTAGATTTTCTGGAAATGAGGCATGTTAAACAAGGAAAAGGGCAGAAGTCAAATTTCCCATTATGACTGCTTTGGGACAAACTTCTTTGCCTCCATATGCAGATCTTTCTAAACAGTCTTACATGATCTTTAAAGCTCCTTTTCATTTCCAAAAGACATAAATCCTATGGTTCACCTAAAGTCTTTGTTATTATTTTTCATGTAAATAGGAAATTACTGTGAAAACTTATTTGTAAATTTGTAAATCTAATGTAAATAAGCTACCTTCTAAATGACCAGTTAAATCTTTCCTCTATATTTATCCACGGAGCCATAATGTTTACTGACATGCCTTCCTGTGTTGTGGTCCTTAATTGGGAAGCACATCTTAAAAGAGAATTACAGTCTTCAAATGGGATAATTCCTGCGGTTTAAAAGTTGCCACAAAGGAATTCACTGGCATTAGAAGCAAAAACAGATTTATTCAGCAATACTTGTCCCTGAGGCTCTAAAATGTTACTTTGAATGCAGAACATTCCTATAGTTATCCAGATTTATTTTCAGGTTAATTAGTTACTCAGTGTTTTCCTGGAAAGCCATTAGTTCATACCCTTTAGAAAGTCCTGTGTGCTAGGCCATCAGGATGTGAGAAGCAGAATGCTCCCTTCATTAAATGCCTGGTGTGAGAGAAGACTTGCAGTTGATTTTCCAAAGTTGATGATTTTCTATTTCTTGGATCTTTTAAAATTAAAACTATTTATATTTTAACATTCCTTGTTATGCAGAAGTTTTATTTCGTTAATGTAGTGGACTTAGGAAGCCCAGCAGAGATTGAAATTTTGAATTTTAATACAGTGTTGATGTATTAACATGATTATTTTGAAATATTCACTTCTTTTCTAAAATATTGTTTAATAGCAGTATTCTTAAAATTTTAATTCTTTTTAGTTTGTTTGTACTCTAGTACTTAGTAATAGGACATATTCTGCACATGGAAGTTACTATTTATTTACTTTTAATAACTTATACTAAACCAAAAAGAAAGTCTTTCATGTACTTAATTAAACTTACATATTTAAAAATTTTAAAAAGCACCCTGTCTCTCTTCTCTTTCTTTAAATAAAACAGTTTTACTTAAAGATGAAAAAAATCAGCCCAGGGAAACCAGTTTTGTAAATAAAAACCAGAATTATATTTAAGTAGAAAAATAAAATGTAAGGATCAAGAGATCCAACTAGATAGAAACGTTTTTAGGGAAAATATAGGGGATGTTGCTAGAATAAGGTTAAATATAGCATTTCTATGTTGTAAGAGAAATAATTAAATATTAATTTCTTTTTGTTATTTTTATTCCTTCGTGGACCCTTAAAAAGAATGCTGATTAACCTGAATGCTAATAAAGTGTTACAAAATGTATTTTTCCTTGTCCTCTCAAAAACACTTAAGAAAGAGAAGAAAGTCAACATCTGTGTTTAAAACCTATAAATCACTGTGTCAAAGCTTGATTTGTGGCAGAAATTAAGAGATTTCTATCTTTGGCATAACTGGAGTACTTCTACGGAAATTTAAAAATGTCATAGAAAAGGGAATGAAACGATAATTTTTTGTGGTGGGATTAAAAAAAGAATCTTAAGGATACATCTCTTAGTATAGCCTATATAAGAACTCTTAAGTAAATATTGTCTAGAATTATGTTATATAATAATGAGCGAGAGAAAATTAACAAGATGTGGTCATTGTATTCATGAACCTGCTATGGCTAGCATGTAGCAACAATCACAAAGGACAGAAATTTCAACAAGACACAATTTGACTAAACAATCACCTTAAATTATTAAGAACTACCTAGTGGTAGTATCTGCCAGTGGAAGTACACAAGCATGTTAAATGGTGTTTGAAGAATTTCACTAGGAGGGAATTGAATAAAATGTCCTAAGATTCATTATGACTTTCAGATTTAGGTTTTCTAACAATACAGTGAGCGGCTTTAATTATGGAGAAAGCATTATTTTTTGGCAGTTTATTTATCTTTAAATCTTTATCTTAATATTTATCTTTAAATCTTCTATGCATTATCCTGCTGGGCCTGGATCTACTGAGTGGATCCAATTTCAGCCTCCTCTTTCCTCAGCTGGCGATTCTCTGTTGGGAATAATGTGCATATGTTCTATTACCGTAAACAGCATTCTTGACTGGATATCTAAGTATTTAGACCGTTTCTCTCTAAACTGATTCCAGTTATATATGATAGTCTTATATGTGTAGTAAATATATATACACACCTATATCTTCAATTTCTCATTGTATTGGGCTTGGAGCGATAGCACAGTGGGTAGGGCGTTTGCCTTGCATGTGGCCAACCCAGGTTTGATTCCTCCATCCCTCTCAGAGAGCCGGGCAAGCTATCAAGTATCCCGCCTGCATGGCAGAGCCTGGCAAGCTACCTGTGGTGTATTTGATATGCCAAAAGCAGTAACAAGAAGTCTCACAATGGAGACATTACTGGTGCTCGCTCGAGCAAATAGATGAACAATGGGACGACAGTGCTGCAGTGCATTGATGGAATAATTAAAAAATAATTTTGGCTAAGTATTATTGCTCAAAGATATGTTTGCAATAAATGAAGTAGTTTCTTTTCTATAATTTGCCATATTTTGTAAAAAACAGAAGATTCTCAGAATTCTCCATTTCTCTCATTTGATGGTGGTAGTGGGGGCAACATCTGGTGTTGCCCAGTGCCCTGGGTTTATTCCTGAGTCTGCAGTGGGGTCACTCCTAGGGGGACCATACAAGGGACAATACAAGGTGTTGGATACTGAACTAGATTGGCCATGTGCAAAAAAAGTGTCCTATATATATGTATATATATACATATACTTTGATTAATTTTGACAGATGACTGTAATATCATCACAACTGTTAGCGTAATAAGCATATTATCATCTACTAAAAATGTACATGCTTCTTTGATGGTAAGAACATTGAACATGAGATCTACTTTATTGCCTTTTTTGTGACATCCACTATATTATAACAATTTCTATAGACACACTGCTATACAGCAAGTCTTTAGAAATTACTCATCTTTAGAAATTTTTAGATTGATTATATTTGAACATAACCATCAGTTTCTCCTCTCCCATCACCTGGCAACCACTGTTCTATTTTCTGCTTTTTTAAATTTGATTATTTTGGATACCTATATAAATGGAATTATATAGTATTTTTTTCCTTCCATGACTTAGGACAATGTCCTATAGCACCATCATTTTTGTTTCTAGTGGTAGGTTTTACTTTTTTTAATTCTAACTAACATTCCATTATGTGAACTTAGCACATTTTCTTGATCCCTTTCTGTGAGTGGACATGTGGGTCATTTTCCTTTCTTGGTTTTTAAATAATGCCACACAGTCAGTGAACATAGGAGTGCAGATATTTCTTTCATAGCCTGGCTTCAGTTTTTTTAAAACATCTCTACCCATAGGTGGGATTGCTGTGTCATACAACATTTTTGTTTTTAACTTTTTAAGGTGCTGCCCAGTTTTCCATAGCAGCCACACCATCGTTTACAGCAATGTGGAAGCCCTTGTAGTGCCAGAATTGAATAGGAGAGAAGGGAAGCATGCAAGGGAGGCACCTTAAGTTATGTGCTATTTATCCAGCCCTGTATTATGTTTTGAAATCATAATGTGATGTGTCCAGATTTGTCCTTTTTTCCCTCAAAATTACTTTCTTTATTAAGTTCTTTTGTTTTCATATTATTCTTTATATTTCTATAAGAAATGTCATTGGAATTGTAATGGGAAAAGCAGTGAATCTGTAGATCCCTTTGGGAGTTAAAGCATTTTAACGATGTTGTCTTTTGATATACTTTCATTTATTTGTCTCTTTAATTTCTTTCATCCATGTATTATAGTTTCAATATAGAAGTTTTCACCACCTTGGCTCTATAGATTACATTCTGAAATTTTAACAAATTCATTTTTTAATTTGAACAGTGTTTTTGTGGAATCCTTAGTGGTGACTCTATAAAATATCATGTTTGTCATCTGAAACAAATATTTTTGTTTGTTCTTCTCCAGTACATATAACATATATATTTTTTTCTTACTTAAATTCTCTGATTGGGATTTTGAATATTCTGTTGACTTTAAATGGACGAGTGGGTACCTTTTTTTTTAATACTAGGTTTATTTTTTTTTTCACTCTAGTTTAAGTAGTTACAGTTTTTCACAATAGAATATGTTTGCTATGTGCTCGTTATATATGACATTTTTATGTTAAGAATATTCCTTCTCTACTTAATTTATTAGTGTGATCATCAAAGAGTTTTGCATTTTATAAATACTTTTCAGTGGAGTTCATACCCAATTCAATCAGCTTAATCAATGACTGAACAAGTAGCAGTACTCCTACATTATTTTAAAAAATAAATAAAATGCTTCTCACTGTCTACTCAGATCATCATATGATTTTTATCATTCATTATGTTAATGTGGTATAGCAAGATTCCTGATTTGCATGTGTTAAATTACACTTGTATGCCATGTAATGATGCCTGTTGTTTATGGAATATGATTATTTCTGTGTGCTGTTGAATTTCATTTGCTAGTATTTTGTTGAGGGTTTTGTACCTATGTTTACCAAAGATATTGACCTGTGATTTTTTCTTGTGTTCTTTTCTGTTATTTTGGTATTAGGATAATGCTGGCTTTGAAAAATTAGTTCGAAAGTATTCGCCTTTCAGTTTTGGGGAAAGTTTGGCAAGGATTAGCATTAATTCTTCTGTAAATATTTAGTGGAATACACGAATGAGGGCATCTGGTTCTGGACCTTATTGAGAATGTTTAACTACTGAGATTCAGTCTCTTTACTAAGTGATGATCTATACAGGTTTTCTATTTTTTCATGATTCATTCTTGAGAGGGTTTTAGAACACTAGTTCTTAACTTAATTGACCTCTTAAAAGTTTTACTTATCAATCGCTAATTGTGATATTTATTACTTTCTTCTGCTAATTGTGGGTTTACTTTATTTTTCTTTTTAAAAACTTCCTGGAAGCATATTGTGAAGCTGATTAGGATCTTTCTTTTTTCTAAATTTAGGCAGCCATTGCTATAAAATTTCCTCTTGTAACTGCTTTTGCTGCATCCCATAAGTTTTGACATGTGTTATTTTCATTTGTTTCAAGATACTTTTTAAAAATTTCACTTTTGATTCTTCATGTTTTGGGAATATGTTATTTAATTTCCACATAAAACTAACGTACTGTTTGGGTTGCTTTTTTTTTTTTAGGTACTGTGGTTTCCAATACTATTAATGATAGGGCTTGCATGTACAGAATGGTCTAGCACCACAGCCTTCATCAGTGTCCACTTCCTCCATTGTCCCAGTGTTGTCACCTTTCTCTCCCTGCCCCAATATTTTTTCAAGACTGCTTCTCAGTTTCTGTTACCTTTGTTCATTTGTTATTTCCTTACAGTGTTTCTTTATATCCTTCATATGAGAGATAATTTTGCATCTGTCCCTATCCCCTGATTAACTTCACTCACCATGATACTGTATAGATCCACCTGTGCAGCAGCAAATTGCATGATTCCTTCTTTCCATCCTCCCTCCCTCCCCACCGTTTTTTGTTACTTTCTATTGTGAAGCAAGCCCTTCTTTATTTAAACTTATTTAGAAATATGTGAAGGGAGAGAAAGTGAGAAATGTATGTTCAAGAGAGAACATAGGCTTCTCCAGAGTGGAAATTACAAGCTAAGAGACACAAAGACAAGCAATCAAGATACATGTTCAAGGGAGAACATGGGTTTGGAGAGCAAGCAATATCATTTTTTTTTAAAAGCAGAATAGAATTCCATTGTGTATATACATCATAGTTTCTTTATCCAGTCATCTGTTCTTGGATACTTGAATCATTTCCATTTTTGACTGTTGTTAATAGTACTGCAGTGAACCACAGAAGCACAATTCCTTTTCTGAGTAAGTTTCTGAGTACTTGTAATGGATGCCAAGAATTTGAATCGCAGGACCATATGAAAGCTTGATTCCTAGTGTTTTAGACAAGTGTACATACTGCTTTCTAAAAAAGTTAGGCTAGTCAACATCCCCACGAGTGGTGAATCAACGTTTTTTTCCCCACATTCACACTGACGTGGTTTGTTTTTGTTCTTTGAATGTGTGCTAGTGTCAGAGGTATGAGGTGATATTTCATTATTGTTTTGAGTTGCATTTCTCTGATGATAAATGATGCAAAGCATTTTCTCATTTATATATTGCTATCTGTATCTCTTCTTTGAGAAAGTTTCCATTCATCTCTTTCTCAATTTTTAAATTTTTTATTAATGTAGGAGTATTCAATATGCAAAAACCAGTAACAACAAGTCTCACAATGGAGACATTACTGATACCCAATCAAGCAAATTGATGAACAATGGGACAACAGTGCTACAGTGCTACTGCTATTTATTCAGCCATTGATCAAGCTGATTGAATTTTTCCCCCATTTTTTGATGTAGTTGATGTTTTTCTTAAGTTTTGCTGGTGCTTTATATGTCTGGTATATTAATCCTTTGATGGGGCAAAAATAATTTCTCCCAGTCTGTGAGGCATATCTTTGTTTTTTGTTATTTTTTTAGTACAAAAGCTTCTTAGTTTGATGTAGTTCCACTTATTTTTCTTTGCTTTCATTTAGTTGGCCAGTGGCATTGAATCACTGAAGATACCACTAGATTCAGAGTCATGAGGGTTCTTCCTACATTTTCCTCAATATAATTTATAGATTAAGGTCCTATATCAAAGTCACTAAACCATTTTTATATTTAATTTTGTGCATGATGTGAGAAAGGGACAAGAGTTCATTTTATTACATGTGACTGGCCATCTTTGGCAACACTGTTGTTGGAGAACCTTTCCTTGCTTCACTTCATACTCTTTGCTCCTTTATCAAAAATAACTGCCCATATACCTGAGGACCTGTTTCTGGGCTCTATTCCTCAACCAAAATATCTTTTACCATCCCTGAGCTTATAGCATATGTGTGTTTTTCAAGTGAGTCTTGAGGAGAAATAGAAAAATTAAAGAGTGATAAAGTTTAACTATTGAAAAATAAAACTTTGACTTTATCATAGTTTTTTTGTCAGATGCTATTTGTTTGATACAATCCACTGCTATTTTTGTTTTGATTGAGCAATTCAACCCATGCACTATATGTAAATAATAAATTTATTTTGGGGGGGATACAAAGAAGAATAGGATCAAGTAGCCAGTGATTGCACTAAAGTGCAACCAGAAATCAACCACAAATTACAGGAAAATTTCACCAGCTCTCAGTCTGATAACCATAGAGAGCAGGTCCCAATCTGATTTGCTTTAGGGACCCATTTCTGTATACCTGAAAGATAGTGACTGCAATGCATGGATTCGGACAAGTAGCAATAAGAAAAGGACTTTTTGTGGCATGGTTGCTGTACCATGCAGCACTGCTGTTACTAACCTGTCTTTGTTAAGGAAGAACTGAATCTGTGACATTACATTTCCTAACATCAGTGAACTTCCTGATCAAAGTAAAAGGCCTAACTCACTTGCATTTCTGTATGTAAATAATAAGCTAGATGAAATGGAAATTAAGAAAATGTTGCGGCGGCTGGAGTGATAGCACAGCGGGTAGTGCGTTTGCCTTGCACGCGGCCAACCCGGGTTCGAATCCCAGCATCCCATATGGTCCCCTGAGCACGGCCAGGGGTGATTCCTGAGTGCAGAGCCAGGAGTAACCCCTGTGCATCACCAGGTGTGACCCAAAAAGCAAAAAAAAATAATAATAAAATAAAAAAAAATAAAAAGAAAATGTTACAGTTGCATCAGATGTACATATGCAGTTGCACCAAAACTGTACAATTTCTCTGTGGTAGGCCTAACAAAGAGATGTAAGACCTATACAGTGAAAACTATAAGATATTGTTAAAAGAAGACACAATAAATAGAAAGATATCCAATATTCATGGATCAGAAGAATAAACACTGTTAAAATGGCCATTTAGCCTAAACTAATTTACACATTCAACAACTTCTCTATCAAAATATCCAAGGCATTTTAAAAAGATATAGGGCAAACAATGTAAAAATTGTGTAATAACACAGAGGATTGAAAATAGAGGCACCACACTCCCTGATTTCAGACTATTAAAAATTGGCAGTAATCAAAATAATATGCTATTTAAGAAAATGTGCACTTGAACAAATGGAATAGAAGAAGCTGAAAATAAACCTCATGGATGTCTTTATCTAATCTATGAAAAAAGAGCCAAGACAGAATGGAGAGTGAAAAGACTCTCAGCAAATGGGATTTGTAGAAGTAGATGCCACATGAAAAAGTGAAACTAGATCACTATTTAACATAATACACAAAATTTAACTCAGTGCTTTAAAGATTTGACTATTAGACATGAATCCATGAAATAAAAAGGTGATATACTACTGGTCTTAGGCCTCAGAAATCTATTTGGAGAATCAATTCCAATGGCAAGAGAAAAATAGCAAAAAAAAAAAAAAAAGAAGAAGAATAGACAGTGTAGCACTGTAGCATTGTTGTCCCATTGTTCAACTATTTGTTTGAGCAGGCATCAGTAATGTCTCCATTGTGAGACTTGTTGTTACTGTTTTTGGCATATCAAATATTCCACGGGGTGCTTACCAGACTCTGCCATGCAGGCGGGATACTCTTAGTAGCTTGCTGGGCTCTCTGAGAGGAACAGAGGAATCGAACTCGGGTCGGCCGTATGCAAGGCAAACGTCCTACCCGCTGTGTATTGCTCCAGCTCATATAATAATAAAAATTATTCAGGGGCTTGAGAGATAGTTCTGTGGGTCAGAGAACATGCTTTGCATGCAGAAGGCCTATTTCAGTCTCTGGCACAACATAGGATTTCATAAGCACTGCAAGGAGCAAACGTCTGAACAAAAGCTGTAAGTATCCCTTGAGCACAGCTGTGTGGCCCCAACCCTTCCTCTAAAAATAAATAGCTCCCTCATCCCCTCAAAATATATAAATTAAATTACCCTTAGAGTGAAAGAAATTGTCACTAAACAAGAATGTAGTCTAACAATTGGGAGATTTTTTTTTTAACATCACACCTCCAATTGAGTTTACTGTCCAGACTATAAAGAACCCATACGACTCAACAACAAAATCACAAGCGAGCCAGTAAAAAGTGGTCAAAGATATGAACAGACACTTCTTCAAAGAAGATATATGTTTGATCCATAAACACATAAAGGAAATGCAAATCAAAATCAAAATGAGGTAACACCTCACACTGGTGAGAATCATTGTGTCAAAAAGATTGGAAACAAATGTTGATGAGAATATGGAGAAAGGAAATTCTGAGGGAGAGTTGCTTTAGCTGTTCACTGTTGATGAGGTTGTGAATTGGTCAGTCACTGGTGGGGAAAATGGATGGAGATTCCTTTAAAAAACCTGAAAATAAAGATATCAAATGATCCTGCAATACATTGCCTATATATATATATATTTATCAGAATAATATGAAAACCTTAATTTACATTAATTTGATGCAGTATTTGTGTTTTTTATTCATAGTATTGATCTAATTGCTATAACCCAGAATGAACCTAAATACCCGTTATTAGATGACTGGATAAAGAAGCTATGGTGTCATAATACTGTCATGAAAAATGGTTAAATTTTTATGAGGACAAACTGGATGGAATTTAGGTTACTACACTAAGTGACATAATTTAGGAATTTAAGGCAATTCCTGGATGATTTTACTCATAGATGGAATGTAAATAACTAAAACAGTGACAGGAGACAACAAAATTTCAGACTTGGCTGGATGGAGAGATTTAGGGAAGAGAAAGAATGATTAGAATGGTCTTTTTTCCCCCCAAAGCATACTTTCTCTTTTTTTCTCTTTTTATTATTTATTTTTAATTTCTTAATTAGTGAATCACCATGAGGTACAGTTACAGACTTACAAACTTTCCTGCTTGCATTTCAGTCATACAATGGTTGAGTGCCCATCCTTCCACCAGTGCCCTAGAATGGTTGTTCTGATCATGAGATGGCCCTAGGATTTTTGTGATGGGAGCAGTCAGTGAGTCTTATTTATACTTAAAGTCATTAAGCTATAAACTGAAATTCCGCTGTACCTTTAAAGAATGATCATTGATGGACAAAATCCTACTATTACCATGTTGGTGATTGTCTTCTGTTTTGTCATTCCTTTGTTCCTATCTTGTTGTCTTCTGTTGTGATTTGTTAATTTTTGTAGTGGCATGACTTAATTCTTCTTATTTTATAATCTGTTTCTACTAGAGGTATTTGTGCTTTTGAATTATTCTGTAAGATGCTTTGAGCGTTGTGCTTGTGGGACAGCGTGGTGTCAGGGACATGTTTGGCCCCTCTGCCTGCAAAACTTGTGCCTCAGCCTCTTTTGCTATCTCTCTGTCCTAGGGTTTTCTTGCTTCGATTTTTTTTAGCTCACTTATTCTGTATTTTGTTTTATACTTTGCTTTATACTTTATCCTTTTCTATGGTTTCTTATTTGTGTGCATTCTTACTTTGTTCATGTCATTGTCATTGTCATTTAGGTGTCTTTTTTCATTAATAATTTCCTAGCTTCTTTAAGATTATTATATTTGTTAGATAATTCATAGATCTCTTGTTTTTAGTTTCTTTTATTTGATGCCTATTTTTCTCCTCTGGTAGTGTTATATACTACTAACAAGCTTTGCATTAGTACCTGCACATTTGAAGAAAACTACCCTTTACAGTCTTCACAGATTGGCTCTGGCAGAGAACAGACTTTCACTAATTATCCCGTGTAGAAATCTGGGAGTCTCTCAAATCTTTTTTTTTAAATACATATGAATGTTCCACTCTTCTCTTTCCTTCCTGCAGAGGAATTCTCAGGATGGTATGTTACCTCCTCTCCCTCTTTGTATGGCCAGCCTCACACCCCTGTTGCCTAGGTAGTGTGCTGAGTGTAGGTGGTTCAATAAACATTTCACTGTTCTCTTATCTCCCTTCCTCTTGAAGAAATCTCCGAATTGTGTGCCTCTCAGAGACCCATGTCAGCTGAAGGTATCCATATGGATAAGTATGGATACTAGCTGCTCAGCACCCTGCCAGGTAAAGAGATTGAGTCTGGCTTGTGTCAATCCATGCTATCTGCCAAGAATCCCAAGGGCTGAGGTGGCACATAGCAGTTGTCAGGTATGGATGCCAAATGCTGCTGACCTCTGAGAATTCAGTCAGCTGCTGAAAGCAGCCTTTCCTCTTGTTTCTAGCTTCTCTGAAACCTTCCAGCTACCTGGAGGTTTTAGTACTCTAGGTGAAGCAGGAAAGGAGCAGTTCTAATGGTCACTCAGTACCTTCAAGGGCTGGGGACAATGGTGAACTGTGGCTACCTTTCCACCATGTTAGATTCAGTGCTTAAGGGATTTTTCTCAAGTCTGATCAGTACTAACTTGGAAGTAAGGGACATGCAAGTGAAGGGAACCTGCTTTAGCCATTTCAGTGCATTTCTTGGATTATATTTTCTAAATACTGCATCTTCTTAACTGAATTCTTACCATTGTGAGTCCTCATAATGGTATTCTGGTCAGTGTATGGTTGTTAAGTCAGTGTTTCTATGTGGAGAAAAAGGCTGAGACTTCCTGTTTCTCTCTACCCTGCTGGTCTTGTTCTTTATATTTTTTAACATCAAAACTTGAGAAAACTATGAGGTTAGAAACATAGCCTCTGAAAATATATTTACTCCATCCCATTTCTCTATTAGGTAAGAAGACATTTAAATTAAAGGGTGTATTGTTCATTTATTGCACATTTATAAGGTACTTCTTTTCAAATAAAAATTTTAAACACTTTAGGTCACTAGAGCTTTATCTTAAAGTAAGATTTGAAACTAGCCTGTTAACAGTGATAAAATGGAAATTATGTCTAACGACTCGGGCTCTAGATTTTCCTAAACTGCTTTATGCTGCCGTGATTATTACCATAAAAAGCTTTAATTTTGTGTCACTTTGAATTTAGGCCATGATGTCAAACTGTGCTAAAAAAATTCTCTAGTGGCTGCAACTATTCAGGAACAGCTGTTGCTCTACCTGTGAGAGGATTTTTATAAACCCGCCAGCAAAAATCACCCTGATATGCCTTTTAAGTTACTACTGTGTTAGTTGCTGTTTATATATGTAATGATTTACTTTAGTTGTGGAGGGTTTTTTAGGATACTACTGATTAGAATCTATGGAACAAAGCAGATTTGGGTTACTCTTCCAACAGCAAAGACTTAGAACCAAGATAGCAGTCAGAGGCTTTGAGAAGATGAGAAGTCTGACTCTATATTTTCTTTGTAACATCATGAAGTCATGGGGATGCTATATAAATATATTTCCTATATTTTTATATTTCCTTTTTCTATAGAAATATATTTCCAAGGGTTTAATTACTAATAGTTATCTCCCCCTACCTACCTCCACTGCCCATCACCTGACTACTTGGTTAAACTAATGCATTAAATAAACTGAGTTTAAAGGTTGTGGTTGGAATAGCTTGATGGGCTTTAGGCTTTAGGAATATCTTTTCTGTAGTGTTCTTATACTCTACTTTTAATACATAGACATCTTCACCAAAAAGGAGGAAATTTTGTTGTATGTAATTTTAAAAGAAAGAGAATAAAATACAGCCACCCCTTCTTTCTCTCAGAAAATTCATTTGATATTGTTGAAGATAACTTGTACCTTTAGCCATTCTTTTGCTCTAAGATAGAGATGAATAATATCTAATTAGACTTCTTATGAAGACCGTTATGATTCAGGAGAGTTTCAGAAGATATTTGGGCAAGACTGGAAGATTTCCATCCATGGAATCAGTCAGCCTTTTTTCCTTTCATATCTTTCTCTATTCCAATTTTTTTTCTCTTTGTCTATCTCTACATCTATCTCTTTCTCTTCTTCTCCTTTCACATTTCCCCCACAAACCTTCATTTATTTTATTTCCCGCAGATGATCATATTTCTAAAGAAGATTCTCCTACAAACTAGATACCTTAAAATATTTACACAGGATAAATACCCAATGTCAAATACTGACTTGTTATTTATAAGTAAATCTTTATTTGTCATGTTTGTAGAAAGGAAATACTTTGAATGGTTGCATTTAAAAAAAATTATAAACTTTGGGCCAGAGAGTAGGTATGGCGCTTGCCTTGAGGCCAGCCTGGAATCAAGCCCATGCACTGCATATGGTGCCCTGAGCACCGCAAATAGTGACCCTTGAGCACAAAGCTAGGAGTAAGTCAGCACACAACTGGATATGCCCCCCCCAATAACAATAAACACATTCTTATGATTCCTATCATTCTTATGATTCTCTGATCTTAACAGCTACTTTATATTATCTTAGTAATGGTAGTGTCATCTGTGTGGCAACTGCATTCTTTTCTTTCTACCTCTGAATAACTACATAATTTCAGTATGAAAACTAAGCTTTTGCATACTCTTAATTTTTATGCATACTAACATAGGCAAGCAATGCTGTTTAACAGAATTTATCAGCATTGAAACAGATTAATACATTGAGTGAAAACATGTTACTCACAGTCTGTGTTTAACAAATAATCCCTAAATTTATTTTCACATTTCTGTTTTTAGTTGTATGCATATATTCAGTAATCAAGGAATTTATTATGCTCCTTCTTGAGCCTGATACTCCACTTTTAATTCTTATTACTGATTGAGCATTATCATGTAATGGTAATTTTTTGAGAATAAAAATTGGGAAATGCGAACATAAAATTTTCTTTTGGGGGCTGGAGCGAAAGTACAGTTGGTAGGTGTTTGCCTTGCATATGGCCAGTGAGGGTCAGATCCCCAGCATTCCTTATGGTCTCCTGAGCATTTTCTGGAGTAATTCCTTAGTACAGAGCCAGGAGTAACCCCTGAACATCACTAGGTATGACCCAAATATAAATAAATAAAATGATGGAACTTTTATTTAAAAAAATTATTTTGATCAGAAAATGTTAAGTTCAATAAGATTTTGAGAGAGAGAGACCACATTTATGTAACTTATATCACAGCATATGGTCATAGTTATTCTTGTTTATTATTGTTAAGTCTTCTGCTATTTATCCATAGATTAAACTATTATATGGACGTATTAAAGAAAAAGTTATAGCATATAAAGGGTAGATACTATCCATAGCTTCAGGCATCTGGTGGATAAGGGAGTTTACTTGTATTGGCTAGAAACATTTTCTTTCAAAATATACAAGATTTTACAAATTGAAGGTCCAGCAGACATAGATAATTTTCTAAGATTTCCATTGAAATGAATATTATCATCTCTGTTGTAACCAATATTGTAAATGTTGAAGTATCAAGTCAAGGATATGCCTGGTTCTTTCTCTTAGAGCATATGATCTATGTATGAAAAAAAGACTAAACTGACTATAGCAAATCAACAAAGGAAGTATATTTGTAGTTTGAAGGGAGTATAGTTTGACTTAGTGTAAGTTTATATTATTATGGAACGAGGGACTGGGGCCAGAGAGCTAGTACAGCAGGAGAGGCTCTAGCTTAGAATGTGGCCATCCTGAGTTTGATCCAGGTACTCTGTAGGGTCCCCCATGCCCTGTCAGAAGCAATCCTTAATCACAGGACCAGGAGTGGGGCCAGACCCCAGCCAGTTATGCCCCACAAACAAATAAATAAATATAATGAGAGAAACAATTTCAGAATGGAAAAATACACCTGAATTTTTTATGTATTTTGGCACTTCAGAAAAACTTGTGGGACCTTTGAGAAATTAATTTTTACCTTAAAAGTTTTGATTTGGTAGTCTTATATTTCAGTGATAGCACAGCGGGTAAGGCATTTGCCTTGCACACGGCTGACCCTGGTTCGATTCCTACACCCTTCTCATGAGAGCCCGGCAAGCTACCAAGATGTAAGTAGCTCGCCCGCACAGCAGAGCCTGGCAAGCTACCCGTGGCGTATTCTATATGCCAAAAACAGTAACAAGTCTCACAATGGAGATGTTACTGGTACCCACCCGGGCAAATCGATGAGCAGTGGGATGACAGTGATACAGTGATATTTTAGTGATGTGAGAAAATGAGTTTATTACAGACATATACAATTTTTAAATTTTTTTTCATCACCATACTTTACAGTCTTATAGTACTGGGAATGATAAGGTTTCATGTATACAACATTCCAACACCACATTCCCTTCCAGCATGTCTGTCCAGTTCCCTCCACCATCATCTTATTATTAAAAATTTTAAAAATATTTTTGCTTTAATGTATATGTGTTAAGAAAAGAGTTGTTCTCATAGAATACCAGTAGAGAGAAATTATTTTCTAATTAAATGACTTTGCCTAAATATTAAAAGAGAGGTTTAATTTTAGGTATTGTGCTACATTTTGAGACTATTTGGGGATAAAAGCACTTCTAAATTTTTTTAGGAAATATATCCTTAGAAAGAATAGACCGTTAATAAATTTCTCAGGCTACGTGGTAAAGGATCGCACGTGGAAGGTGACACAGAGAGAAACAGAAACATAGCATGCGGTGCATAATTGTCAGCTTGCAGAGTTCACTTTGGAGAGGGGTGGGAATCATAGGCAACAGTTCTTTCCAGGTGCTTGGAACTGCTTTTGAAATGCTAAGGAGAGAGAACACAAAAGCATAAGTATATAGTGTTGTTAATCTTTGGCAGAAACTTGCTAGATGTTTCCACATCTAATTTGTTTGAAATGAAAGGATCTGATGAGATAAGGTGCTATTTGATGTTAGGAAAAGCACGGAACCAAGAAGCAGCTTGTAAATAATTTACCTGTTCTTTTGTCCAGCCTTTTCTCGATGTCTGATAATTAATAATCTTATTTTATATAGAACCTTGTCTGAAATAGTAACTCCAACCCTCATTCTGCATGATTTTTTACTAGAGAATTCAACACTTTATGAGTATGCTTAACTTAATTAATAATCATGTGTGTTTGCACACACTTTGAGTCTTCGTTTGCCTTTTGGATTTTGTTTATTTGTGGGCCACCTCTGTCTGTGATCAGGGCTCACTATGACTCTGCTCAACGATCATTCCTGATGGTGAGTAATCTTGAGAGATCCTGATGGGTAAGCTACTTCGGATCACAAACATACTTCCTTTGGGCAGATCATGAAAGTTATAGAGAGTTTTTCTGAAAAGAGTTAAGGACAAGAATATAAAGTAAAATGTGTTTAGTAGATATATACCATTTTCACTGTCACTGTCATCCCGTTGCTCATCGATTTGCTCGAGCGGGCACCAGTAAAGTCTCCATCGTGAGTCTTGTTACTGTTTTTAGCATATCAAATATGCCATGGGTAGCTTGCCAGGCTCTTTATAACTTGTAAATTTGATAAAATACCACTGAAACTAGAAAGGTATCTGATATTGTATATCTCTAACTTCTAGCCTTTTTTCTTTATTTTTATGATATCAGTAATTGAACCCCAAATACTTCACCCATGAAAGGCCGACATTGCATTCTACCACTGAGTTCCATTCCCCAACTCCTGCTTTTTCCAAAAATTTCTCATCACCCAGCTCTTGCACATATCATGTGTGTTAGGCACACATGTCATGTGTGTTGTTCTCTCTCTTTCCTCCTTCCCACCTAGACATATCCACCACTGCTCTTTTCTATTCTTTCTACTTCTTTTGTGTCTCCTGTTCCTCCTCCCTTCCCCCGCCCTGATTTTTTTTTTTTTTGATGTTACTGTTATTCACACTCTTACTAGTTTCTGTTTGGGCTCTATTGCTGCAGAGCTTTTTTCCTCCTGTTTATATCTGAGAGTATTTCTGACTGGCTAACCAAATTACATCATTTTTTCTAAACCGGACTTTTCAAGGCTGTCTACCTCATAGATCACTGATTAGCCTAGAGACTATCCACCTCTGAGACAGCAGCTACTCACTGATAATAGCAGATCAATGGTGCATTCTCAATTGAGGGTTGTTGTATAAATGAGAGAAGGAAATGGTTGGGCATAATTAATGAGAATTTTCTTATAAGAAAAAATTTGAAAAGCAGTGAAATTACTTTCAGAGATCTGGTATGTTTGGAAACCATAGGTCATTCAAGAAGGGGGGCAGGTGTGAAGAAGAACAAAAAAACTAGGGAATTTGTATTGAATACTTAGAAGGCAAGTGAGGAGCTAAGTGCTCTGTCATTCTTGTGTAATCAGCCAAGGTAATTTAAGTGACATTCCTAATTTCATTGAGTGACACTAATAGAATTTGAAGTTAGGCCTATTTATCTATTGGTCCCCAAAGTGACTTTTATCCCCAAACACACCATAGTCCCTTACTACTTTCCTTACACACTTGTTACATATCTCACCTCATATTACTACTTCAAGCACATATGTATTCAATTTGTGAGATGCATTGGTCTTGCAATAGAAGGAATGCATGCTGTTTTTATCTGCATGGATGGTACTTTGTTCCTTGGGAGCCCCACTGGGGAATCCTGGTCATCCCGGTCGTGGTTCAGCACAAGAGCCTGAGGATGCAATGCTGTTTGGACCCTGCAGTGCTCGGGATACTTAGCCACTTCTCTGGTGCTGAGGACCTGCAGTGCCATACTCACTGGTAATTGTGGCCAATAGGAATATATGCTGTGATGTTCAGGGGACCATATGGTACTGGGAGGTAAACCTGGGCTCACAGATGCTGAGCTTGGGCCTAACTACTGTACTATTTCCCAGCCCCCATATACAATAGTTTCCTAGATTTTAATTTTATTATTTTAAGTGTAATTTCTCCTACTAAATGACTGCTGCCTTATACTAGTAAAGTTCTAAGTAGCATCTAGAATTTATTGAAATTTGAGGTCATGTTTTTCAACCTTTACTCATAATCAGATAACAATATTTACTATTTCTTATTGCTACTTAATAGTTTTTTGTACTAAGAAATAATTTACTTGTAGTAAATCTCCCCCTTTTGGTTTACCTTTCAAGTTCTGACAGATGCAGAGGATAATGTTATCGCCAACAAATAAAGGTATCAGATGATTAGGTCACGTAAGAAAATCCATCCTAACTCTTTGTAGTTAGCTCCCCTCGTGCCCCGCCACCAGTAACTACTCATGTACTTACTAACTTTTGTTTTTTTTGCTTTTTTTTTTTGGGCTCTTGGCAATGCTCAAGACAAGCACCTTACTAGCTGTACATCTTTGCAGCCACTAATCTATTTACTTCCTACCCCTCTAGCTTTTCTTGTTTAGGATGTCATATGAATGAAGTCATACAGTACATAGCTTTTTGAATCTGAATTGCTCACTTATAAAATGGTTCAGATTAATGCATGATATTGCTTTGGTTAGTTATCTGCTCTTTTTATTGTTTAGTAATATTTTAATATCTAATTGTTCATAACCCATTTGCAGAATACTGATTTTCTGGAACCAGAGCAATAATACAGTGGGGAGGGCATTTGCCATGCATGTGACAAACTCGGCTTTGGTCCTTGACATCCTGTATGGTCCTCCAAACAATGCCAGAAGTAATTTCTGAGTGTAGTGCCAGGAGTAATCCCTGAGTATCACTAGGTGTGACCCAACCAATCCATAATCCCCTGCAAAATATATATGTATATATGCATATAATGCATACATATTTATATATCTCACTGTATCACTGTCATCCCGTTGTTCATAGATTTTCTCAAGCAGGCACCAGTAAGTCTCTGTTCTTCCCAGCCCTGAGATTTTAGCAGCCTCACCTTACTCATCTTTCCCAATGATTGGAGGCTCTTTCAGGGTCGGGAATGAGACCTACCATTACTGTTTTTGGCATATCAAATACGCCACGGGTAGCTTGCCAGGCTCTGCCCATGCAGGCAGGATACTCTCGGTGGCTTGCCAGGCTCTCCGAGAGGTATGTGTGTATGTGTATGTGTGTGTGTGTGTGCATACATATATACACATATATAACACATCATATGTATCATATATATATGATTTGTTGCCTACTATCTAAACTCCATCAAATATGGTGTGGTAACTATGGAAAATGGGTAGGAAGTGTCTTATAATGTGTCTGGAAAGAGGCCTGGAGTGTGGCAGCAGTTGGGTGGTGGAGGTCGGCTGCCAGGGAAGGGTTCTCACCCATCCCCCTCTGGGACACCCCAAGTGTAAACAGCCTGGTGCGGAGTCCCATACACACACACACACACATCTTGTTAAACTCACAATTAAGATGTTTTTTTTGCTTTTTGTAATTTCTATTAGTTTTTATATTAGTAATGATGTCTTTTTAAGATACAAAAAATAGCATCATTTTTTTTTTTATTCATGAGTTCCTTATGAGCTGGTCAATCTTACATTCATACCGTATGTTTGAGAGATTCTCATGGTTGTTTTTGCTTTCTTCTGCTTGATTTTTTTTATTGTCAGTAATTTGGTATCACAAACCAGGTTTTATCTTATAAAAATCCCATTTTTTTGTATAGTTAGGTTATCTTGTTTCAAAGAAAAATAACATATAGGGTAGAGAATGTTTCTTATAGTCCTCTTATTAATGGGATTTGAAAGAACATATGTCTTACTTGCTATAGGCAACTAAGATGCATTATAAAAATGGGTAATACCTTTTTGCTAGAATTGGACTTCTTTTTGCACTGCTTAGTCACTGTTGTTATATAAGTATAAAAGGTCTAAGCATTTTAATCATGTTCAAGACTGCCTTCATATTTTATGTGATTTTTTTTTGAAAAGGAGTTGTGACATTGCTTTAGTGAGTTCTCAAGACCTTAAAAAATGAATCTCTAATTTGAGCAGATTATGATGAATGAGAGACATTTACAGTGTACAATCGCTATCTAGATGCAATTCTACTCTGTAGTGCTTTATCGATTTTTTTCCTTCTGCATTGCTACAACTCAGGATTTTTTCTCAGTAATATAGGACCACTGAAAACAAAATGCAGTTCATTCTACAGTTATCTCACCCACAAATTTTCTTACAGCATTTTATAAAAATTTTTTATCTAATATTTTTTCTTATTAATTAGATATTATTTGTGGGCTCCTTGTCTAGACTAGTAGAATTTGATTATTTTAAGGTTGATAAACACAAAAATCAGACACTGGGGCTTTTTTGAGGGGTGGTGTGGAATGTTCCATTGCCATCTCTTTCATGAGTCAAAGGACACGATTTCTAAAGATAATATTCACTGTTTTAGAAGGAGGATGTTATGAAACCATTAAAAAAACTGCTTCCTTTTATCAGTTACCCAACTATTCAACGTAGAAAAGAAATATTCTGGGGGGAGGATTTATCAGGTTATATTATTTGGTATGATATTTTACTTTTGCTCTTTTAAACACCTTTATTCAAGTAAATATCAAACTAATTTCTGAACACCAGCATTGTAGAGGAAGATATCTAAATGAATAGGAAAAATTTTTTTCTCCCATGATGGGATCCCATGCTGGGATCCAACTTATGTGAGTCATTTGCTCTCCCAATGAGTCCCACCTCTTGCCAAGCAGAAAATATTGTTATCATTACTATTCTCTGGTTTTGATCTATAGCCAGTGGTGCTCAGGGTTGGCTCTTGGCTCCGTGCTCCGAGCACCATATGCAGTGCCAGGTATTGAACCCAGGTTGGCTGCATACAATGCGGTATGACCTTACCCGCTGCACTATTTCTCAGGCCTCATAGGAAATCTTTTGATTGGAGGATGGTACTGCAGCCTGTGGAGTGGGGGCCTGGCACAGTTCTTGTTAGTTGGTTTTGTTTGAGTCCTGTAACAATTGTAGTGATGCTAAAAGTCAAATGATTTCTTACGGACATTCTTTCATTCCAAATATCATCATCTACTGGAAGCAGATGTTACTTATGAAACTTCATTTCTTGACTTAGTCTGATAAAATGTACCTTAACAAAAGGCTTTTAGTCATTCCCGTGCTGCTTTTATTTTGGATGAGGGAGAAAGAACCTTTGTGGGGGGGAAGGAGGGGAGGGGGCTGGGAGGGTGGTAGGGTGGTAACATTTTGTCCAGAGTAGCACTGTCATAGCACTGTCCCGTTCGTTGTTCATCGATTTGCTCGAGTGAGCACCAGTAACGTCTCCATTGTGAGACTTGTTGTTACTGTTTTTGACATACCGAATATGCCATGGGTAGCTTTCCAGGCTCTGCGAGAGAGACGGAGGAATCAAACCCAGGTTTGCCATGTGCAAGGCAAACGCCCTACGCACTGTGCTATTGATCCAGTCCTTTGTCCAGAGTAACCAGAAAAAATCTTCTGTTATGATTTTCCTTTTCTTGATTTGTGATGCAGAGCACTTTTTCATATGCTTTTTGGTCATTGTATTTCCTCTTTGAGTAAGGTTTTGTTCATCTCTTCTCTCCATACAGGCAGGAGGGGAATTGGGAATCTCGGTGGAGAGAAGTGTACACTGGTGAAGGGATTGGTTTTGGAACATTGCAAGTGATTAACCTAAAATTTGATCATGACTAATTTTGTAATGTAGTTCATGATGATTCAGTTAAAAAAAGATTCTGTTAACATTATGCCCACTTCCCTGATAAATCAGTTCCAAATTTTTCCAAAGAACTATATTTTTTAAATTTAATTTTATTATATTGAATCACCGTGAAAAAAAATACAAAGCTTTCAGGTTTAAGTCTTAGTCATATAATTATTGAACCCCCATCCCTTCACCAGTGCACATGTTCCACCACCAAGAACCCCAATATAACCTCCTCCCACCCAGCCCCCACCTAAGTAGCCAAGGATTTTCATTTTATTCTCTCTATACTTTGAGTACATTCAATATTTCAATAGAGAACTCACAATTATTGTTTGGAATTTCCCTCCAACAATCAGGCCTGCTGAAAAGGCATCATTTAATAATTTCTTTTCATTGCTGAGAATGAAGATTCTATGAGCTCAGCAGCCGCTCAGTTTTGGATTTCTGATATTTTAGTACAGTTCACAGTCTGGATGCCTTTCTGTAAGAAGCCACTCTGGGTGCCAAAATGGGTTAGGAGACCTCTTGGATTATAGTCTTTAGGAGCAGAGGGTCTGTTTCTCGAGCAGCAGCTCTGGATCTCATCTGGGCCGAGGGCGTGCCAGTAATGCCCCCTTCCCATGTTCTCCTATGAGCCACAATATCACAAAGTTTATGCCTCTGGGTGGAAGTTTTAGGGGGTGGCTCTTGCCATGTGGATGATGCTGCCTCTGGCATTTTCCACACAGAAAAACAGGGTGGAGAGGGAAAATCCCTCCCCAGGCAGCACATACTCGTAGTACAGCTCACAGTCTAGATGCATTTCTGTAAGAAGCCGCTCTGGGTGCCAAAATGGGTTAGAAGACCTCTTGGATCATAGTCTTTAGGAGCAGAGGGTCTCCCAAAGAACTATTTTCATGTGTTGCTTTTTTCCTATCTTTCCCTACATCCCTCTGAGAATGAAGAGTTTGTAGTTATATCTTTGTAGGAACAGAGACCAGTGCAGTGAAATATAATAATTTTCTGTTATTCTATCTACTTGATGTTGTACCGTTAATAAGTACAATCCTTGTAAATCCCAAGAAATCTAGTTTGCCCCAAAGGAAAACACAGAAAGTGGCATAAGAATCTAGTAGAACCATAACTTTTTTTCCCTATTAAATAGGAATTATTATATAATTAACCATTACACATAGTAAAAGGCTCATTAAAATTTAATTTTCAGGGGAAACATCTTTTTGTTCCAGTTACTGATTGTAGGAAATATAGTGTGTATGTTAAAATCACAAAATAAGTTTTAAAAATGATTACTAGTTGATTTAAATTCATTTTTCTTTCTTTTTCAAGCTCATGAAAAACTTATTTATAAAATTTGGTTAGTTACCAACAAATGATATTATAAGTCACTTGTTTTTACAGGCTTCTGCTTGAGGAACATTAAAATTTTGTTGGTGGCATTAAAGATGTACAAACTTGTTATACAGAACTTTGCTATCATAACATATATTAAAAGTAAGGGTGATTTTAGAAATATGGTTAAATGATATTTTAATAAGTAAATTGACAAAAGCAAACTGATTATAAGTTTAATAACAGAGAATTTAAGGTAGAAATAATTGTTAGTTTTCAGTTTGTTTCCATTATTCTTTACAACACAAAATTGCACTTTTAAAACATCTTCTATATACATTTAAGTTTTTAATGTTGATCTTAAGCTACAGCGATAATACAGCAGGTAGGGCATTTACCTTGCCAAAGGCCAGTGTGGGTTTGATCCCTAGCATTTTGTTTGGTCCCCCAAGCACACAGGAATAATCCCCGAGTGCAGAACCAGGAGTAACACCTGAGCACCTCTGGGTGTGCCCCTCCCCCAATGAATAAAAAATAAAATTAAGTGTGTTCTGATAATTCTGGGCATCATTATTACACTTTGAGAGAGAGTACCTATCTAGTTCTGACAAGTTATAGTCAACATAAATAGTAGAACTACTTTGTAGAATAAATCTTTTTACTTCTCAACCAGTAGTTTGGCTTAACGCTTCATACTGGATAGATGGAAAAGAAATGAAAGGCTCCTTGAAAAAGAAAGTAAAATATAAGTTGAGCCTAGCTTTTACATTAAAAAGTGCCAGGGATTATGATTTTCTAAGGAAAATCATATGAAAGTATAGCTTTATGTTTAGAGTTATTTAAAAAGTAAGTTATTGAATGAGCTTATGTCATAGAGTTCTGATACTAATTTAGTTTAAACATGTAGAATTTTCTATTTCATCAACATATATGTGTTGAATGTTCTTACTCAGTCAGCTGTGAGATTTTGCCAGGTGTTAGGAATATAAAATGTGCTAAGTATTAACTCAGTATAGCAACAATATGAAGAAAGAACTGCATAATCAGAAGGCAATAAGATAGCAATTTCAGTGACTATGAGGTGCTTGTATTTAGTGAAAGTGCAAAGGGTGCTGTAAAAGTCCGTGCAGAAAAAAATGTCTGTGGCAAAATCTTGTTTGTTGGGTGGGGGTCAGTGCTGCCAGGTTGTGATCAAGTGGTCATTCCTGGTGATTCTCTACCACCTGGGCTGGCAGCTCAGTATGAGGGCCCAAGGAAAGGTTGGTGTATAGCCTCATGGTGCCCAATGGGTGTGGTCCCCAAACCAAAACAAGCAAAAAAGAATTATTCCGCTATTCTCCTGGAACAGCTCCACAAATAACCCCTGAGCACTACCAGGTACCACCCCAACGCCCCGATTCCTGCCTCCGCAAAATTATTATTATTATTTGAGATTGAAGAAGGTTTTTTTTTGGGGGGTGGCTGCATTTGGAGTCACCATATCCACTCACACCACTGGGATTGAGGGCAGGGACTTGCTGTATTTGTGGAGATGAAAGGAGTGAACCAGGGCCTCAGTCATGTAAGACTTATCTTCTGTGCTCCAGCTCTGAGCTGTCTCTGCAGTCCCAGAGAAACAGCTTTCTTAAGGTAAGCAAATCTTAAATTTATATACTGATGAAAGTATGTGATTCAAGGGAGTAGAGTGGAAGAGACATTCAGAGAGGGAGAATGCAAAGGAAGAGCTTATCAACAAAGATGAAGCAGCAGTAGGGAATAGCACCCAGAGCAAATATTAAAAGGCCTAGAAGGAAAAAAAAGTCAAAGTGGAGAAGGAGGAAAGCAGGGGTATGATACATAGAAACCTGTAGGTTTTATGCTGTTCCAATTCATTTAGTCCCGGTTGATCTTTCATGGATTTGAAACAGGGGTGAAAATTCTCTTTAAGCAGATTACTATTGATTTAACTTTGAGTTGTTGGCTAAAGGGGAGAAGGAAGAACATCTTTCTACTTTGCTATTGGGATGCAGGTTTCTGAGACACGGACCAAGTTGAAAAAACCTTTTTGGTGCTGTTTCAACATGAAAGATTTTATGTAAACTTTAGAAGAATCACAATTGCAATTATCATAGGATCTGAACATACTCCCAAGTACGGAGGATGAGGGTAAATCTGTCTCATAGAAAAGGTCAAGTATACAGATAAACAGTAAAATATTTGAGTGGTAATAGTAAACATGATATGTGACATTTCTTTATAAGCCTTTATCTGGAATGCGGTAAAAAAATTTCCCACACACTAGAAAGAGATTAAGTTTTAAATTACTTAGGTAAGATTAAGATTTTCAAGTATATTTACTGGAGATGTGTGAAATTTTGTGACTTGTAATATTGCCTCAGTGTTTAAAAATCGGTAACGAATAAGTTAATAATTTTTTCTAATTTGAAGTATAATTGTTACTATGTAAAAAGTAAAATCTGTTATTTACTATAGAAAGTGAGGGCTTTGTTTCAGAAAGGTGATCAGCTTTTATTTGGGGGAAAATAAGTCAGATATAATAGAAAGTAATTTTTCACAGAAATGCTGTTATTAACCAAATGAGACTTGAAGTGGCTTTATTATGGTACTCTATTTCAACATCTGCAGTATGGCACTATCCAGATGCTCACTATAAAGTTAAATGGATCTTGACAAATATTAAGTTGATTTCAGTTGCTATACTGTATGAGAAGTCATTGAAATGGAAGCCAAACCAGCTTTTACTAAATTTCTTTTCCTAATTCAACATATTTTTTAATTTAAATTATCACTGTGAATGGTATGTTTTTTTGTCTGTGAGGATTTAAATCAGTTGCTGAAAGCAATCTCAAGATTGAACAACAGAAAACTGAATAAAACCATTTTCAAATTTTCCTTCAAATAAAAGTACACAGATGATTCATAAGTTACAATTAAAATATAACTTTAATAATTTTTGTGGAACCTTGTTTAAAAATGTAGAATATGTTGATAGAGAATGAACTCAAAATAACAATGTGTAGATATTCATAGCATATTTATATAAAATTTGACTTGTGACTAACATGAGACTCATATAAAGTTGAATAAATTAAATTCACATTTACAATTAAACACATACCTACACAGATGTGTATGTGGATATGTGTTCGTGTGTATAATCACATCCATATATTTGCTAGCTAAGTAGACAATGAAGAATGAAATGATTTTTGAATAAAAATTTCCAGTAAGTACAAGTTAAAGAAATTTTCTGTTAATGAAACTCATTGTGTTATGGAATTATTTTAAAGGGAAGTGGTGGAAGTCTCACTGCTTTTTAACAATGTTCTAAAAAATCCGCACATTGTTGGGAGCAGATTTCATTGGCCATACATGTGTAAAATGTCCTAATAGATCTTATCCGTATCTGACATTTATTATTCAAGTTGATTTTAATCGTAATGTAGACCGGAATCTCTTTTTGTTGCTTATGCAAGCTCCCTCTATTTTTTTTTAATTAATGTGTTTCTCATTTATTCAGGAAGTCTCTAATGGCATTTGGGGGAGGGGAAACTTATTAGCTTCCTTCCTGAGTAATGCAGTTTTTATTTCTTGTTGAAATTGTGGTCTCAGCCAAAAACCAGTGTTGGTGGAATGGAATAAGAAAAGGAAGGGATCAAAGAGGGGAGGGGGGGCTAAGAAAGAAATAAAGAAAATCAAAAATGGGAAAAAGTTCATAATGTTTATTCACAAACTTAAATTAAGCTCATACTTAATAATAAATTTACTTACATGAAAATAAATTGTAAAATGTTCTGCTAAAACAGCAGGAATCTCCCATTTTTCACAACCTGATTGACATCATTTTATTCCTATAGAAATAAATGAATAAATGTAGATGTTTGTGGTGATGTTAATTTCACTGAATTTCTAAACAAACATAAAGGAAGAGTTGCTATTATCCCCATGAATTTTAATTTGAAAGGTGGAAAGTAGCTAGCTATCTCATAATAACATTCTAAGTTCCCCTGAATAGTGGTATTTGTTAATGCTATGAATAAAGAAAACATGCTATCTAAATCTGATATTTAGGGCAGTGAATAAAGTTGTAGGTATAGGAAGGCTCATCAAAATCTTGGGGAGTGAATGGAAGTCATTAAAAATACATATTTGATCTGTTTTTATATTTTAAGAAACTGTAATGGGTAAAATGCAATCATATTTTACCTAGCAGATTGAATGGAAAGGTCCTATAGGGAGATGGATTATAAATGACTAACAAATACTAACTTCTCTGAGGTATTAAAGCAACACTTTCTGGGGCCAGAGAGATAGAACGGAGGTTAAGACACTTGCACACTGCCAACCCCAATTTAATCCCTGGTGCTTCCCTGGGCACAGAACCAAGAGCAAGTCCTGAATGTGGCCAGTGTGGTGCTACTGCTTCCTGCCCAAACCAAAAAATGAATAAAGCGTCATTTTCTTAATCCATCCTAGAGTTTTGAATGGTGGCCTTTTGGGTAGTCTCTCCAAATTATTTTAATGCATTCTTCTCTTCCTTTGTAAAGGATCATATATCTAGTCCATTATCATGACTTTGTTTTAAAAAAATTTTTGACGTGAATTGGAGATAAAGTCAAATAAATATTTGGAAGGGTCTCTCCCATCCCTTTCTAAAATATGCCCTCCTGAAAGACTCTTAAAGTTCTAGAATTAATCTCTCAGCCTTTGTGGTTTACATAAATGTACAAGTGTCTTAGAAAAAATAAAACATAATAGTTACAATGACTGGAGTCCTATATATATTCTTTGCACATTTCATCATGGTTCTGTTTGCTCTTACAATGTGTTAGTAAGGAAAATAGACTCAGTGCTGCTATTAATCAAATCACTGAGAGTTTAAGTGGTTCACCCAAGGCCACATAGGAAGTGGGCTTTAGGGCTGGAGTGAGGATTCAAGCCTTCTTGTCTAGTTCTTTGCAGCAATGCAATTTCATTATAATTGTCATTTCTTTCTTGAACTTCTATTGGGCTCATACATAGTCTTCCTCCTGGCAGCTTGCATCCTTTGTCAGAAACTGTGGCCTATTCTTAATGCTCTCTTTTCAAGTGAGGAGATAATATTGCATGCTGTGTTTTTTACATTTTAGTAAAGAATATTTTATAAATTCTGAACCTACTTCATATTTCTGTGTTCTTTATAATTATAATAGAAGTCTATCATTACTTGATCAAAATTTAAACCACCCCAAAATGTATTTGTTCTATTAAATTGTCCCTAATATGCAACATTTATAGTTTTCTATAAATCTTATTTTATTTAAATTGTATAAATCTCTGCTTTCTTCATATACTTTTTTGATTATAGTTATTCGGTTTATTCTGCTTCTTAAATTTTAATATTCTGTATATGTGTTATGTTAAACCAACTGAATCATATGAATGAGTCATATGAATGAAAAATTATACTAACAAACATATTCACACAAATTTATGTATCTCCTAGTACAAGAATAAGGAGTAATTCCTGAATGCATGATCCGGGAGTAACCCCTGAGCATCGCCGGGTGTTACCCCCCAAAAAAAGATTTACTGTAAAAAACTGAATTACATTTCTTTATGTTTAAAAACAAGTTTAGTAAATAGTAGAGGATCCATAGAAAATTCTCCCTAGACAGTTATTTGTTTTTCCAGCTTTCCCTTTGAAAGGGAAGTACTGTATACAGCCAGCATTTACATTTTAAAATTCTAAGTATAATACAACTCCAGAAATTAATATGTAAGGTGCTGTACTTGAAAGATCAATAATTAGTAATTCTATGCTTATGCATTTGTTAAATATCTTCTGCCTATAGGTTCATTAGCTATATTGTTATGAGGAGATTCATATACTTATGAAATATAGGGTCTTGTTTTTCGTATTATGGAACTAATGTATTTGACAATGTAATGAGTTAACATAGAAGAAAATCTTTGAGTCTATTTAATTAGCTCCTGTAGTAATTTGGGGAGAGGGGCCTTCCACTCCATACTCAGGGGGACACTCCCAGTAATCCTTCATCAACTGAGTTGGCATTTCAGTGCTAGGGCTTTAGGATGTGCTGCCCAAGCCATGTCCAGGGCCATACCTGGGAATACTCAAGAGCCTCCATCATTACCCTGGGTGAGGTTTGGGAGACCATGTGGTGCTGGGAGGAATCCGTGTACTATCTGCTTGGACCCATCCTGTTTTAATGGTTTTTAAAAGATACTTAATTCTAGTTCATTCTAATAATAACATGAGATTCTTTACCCCATTCCCCATGATGTTTAAGGAACTTAAACTTAGCTTGTTGAATTATTCCACAAAATATAAACAAGAGGCTGAATCCTGAAATTATGTATTTATGTGCATAAATAGAGACTTGTTAACCATATTTAGGTTATGTATAGAATTAACCGGTTTTGTTTAGCTCAGTTAAGAACAGAGTTATTTTGAAGTTCTAAGCTACTTGTGAAAATTCAAAATACGGGGCAAATGATGGTCACTCTAATCTTTTCCTTTTTTGAATTTTGGGCCACATCCAGAGCTTTCTCATGGCTCTGTGCTCAAGGATCACTCCTGGTGGGCTTGAGGTGCCAGGGATCAAACACAGGTCAATAGCTTGCAAGGCAAGAACCTTTACCCATTATATTCTCTTTGGCCACTTTTGTGATTTTTCTCTTTCATTCACCTCTTTTTAAAATCTTTAAACTTTGCTTATTTTCTCATCAATAAAAATATCCTTGTAAAAATATTTAGGATAGTTATTATATTATAGGGTATTGAATGTGGTTTTCTTAGTACATAAACAAATGCAAAATTTTATTATGATCTTTCAGCAATTTGCAATTTAAGTAGTGATACAATTTAACAGCAGACAATATTGGAATTAAAATTTGTCTTAGAAGCATAGTTATGCCTTTTAAGTGTCAAAATATTAGGTATAAGTAAATACTTTTGTTCAAGCATGAAATATATAAATATGTTATATATAAAAATTATTGCGTTCAAGCGTGAAAATAGACCACAATTCATTTGCACTGAAGTTTAATCAGTGCATCACCTTGCAGGACTAAGTATTTAAGAGATACTTTTTTGTATCTTTGATCTGTAAACCTTACATGTGTGTTTAAGATAGGGATGCGAGAGAGAGAATGGGAAAATGTAACATAAACAAGGATACGAGATACAGTACCTTCAGAAAAAACTGCTGTCTAGGAAAAGATGTTTCCAAAAAAGAGGAGGATTTTACAAAAATCCAACTGACCTTAAATTATGACATTTTAAATTACTTTAAAAAGCATGCTGCCCTTTTAGCAGACAGTCAATCAATAAATGTTCAGTAAAATCAGTTTTAATAACTCTATAATTGAAATAACATGTGTGAATCATCCATTTATTCTTTTAGTAGATACTGTCATTTTGCTCTAACAATGTCAGATCACACTATCAAATATATCTGTCATGCATTTTGGTCCATATTTAAAAGATTTACTTCAAAACTCTAAACCTCACAGAGTGCTGTCTGAATATTATTTTTTTAATAGACCGTTTCTTTAATCACAATTTGCTCTTTATTCTAGAAACCCAAACTATAAGGGATAGTTAGCTTGGTTAAAATTTTCTACTAATCATTATTTCAGTAGATTCCTAGGGAATTCTTTGTAAATGATTTTTGAAGAAATTTATATATTCAGACTCTATAGAATGTATCATTGTGACAATTAAATTTCTCTGTTCTAAAGTTGGCATTGGTTAGCAGCAAATTTCTTTGAAAAGTCATTTTTATAAAAGTAGTTGATCAATAAATCTGCTGATTTTTTTGTTCTCCAGTAGTCTAGCCAACAGTTTCCATGGATTCATATTTTACTAAAATCAATGAAGAAGAGAAATAGAAGTGACACTTGTTCTAAGAAAAGTAAGGTCTTTTTAGCAGACTAGCATTTGATCTTTGGACATCTATGAAGAGTTCTATTAAGTATTTTATAATACCTCAGAAGACCTCAGAACCTACTATTGTAACTGTAACATAAGCCTAAGAAGAACTCAAGCTCTTAAGATTTAAGATACTGAGAAAATATTCATACATTTTATTGTAGCAATGATCTTTTACAATTAAAGCTCACATATAAAAGGAAAAAATTTAATTTTACCTAAAAATTTCTTAAGTAAAATGTTATGTTAAAAACATAACAACTAGGGCTGGGGTGATAGCATAGCGGGTAGGGAGTTTGCCTTGCACGCGGCCGACCCGGGTTCAAATCCCAGCATCCCATATGGTCCCCTGAGCACCGCCAGGAGTAATTCCTGAGTGCAGAGCCAGGAGTAACCCCTGTGCATTGCCAGGTGTGACCCCAAAACCAAAAAAAAAAAAAAAAAAAAACATAACAACTCAAGCTATAGAAAATAGACTAATAATATAATTTAAATGTTAAATCAGAGCTAATTTTAAATTGTTTTTGATTTTGCCACACAGTAATATGTGATTTGGACAGTTGAATGGCATATTTGTGTCATAGCTTTTCTCATTCATAAAGTGGAAAAGACAGTGCTATTACCAGCTACAATAATGGTTAAATGAAATTATATAAAGCATTCTGTAAATGCTTTATAACCCAGAATGTATTTAATAGTCATTGTTCTTGCCTTCAATAAGACCAGCATGGCTTATACTTAAACATTCCTTTGATACCATTATAGGCAAAAAAGGAAGTGAAAGGAATTGCATCAGTCAACTCATTAGCAATGGAATGAGTAGAGTTTAGGAACATAAGTTCATGACAAAGAAATTAAAATGCTCTCTGCTTTTCTTGTAAGTCACTTCTTTGTCTTCCCTGCCATTTCTGTGAACACCATTATGTATCAGAGCTAAAGATTTTGCACTTTCCTCTCCTAATATGGCTTTCTTTATATGATACTGGTGTTGTTTTAACACTTGTATAAGCTGCCTAACTTTGCCCATGAAATAAAAAAAAACTGTCTTACTTTTTTATATTAGAGTACATCACTCTTAATACATATTAAGTAAGTATTGTAAATAAATTCCCCAGTTCTCTGTTTTTCCATGTACTGTGCCTAAGAGTACAGTGGCATAATGCTTGGTTCTTTATTAGTAACCACAATGCTCGGATGACCATTGTGGTCATACATGACAGTGGTCCCAAAGATCTAATACAGTAAAGCAGAGTTGTTTAGTAGCCAATACATTCATCTTGGTTTTATAAGAAACTCTGATATTTGTGACATTTGCAAAATCACAAAATTGCCTAACAATTCATTTCTCGGAACTTATCCTCATCATTAAGCCATGTGTAACTATAATTATATTTTCAAACTTCAGTTAATAACTTCATGATTTCTGTGACTGTTATTATTGCCATTGGTTACTTCTATCATATTTAAGTACTCTTGTACTAGTTGAGATGGACTGATAGTTGTGAAACCATTCCAAAACGTCAGTGCCTTTCCATAAAATCAAAGGTTATTTCTTGCTTATGTCAGTCTAGTGTATATATGATAATCAGATAAATTTATAGGTTAGCCAGGAGGAGTGATATTAATTAACTTCATGCATTTGCATAGGTCAGAGAAACAACTTTTGCCTGTATCATTTTTCTCATAGGAACACACCTTAGTGCTAAACTCGTGGCCTGTTTGATTTCTCCAGAGACTGAGAAAGGAATAACTAGTGTATGAATGTCCACATTACCTAGTTATGTGGGATACTGCTAAAGAGTTTCTCTCACCAGTTTCTAGACCACTGTTTTTGTTACCTAGGGGTCATATGGCCCCCTGCATGTACCCAAGACATTTAAAGTAAGACACAGATGGAAATCAGGTAAATATGGGGTCATAGTATAAAACTGTGCTACCCAACTGGTATAATGGGAGAAGTGGGCCCACAGGAAGGAATTAAGGCTGGAAGGAGACCATGATCTAAAGAACCTTTACTAATCTGGAAAGAGACTTTCATGATGGGGAGAGAGTAGAGTAAGAGAGCAGCATAGAAGATTCTCAGCAGGTTTTAAAAGAACATGGTTCATTTTAATCCCCTTTTTCTAAAAAAAAGAAGGGGGTAAAAACAAAAAAGTACTTCCTCTCAGGAAGCCTGCCGATAGTCCAAGTTGGGACCCTCACCCTGGAACCTCTGCTCACTAATGGGCATCTCTAGTGCATTTCCTGCCAAATACACACAAGGGCAGAAATGAGGTCACTTTCTGTGTGACTTCCCAGGGCAGTGGTAAGTTCTGAAATCCAGAAGAACTAGCAGAATGCAAACTATCTATAGGCAGAGGAGAAATCTTGAACTCTATCTAGAACTACATGTTAAAAACAAAACAGCCTGGTGCCACATAGAATCCAGAGTAAACACATGTAGTCTTAAAACAGCTGCCAAACAGAGGGAGCAAACAAAAAGTATGGAAACAGCCCTAGGAGGTCAGAGACTCTCAATATCTATGCAGCGGGAATGACTCAAGGTAGTTTGGTCTTGACTGCAGCAAATAAGAAGGGGAGGAAATGAGATGACTGCTACTTCGAATGCAAAAAAGCAGCAAAAAAGTTTTTAAGAGCAAAGAAACAGGGGTTGGAGCGATAGCACAGTGGATAGGGCATTTGCCTTGCACGTGGCCTATCCGGGCTCGATTCCCAGCATCCCATAAGGTCCCCTGAGTACCACCAGGGGTAATTCCTGAGTGCAGAGCCAGGAGTAACCCCTGAGCATCGCTGCGTGTGACCCCCCCCAAAAAAAGAGCAAAGAAACATGGGACTCAATAACCTGTTAGTAATGGAAAACAACGATAATTCAGATCTGTAATTTACCTAATAAAAAATAAAAAATGGGGGGGCCGGAGTGATAGCACAGTGGGTAGGGCATTCGCCTTGTATGCGGCCGACCCGGGTTCGATCCCCAGCATCCCATATGGTCCCCCAAGCACCGCCAGGAGTAATTCCTGAGTTCAAAGCCAGGAGTAACCCCTGAGCATCTCTGGGTGTGACCCAAAAAGCAAAAAATAAAATAAAAAATAAAAAATGATTCAAGAAAATTTATTGAGCTACAAGAAAACACAGAAAGACTATAGCAAAATGGGAAAACAAAGTGTCAAGATGAGAATTTAGGGGCAGGAGCGATAGCACAGTGGTAGGGTGTTTGCCTTTCATTTGGCCGACCTGTGTTGGATTCCTCTGCCCCTCTCGGAGAGCCCAGCAAGCTACCGAGAGTATTGTGCCCGCATGGCAGAGCCTGGCAAGCTACCCTTGACGTATTCGATATGCCAAAAACAGTAAGAATGTCTCACAATGGGGACGTTACTGGTGCCTGCTCGAACAAATCGATGACCAACAAGTGACAGTGGGGAAAAAAAAAAAGAAGAGGATGGCCTCCCCCGAATAGAGAGGGACTGGTCTTTGGTCGAGGGTTTACGAGTAGCTGCACTTCCCTGCTAGACCCTCCAAACTATTTAATATAATGATAAATATTAACTATGTATCAATTTTTTTAAAAAAAATAAGAAAAACTGAGAAGTTTCTAATACCGAGGAAGGATTTGGACCTCCCAAGTTTATGAAAACTATAGACCAATCAACTATACATTATTTCAATCCACAACAATCTTCTCCAAGATGTTATAATAAGATCTATCAAAATAAATAAATACAGAGAATTCCAAATTCAAGAGTAAAGAAGCATGAAACCTGCAAAGGAAACCTTCATTAGGCAGAAGTGACTGTTTCACATGGATTTATGCACAGGTAAAATGGGATGATTATATTTAAAGGTACTGAAAGAAAAAAAATGCCAAATAAGAATACTATATCCAACAAATTGAGCCCTTGTAATTGAAGGAGAAATAAAGACCTTACCAAGCAAAGGTTGAGGAAATTTGTATGTGCCTACTATACAAGAAATGCTAAAAAGAATCCAAGTCATAATAAAGAAACTTACTAAAAAAGCATAAAAACATATTAGGATAACTGCTAAAGGCATGTATAGCCATATAATGTCAACTTCAGTAAAATTTCTAATATTGATACACTTTGTCTTTAATATAGAAATTAAAGGATAACTCTCTCAAAACACATTGTAAGTACCATAATTATTTGACAGAAATACAATATAAAAAGAAGAAAACTGGGGCTGGAGAGATAGCACAGCGGATAGGGCATTTGCCTTGTACGAGGCCAACTTGGGCTCGATTCCCAACATTCTATATGGTCCCCTGAGTACCGCCAGGAGTAATTCCTGAGTGCAAAGCCAGGAATAATCCCTGTGCATCGCCAGGTGTGACCCAAAAAGAAAAAAAAAAGAAGAAAGCTATGCATTAACTCAGTAGTAAATGAGGGATAAAATATAGACTTTTTATATATAACTAAAATTAATTTGTTATCTATGTTTAATATTATTTTTATATATGACTATCTTATATGTCATCCCATTGCTTATCGATTTGATTGAGCAGGCACCAGTAATGTCTCTCATTGAGAGACTTATTGTTACTGTTTTTGGCATATTCAGTACAGACGGGTAGCTTGCCAGGCTCTGCCTCGCAGGCTCTATACTATTCTCAGTAGCTTGCGGGGCTCTCCGAGAGGGGCGGAGGAATCGAAATCCGGTCGGCTGCGTGAAAGGCGAACGCCCAACGGCTGTGCTATCGCTCTAGCCCATCTTATGTAAGTCACTTAATAATTAGAAAGCCAAAGCTACATTAGACTCACAAAACAAAGATAGAACACTAGCACAGAAAATCAGCAGTTCAGAAAGGAGCGCAGCAAGAGTTGAAAAAAAGTAACAAGGCAACTTGTCATAGAAACGTTAATGTATAGTAATTAATACTATACATTAACATTAATAGTGTAGTAATTCATAGTAGTAATGCCTTAATATTAATAATTTTTAAATATAAATAGCTTGCAGTTTGATCCTTGGAACCACATATGGTCCCCTGAGCACAGCCAGATGTGATGCAACCCCAACACATCTGCCTTCTACACACAACACACACACACACACACACACGCAAAACAAAAGAACAACAAAAAAAGTAAATGTAAAGACTTATCTCAACTTTGAGGAAACATATAGCTCAATGTAAAAGAATGGTAAAAGATACTCCATGTAAATGGAAACCAAAACAGAGCTGTGATATCTAAATTTATATTAAAAAAATAGAGACTAAGGCAAAAACTTAATAAGAAACAGATTTATGGAGCCAGCTTACCAAGGATCACTGATATTCATAAATTTATACACACCTAACATTAGAACAGCTAAATATATTAACACATTATCACCAGCACTGCAATTTGTGTTCATTTGGCCACATATAAGTATGAGCCACTAGTAGTACACACCAGTGTCAACATATTAAGCAAACACTAACAGATTTGCAAAGAACTAAATAACAATACAATAATAGTATTCTTTAGCAGTTGATATGTTATCCAAATGGAAAATAATCAAGGAAATAGACTTAATCCACACTTGAGGCCAACTGGACTGAACATTCTACCCAACAAATATAGAACACACATTCTTAAATCCAGAGGAAATATTCTCAAAGATAGATCTTTTATTTCACAAAACATGTTCACTCTTTCATTCACCAAATAGTGCTTACTATTTGTGGAATAAAGCGTGTTGAATGATAATTTTATATGAAATTTTAAATTAAATTGAATTAAATTAAAATAAATTTTATGTATATGAGTTTCCATAATGACTGAATAGAGCTATCATCTCTATGTTAAAAGAACTCTCAGTACATATATGTTTTTAGTCAAAGAAGTAATGAAGGTTTGTTTTTAATTCCTCAAATAAGAACCTCCTGCTTCTAATAGTGATAAATGGTTTCTCAAGAGGTCTGCATATTACTTGTGGACTAGTTTCAGAAGATACTAATTCATATAAGGATTGGTTGTTAGATTTCATCAGTTTTATCTTGTTTCCACTTACCTGCCTCATTGTAAAGAGAAATACAATGATATATTTGTAACTATTTAGGGAGCCATAGAGATAGTTCAAAAGGAAAAATGATACCTTGCACATGTGAACCCCTAAGTTTGGTCCTCTACTGAATGGATAGGCTCTTGAGCACCACCCTAAAAGCCCTCAAATACTGCTGTGTGGGGCATTGGTACTGTGAGCACTGACAAGATTACTCTGGTATCCTTTGCCTGATGCGTCTGAGCATCAAAGCATCAGATCTGCATCGCCAGGCCCAGTATTGACATTAATGGTTCTCAAGCTGCTAAGATATACTGGCTATGCCCTGCACATGAAAAAAAAATCATTTTAATGTAACTAACTTTTAGGTGTTGATGAGAGAAATTCTATAACACTGCTTTGAGTTTTTAAACCTGATGAGATATGAACATAATAAAGATATTAATCATAGCCTGTCATTTCTTAGGAGAAATTTGACAAATGAAATTTAAATATTTCAAAGTTCCTATCAGAAAGTGATAGGAAATTTTTCTTAGAGTAGCTATTAGATTCTACACTAATACCACAATTTCTGAAAATAATGTAAGTTTTCCTGTCAGAATTTAAAACATAGGTAAAATATTTTTTTAAATTAAGACAATTTTCTGAATCTTAGAGGGAAACAAAACCTCACAGTTGCCTTAATTTTTGTTTCATGTATGTCATTTTAGAATCATTCTTCTATAACTTCTTCATTTTCCAACTTTTTTTTTACTTACAGGCCTGAAGTTATTTGATATGTGTTAGGCCCAAATTCTAAGTAGTTTCCATAATGTAGCTCATTTAATTTTCATAGCAACCATTTTAATTTAGTTAGGGACTCTTGGTAATCTCCATTTTTCAAACAAAAATTCCCTAAGACTTATTAACAGTGTTCCAGTCAATATTTTAAATCTTTCATTTGTCTCTTCTGTTGCCTTCTTAACTTTTCTGGTTAAGCCCTTTGAAATTCATTATTACAGATGGTAATTCATAGATCTTTTCATAGCAGTATAAAATTATCATTGTTTATGTATCTGTCAGTGAACATGTCCTTAATACCCACCATACACAAGGCACGGGAGTTTTACTAAGTAAGGTAAAACTTCTTCAGCCTGATTGACTTGAGGGAGACCAAAACACTCAAATTATTATTACACAGTATACTGTACACTCTATTGAGTAGTCTGGGTTTTCTTCAGTAGAAAGTGAGGTACTTTGTTTTGAAGTTATCACATGAAGATATATGAGCACATCTGCTCATTAAAAAGATTGTTGGTATCCAAAAACGTAGGCCTGAGAGGAAAGAAACAGGAGAGAAATAGGATTCTCTTTTTAAAAGTATATTACTCTTTTTAAAAGTAGGTGATATCCCCACGCCGGCTGAGAAGAAATATCCTTCTTTCTCGGGAAGAAACGAGGTGTGGCGTTAACCATAGTATGATGTCCATTAAGCTGACATGGACCTGGTGGCGTGGGAATGGGATACAAGGGAATAAATTATTATGTACTTGGAACAGCGGGACGCTGGTGGAATCTCGAGCCGGGGCCGATACCAGCGTATTACTTTTGGTTCCAGAAACTGCTTGCAGACATTCTACCAGACTATCAACTAAGCCAGAGCCCCACGCCGGCTGATGACGGGAAATAACCATCTTTTTTGTTTTTTTTTTCCTTTGTCAGGCAGCGTGGTGATTACTAAACAGGTGTGAACTCTGTGGCGCGGGACGAGGGGGGAAAAAAATAGAAAAGTTATGTAACAAACAGCGGGACTTAATATCTCTACATTCTCAGCAATGGAGAGCCATCAAATGCTTCCTTGACAGTAGGACTGTCTTTTCTTTTTTGGGGGGAAACCCTAGCAACAATAGTGAGTTATGTGTTGAAACATGGAATGTAACCAAGATAAAGCGTAAACGAAGTGAAACTTATCACTTACAAGGGCGGGGACTGGGGGGGCGGGAGGGGGCGGGAGGTATAATGGGGTGGTTGGTGATGGAATATGGGCACTGGTGAAGGGAAGGGTGTTTGAGTATTGTATAACTGGCATAATCCTGAGAACTATGTAACCCTCCACATGGTGATTCAATAAAATTTAATTTAAAAAAATGAAAATAGAAAAAAGAAATAAAATAAAAGTTGGTGAAAGACTTGATTATGACAACAGCCATGGGATAAGAATAGAAAAAGTACCAAAGACATTTATTATCCAGCTTCATCTATGTCTCAGTTGTTTTTCCTAGATTCTCAAACTAGATTCTTAAATGCCTACTTCTGCAAATCAACTCAAACCCAACATTAATAATAATAGCCATAATAGATAATATTTATTGAATTCTTTCTATCAGACATCACTCTGCTCATGTGAAATTACTCATTCTTTATTCCTCGAGCAACTCTATAAAGTATTTCACACATTTTCTGAAGAATAAAGAGTTGTACGTAGTTTCAGTAACTCACTAGTATCAAGTAGAATCCATATTCTATTTTTAAAAGCAGTAACAAAAAAATACTGTTTTGTCTGAACTCTGATGTCTTTGATTTTACCATATCACTGTTTCTTCTATCATTTTTGTACCTTAAAAGGCTGTATTATTTCCTTTAATAATTTTGGTAATTAGAGTTAAACCCAGGATCACATATATATGTTGAAACATGTACTCTTTGATTAAGTTGCTTCATTGCCCTAATGTTAGATTATCTTAAGTAATGTCTCCAATGTCAGTTTTCCTTCATTTCTCTTTCCTTCTCTTATTAGGAGAATAGCAGTATCATCATGGTACTGGATTGTGTCATTTCTCTAATTGTTATTGTTCTGGTCTGAATTTCATTTCATTTCATTTATTTAGCTACTGAGAGTATCTCGCCTGCATGGCAGAGCCTGGCAAGCTACCAGTGGCGTATTTGATATGCCAAAAACAGTAACAACAAGTCTCACAATGGAGACATTACTGGTACCTGCTCGAGCAAACTGATGAGCAATGGGATGACAGTGACAATGACAGTTCATTTATTTAATTTTTGGCATACCTGGGTCTCAAAGCTGGTCTATATTTTATAAAAACAAAATACTCCTTTTTATTATATTAACGTTTCCTTAAGATTCAGCTTAATTTACCAAGACTGTCCTTTATGAAGTGAATCTCAATGTTCAGTTGCTTTTTTCCTTAGTGTTAGTTTCTATACCACTTATAATAAGCTGTGTTCTGATTGACCCGGTCCCTTGATAGGGTATCAGTCTTGGTGCAGTAGAAAGAAGTAGGACTACTGTGGGATTACATTACCCAAGTGGCATCAGGGAATTTGTGAGGGGTGGAAGTGTGCAGGATGATGTTGGTAGTCATTCAGCCTTATGGTAAGTAACCACGTTTCTCACAAACAAAGATTATGTCATGTTTTTACAGAGACAATGAGGTATGCCACAGTTTACGACGACTTTTTCCCCTACCAGAATGTTATTTGTTTGCTTCTGAAATATTTCTTTTCACTTTCTACTCCAGTGCAGTTTCAGAGCTTAGAAAGATTACAACATGGTTAATTTTCTCTCATAGCTATGTTTTTGCCAATCTGCTTATACTCATATATATATATGTGTGTGTGTGCATATATAATGTATATATGAACACATACACACACATATATAACTTTACAGTGGTAAATAATTATTCTCACATTTGAATTTTACAGTAAGCAATAGACTCTTACAAACCTATTTCACAGAAGGGTTTCTGTCAAATATAGGTCTGAGATAAAAAACAAAATAAATATACTTATGATTTCCAAATGGAGCAATAGTAAATTCTCTGTATTTATTACTGTGTAGAGATAAATCTCAGACTTTAAATATTTTGGGCCTTTCCTATCACTTAATATATACCTTTTAGCTATACACTTTCTCTAAGTTCCATTTTTTCTGTACTTCAAATTTTGGTATGGAGTAGTTTTGTAGTTTAGATTTTCTATTCTTAAAATTTTCTAAGCAATTTTTTGTTACTTTATATGTTGATAAATAAGATAGTTTTGAAAAGTATGTAGTTTTAAAATATTAGCATCTAACTTTATTGTTTATATTAAAATTGTATAAAATCCACATCTCACACACATATAAACACACTATATATGTATATATATTATTTTTTCCTCTTATGCTATTGTATTAATTAATTTGTTCATGGCTTTTATGAATATTCTAATGAGCTTTTAAAATGTTGATTTCTGGAACTGGAATATAGTAAAGGGGTTAGGGCGTATGCCTGTGTGCAGCTGACCTTGGTCCAGTCCTGGCACTACATGGGTACCAGAGCATCACAGGTGCAGCTCTGGGGGCCCCTGACCCCTCTTGACTGGCCTGGGTGATCACTGGCATTGCAGGGCCTGAGCAGTGCTGCATTCTCAGGCTGTCACAGTGAACTGCCAACCCAGTTAGCAAAGAATGGTCAGGATGGGCCCCCATGCCTTTTGAAGCTGTTTGGGAGGCTCCCCGAAACATGTATTTCAATTTGTGTATCAGGTAACAAGTGTTTATTAACTCAAATTTGTTCATTGTGATCATCTAGTTTTTAGTGTGTTAATATTAACAGTCCTGGAAGTGCCTGTCTCTCTATAATTGTGAACTTTTCTCTTTTTAATTTGATCAGTTTTGCTATCTGTATCTTAAAGTTATTCTTGACATGTCCTAAGGGTTATTAAATTTGCTTGTAAATTGTTCTGTGTATTATGAAATGAAGATCTTTGTATTTTACTAAGTCTTAAGTTTTACTTTTTTGATGAAACATCCCATCTTTTCTAGTTTCATAATCACGAATAGTGATTTTACAATGAAAGAAATGATTATTTTATGACTGCAATTTCAAAATAGTGTTAGAATGAAGTTAATATAATTGTTGCATACAACAGGCACCCATACATTAGAACTTGATCTCGAAAATGAATTACGTGGTCATCTTACAATTGTCAAATTACTATTCAGATAAAATGGTACTAAAAATAAGTTGACATTTTATGTAAAATAGTTCTGTTGAGTCATGTTCATTATCTACATTGAATGCTGACAAAAAGATTATATAAGTTTTTCCACTTTCCACTTTACTATCTGTAATACTATCCAAGCCTATTTAGAAAACATTGTAGCAGATGTCTGCTTCACTGACTCCTGTCAGTTTATCTTCCAGGAAAATTAATGATAAAAATAATACTAGCTCTTATATTTAAGTTTTAACTTAATAAATTACATATATTTGTTTTAGCCAAGGAAAAAAATGTCATAACAATAGAATAAATTCAGTTCTGCCAATTTTTATTGACTATAAGCCAGGAATTATAATGCTTTATTTACAAAGCAAGAAAACATAGGTCGAACCCTGCAAGGGCTAAATGTATTCACATTAAACAGCATAAATCTCAGCTTAATTGGTACCACTGTAAAATTTATGCAAGAACTACAGAAGTCATTATGACTCAATCACTGTTGACTGATAAAGATATCACTGCTATGGTTATATAACTAAGGTAGTGGTCAAGGGGTTTTTCTGTAAGGGAAGAAAAATAAAGAAGAAGCTTTTAAATAAAAAAATTGATAAATTTGGAATATAAGGTTAGTTAATCTCACATTTTCGTAAATGAGAATGTAGCACTGTAGCACTATCGTCCCTTTGTTCACCAATTTGCTCGAGTGGGCACCAGTAACATCTCCATTATGAGATTTGTTGTTACTGTTTTTGGCATATTGAATACCCCAGGGGGAGCTTGCCAGGCTCTGCCGTGCGGGCAGGATACTCTGAGTAGTTTTCTGGGCTCTCCAAGAGGGATGGAGGAATCGAACCCGGGTTGGCCTCATACAAGGCAAACGCCCTACCCACTGTGCTATCACTCTAGTCCAACAACAAAAATAGCCTCTTAAATTGTCTTTACTTTGGGCTTAATACCTTTGATCCCTGACCCGCATGATCTCCCAAGCACTACCAGGAGCTACCCCAGAGCACAGAGCCGAGTAACCTCCAAGCACCACTAGCTTGACCCCCCCACCAGAGCAAGACAAAAATAAGGGGGCAGAGAGAGTACATCGAGTAAGTCTTGCACACAGCTTACCTAGGTTCCATCCCTAGCATCCCGCTTGGTCCCCTGAGTCCGCCAGGGGTGGTTCTTGAGTACAGAACAGGAGTCAGCACATAACACAGAGTGAGCACAGATGGGTGCCTGTAGGTCACAAGCACAAACTTTCCATCCTTGTTTGGCCCAAGAGTATGTAGCTAAAGTTGTTTTGTTTTTTTTCTTTTTAGAATAAGAACAACAAATGGAACCCTAAGTAAATAGAAGGGAGGAAATAAAGTCAGAACTGAAATAAATGGCACATAAATCAAGAAAAAAATTCAAAAGGTTTATGAAACCATGAGCTGATACGGAAATCAAGAAAACAGGTTGGAGATATAGTACAGTAAAGAGGGTTCTTGCCTTACATATGGAAGACATAGTTCATTCCTTGGCATCCCTGTTTGGTCCCTAGGCTTTGCCAGGAGTGATCTCTTGAGCACAGAGCCAGGAAAAAGCCATGAGCACTGCCAGGTGTGACCCAAAAAAACAAAACCAAATAAAATAAAAAAGAAATCAAGAAAACAATACAAACGTTTGATGAACCCATGAGCTGGTATTTTTAAAGCATAAGTAAGACTGACAGAGCCTTAGCGCAACATATAAAGAAAAAGAAAAGAGAAAACTAGTACATCAGACAAAAAAGAAAAGATAATTAGTTACAGCAGACGTGTCCAGAGGAATAGTAAAATGGGTAGGGAACTTGACTTGCACATGGCAGATCCAGGTTTTACCCCCAGCATCCCATCTTGTTCCCCACACTGTCAGCAGTGATGTCTCAGTGCAGAGCCAAGAGTGACTCCTGAGCATCCACTGGGAGTGACCCAAAGTCAAAAGAAGAAGTTACAACAGATACCACAAAATACGAAAGATCATTAGAGATTTCTATGAATAATTTTATGCCACCAAACTGGAGAACCTAGAAGAAATATTTTGAATCATGCAGTCTCTCAAGACTGAATTGGGAAGACATAGAAAACCAAAGCAGACCAATTACTAGTAAGGAAATTGAAACCATAATCAACTGTTTTCCCCAAAATAAAATCCAGTAAGTGGAATTAGTGAGTTCTATCAAACCTTCAAATAGAACCCATCTTCCCCAAGCTCATCTTTAAAAAAAAATATCAAAGAAACATTAATCCTTCCTAATGGCTACTATAAGGCCAACTTTAATAAAAGAAAAAAAAAACAGACAGAGCTTATACTAAAAAGAAGTAAAATTGCAGATCAGTGTAACTGATGAACATAAGGGCAAAGATCCGAAACAAAATCTAAGCCAGTTGGATTCAATAATATGTCAAGTGGGATGCATTCGAATAACATAGGATATTTCAATATACATAAATCAATGTAATTTACCTCATCAACAAAAGGAAATAATAAAAATCATGAGATCATATCAAGAAATGCAGAGCAAACTTTTGACGGATTTAAAAAAAAACTCACTAAAATGTTAATGGAAACAATGTAACCTCAAAATAGTACAGACCATATACAAGGAACCCACAGGTAATATCATATTCAATGGTGAAAAAAAGATCAAGCTTTTCCTCTAAAGTCAGGCACAAGGCAAGAATGTCCTCTTTTACCATTATTATTCAACAAATTATAATTTACTATTGTTATGGTAAAGGTATACTGGCAAATTCTTAGCCAGTAACTAGGTGCAAAAACTAAAATGATTCAAATTGGAAAAGAAGGAAATCAAACTATCACTATTTGCAGATGTCATGATACAAAACATATGAAATTCTAAAGACCAACTTAAATAATTTTAGATGGCTGGAGAGATAGACCAATGGCTGAATGCATCCTTTGCATACAAGATTGCATACATCCTTTGCATCCTCAGCTCCCCATGGTCTCTTGAATGCCACTTGGAGCAACCCTATCTAATTTCTCTGGTATTCTTGAAGAACATAGAACAAATACTACTAAAATTTGTAGGGAACATTAGAATCCCTGAACAAAGCAGTTCTGAGGGAAAAAAGATTGGGGAATTATGTTCTTTACCTTAAACTATAAATAACATTTTAGTAATCAAAACAGTATGATACTAGAGCAAAAACAGAATTTCAGACTAATGGAATGGAATTGAGAGACAGAAATAAACCCTTAGATGTACAGAAAATAATTTATGCTATTCTACATATAGTATAAGGACAATGAGTTAGCCACTGATAGGAGTGAAGCTGAACCAGATTACACATAGAGGTAATTTCAAAATAAATTAAAAACCTTGAAATTGGAGCAAAACCCATAAAGTATGTCAAAGAATTAAAGGGTACAACACCCCCATGACCCTGACTTCTAAGGTGTCTTCAGTGATTCTACTCCATTCACTGAGAAAACAAAGGCAAAGTAAATAAATGGGACTACATCACTGCAAGAGTAACAGTGACTTAAAAATGATGACCTACTGAATAGGACAAAATATTTATAAATCATACATCTGACAAAGGGCTTATTTCCAGGAAATACAAATCATTCAACTGGCATTTAGAATTGTTCACCATTTGATTATCAGGGAAATGCACATCAAAATAATAATGAGTTATCACTTCACACTAGTGAGGATGGCCAATATCAAAAGTCCAGAAGGAGCCAGTGCTGATGAGATAAAAAAAGAAACTTTTATTCACTGTTGGTGGGATATCACATGATTCAGCCTTTATCAAAAACAATATGGAGACTTCCTCAAAAATTAAATGTATAGCTATTAAATAGTCCAGTAGTTCCGCTCCTTGACATTTACCCCAAGAATTAACATATTAAAACAAAAGCATTAATTTGAAAAGATATGTGTAAACCCATGTTCACCGTCAAGTTTGGAAGCAATGACACAAATACCTAATGACAGATGAGTGTACAAAAATGTTGTTTTATATATATAAATATACACACACATATATAGAGAGAGATGCATAGAAATGTGTGTACACAATGTAATACCACTCAGCTGAAAGGAAAGATGAAATCTTGTTTTTGGTACAAGTTGTATGCGAATAAAGGGTATTAGGCAAAATAAGTCAGTGGGAGGATATATGTCAGTGATCTCATACTTATATATTTTTTAAAAATGAAAGAAAGGAAAAAGTAATATATAATGGTGAATGAAAAAATGCCCTTGACTGTGACAACAGAACTGAGGTTACAAGTGGAGGAGGAAAATGAGGGTTGGGAGGAGTAAAATAGACAACATTAAGACTAATATAAAAATAATTTAAACATTAAGCATTTAAAAATGCTTATAATGTTCTAGTACAATATTGGGTAAATAGGAAGCATGCTATAATGATAAACTTCCTTCTTGAGGAGAAAAACTCTGCTTTATAATGAATGCAAATTTAATAACTGAAAAAATACAAGGTTAAGAAGAATGCTTTTGTGAAAAGAGGAGGTGTGGAATTTTCTATCTAGAAATTCTCATCACTGTTATCCTGTTGCTCATTGATTTGCTCAAGTGGGCACCAGTAATATCTCCATTGTGAGACTTGCTGTTACCTGTTTTTGGCATACAGAATATGCCACAGGTAGCTTGCCAGGCTCTGCCGTGAGAGCGAGATACTCTTGGTAGCTTGTCCAAGAGGGATGGAAAAATCGAACCTGGGTCAGCCGTGTGCAAGGCAAATGCCCTATCCACTGTGCTATATTTGTATAAGTGTAAATGTACTGTCTAGATACAAGTCTTGAATTCAGATATTTATACTTCATTCATTGCTTTTACTTTCAATCCTTAGACCAGTGTCTAGCATATAGTATTTAACTGATATTTATTAAATAAATAGAAAAATTATATAACTGAGGTAATTATTCATAGTTTTCTTTTTCATCTGGGGATCCAAAATTAGGAACTGCTATGAACTTATTGATGATGTATATATTGTATCTTGGACAACCACTAAGGACAAAATAGTTAGCAAATATTCTTCCTGAATGTTGTACACATTCTATATTGGACTTTATTCCCTCTGCCCCTCTAACACTTCTTCCTCCAAATGACACACATCTAGTATTACCTGTCTCTGCATCACAGCAATGCTGATGCCTAAGATCTGCAAACCACCAATGACATGTCCTTCCTTACCCTGTATTGGTTCACCATCATCAATCCTGGAAAAATTTAACTTTGAAATGTATTTTGAATTTGTCCACATTTCTTCTTACTACATCCAAGCAGTTTCACTTAATTCAGAATTCTTTCCTCCTCTGTTTCATTTTCTCAAGAGAGCTATCAGAGTTGTCTGTTTAAAACAGTATATGTGGTGGTCATCTGCTTCTTTCTTAAAACTCTTTGATGACTGTATATTGATCCTATGAGAAAGTTAAAATCATCTCTCCATCTTGAACATTGCAATCACTGTGATTTAGTCACAGTGACCTTAATACTTCTTAAGGTCTTAATTCTTAATATTTCTTGTACTCACCATTCTCCTACCTACCTATAATATTTAATTCTTTTAGATTGGTTATACTTTTATTCTGTTGCCTTGCTTTTTAATTCTTTCTTACCTCTGTCATCAACTTTTTCTTCAGGTGTCATTTTAAATGTCACTTCTAGAAAATGCTTTGTAATCTTAAAAAGTCTGTCTTCCCCTTTCTTTTTCTAGTGTCTGTCACATTGGAAAATAAATATAGGTGCAATTGTATATTTCCTTTTCCAAATTATAAACTCCCCAAACAAGAAAAAGGTCTGCTTGCTATAGTATCAGATATGCAATAGACACAAATGTTTTTGGTTTGAAAAACTACACTAATGGATAAAAATTATGATGTTAAAAGAGATTGTAAAACATACAAAACTCAAAACATCTCAATCATGCCATTTTCAAAACCTCAAATTTTCGCAATTGAATTCAAAACCATTTTATATGAAAACTGTCATATTAAAAATTTTAAAATTCAAAACCTTTTTATCTTTCCTAATTATCCAGTATTTAAGAGACTGCATCAAGTGAATTTTCCTGCTTCCAAAAAAGCAGATTAGCAGCTTAAAGATAAAAATTTTTATCCTCAAAATATTCAGAAGAATGTGATCGAGTGTATGAAGGTAGATAGTTTCTTGCCTAAAAGAAGTCCCAGGTTTTGTGTGGGAGTGGGAGGGTGAACTCCCTGACAGTGTGCTGGGCGGCTGAGGGTCACTCCCAGCAGTATTCAACCAATTGAACCAGAAGATTTAGTGCTTTAGCTCAGTAATGCCCAGGCATCACCAGATCCCCACCCAGCCATGCTTGGGAGCCTCCTGGGCTCCGTCTAGGTGGTATGGGGGCAACAGATATTGAACTCAGGACCATGGGCAAGCAAGGCATGCTTCTTGAGCTCGCTCTGTGACCCGAAGTCCAGGTGTTTTGAGAGGATGGTATGCCGAGGAGCCTGTACCCCTTTGGAATTATAATCTGGACCCCATGCTCATGGTAGATCCGGAGACATTGCTTTGCATCATAAAGGGGCTCCAGGCATGATCCTTACCCCTATGTTGCATCTAGAACTCTTCTTTTTCTCCCCCCACTTCATTTTCCTCTTTCCATGCCATTGCTTCTGTGACATAGAGGTATTAATTCATGTGACTGATATGACATGTTATCACATATTTAGCAATTTAAACAATAGCTTATCATAAGTGTGGGTTACCAGGCTTATTTCTTTGTTCTAAGACCCACACACTGAAGTCAAGGTACGGCTGGTCTTTACCTCTTATCAGAAGCTCTGGGAGAATTCTCTAGCTCTGTAGGTCGTTGGTTTCTCTTCAGTACCTGTACAAGTGATAAAAATGCCTAGACTCTAGAGCAAGTAGCACTGTAGCACTGTTGTGCTGTTGTTCATCGATTTGCTCAAGCAGGCATTAGTAACATCTCCATTATGAGACTTGTTACTGTTTTTGGCATAATGAATACACCACAGGAGCTTGCCAGGCTCTGCCGTTCGGGCAGGATACTCTCAATAGCTTGCCGGGCTCTCCGAGAGGGACGGAGGAATCAAACCCGGGTCAGCCTCATGCAAGGCAAATGCCCTGCCTGCTGTGCTATCGCTCCAGTCCAGAACAAGTAGAAACTTTGGAATTTTCATACTGAATTAAAGAGTACAGAAGAGGTCATATTTGAGGTATGAAAGTAAAACATAAGGCAGTGACCAGTATCCTCAACTGTTATAAGACTTGTGAAAGAGGGTGTTATCAGTATTTCTAACATCTTTTCCTTTAAACATTATTTTTAGTACTAGTAGTTCCATTCCCCTGGTGCCTCGCACATTTACCATAGACAGCCCTTCAGTGCCCTGTATCTCAGCCTGGCAGACAGCAGCTGTGATAGGTCACTAAGTCTTTGATACTTTTATGTTTCTAGTTGCTCAAGGGCTGCCTCTTTATTGATGTTTTGTTTTAGTTTGATTTTTTTTTCTTTAATCCTATTTCTTTTGAAAGCCTAAGGGGTTGAATACTATTCTCTGGATAATTGTGGGGTTGTGAAAGCAACATATGAAGCTTTTTTTTTTTTAAGTTTCGAAACAGGTCTAATAGCACAACAGACAGCAATTTTTCTCTCTAGACTAAGTAGGAGACTGAGGTGAGTGGATAGGGGTACGAAACACGGACTTGTGTAAGCATTGCATACAAATGTCCAGAAATAATGTGAGTGTCATATTATTTCTTGGACCCAACTTGCCAAAACAAAAAAACTGGACATTAATCATTTTAATATTAAAATGTAATACTTTATTGAAATGATTTTGTTTTTCAGACAGAAATACTTGCCTTTTGTTTAAGCTTACATTTTAAGGTTAAATTTGTCTTAAGATTATATGATGTTTCTTATAGGTATTGACAAAGCAGTGTGTATGCATAACATTTTTCTTGGGCGAGGATCTATTCACATTTGGTAGTTCTCAGGCCATTGCTCAGGAGCTCCGGAGGCTGAACCCAAGCCTCCTGCATGCGAAGTGTGTACTACAGCCTATTGAACCGTCTTTCCAGCCCCTTGTGTATTTAACTTCTGAAAAATATTTATTTGTATTTTTAGGTATGCATAATATATGTTTTATAATATAAATTTAGAAGATTTATTTAAAATTAGTTATCTCACTCTTAATAGTTCATTTTACGTACCACCTACCTGTTTATTAAACATATTTTTAACCACTTATATTAATATATTCCTATTACACTAAATTCTGTGTTGACATATTTCATGTAGTGTTATAAATATCCATATCTTCTAAATAATTTCACTTTTGTAATCATTTTAATGGTTAAATCATGTTCTGTGTAGATGTACTACAATTTATTACATTATTGCTGAACTTCATTACTTCAAATATTTACTATAAATCTGTGAAAGTGAGTACATTACATGTTTACTTTTTTTCCTCAGTTCATCATTTGTCTTTGGATCATATTTTAAAATAGTGATTAGTGTTATTTGCTTAGTATATGATATCTGTACATGAAAAGTGATTTCTAGAAGTTTACTAGTTTCCCATGAAGCCAGTAACCTAAGTAAACCCAACTTTGTCACATTTCCCCAATTACCAGTGATAGTGATATAGTCACATTTTACTTAGTCACTAATAATATTTGCAAAGCAAAGAATTACGCTTTTAAAGTTTACTAGATCCTTAACTGAAAGATTTTTCTCCAACTTTTCTAGCATTAGAAAAAAATGACCCAAGTCATGAAATTGAAAGGTTTGCATCATTTTAAGCAGATAATTTAGGTAGTAAAAACTAACCTAAGTACAAATGAATTGGTACTGAACTGTGCTGAAAATCACACACACACACACACACACACACACACACACACACACACACGGTTTTCAGATGCTCAGGGCTTACTTCTAGCTCTGACCTCAGGAAATCACTCCTGGCAGACTGGGGAAACCATAATATGGGATACCAGGCACCAAACCTGGGATGCATTTATACAAGGAAAACACCTTACCTGCTATATGAACACTCTGACCCTTGAATCATCATATATTTGCACATATAAGAATTTTGAAGGTAATACTCATATATTATCTAGTCAACTAAACAATGTATAAAGATTAGACTCCGGCTTGTGGCTTAGTTGTAGACTGCTGTCTTGTGTAAGGCCACAAGTGCCTTAACCTGTGCTGCCTTTGTTGCACACAAGTACAGCCTCCAGCACATCAAGACCAAGTGTGCAAATCTCCAGTCAATATTATACCCAAGTGCACTGAATTGTCAAAAAATGGGGGGTGGGTAAGAGGGGGCAGAGTTAAAACTGCTAAGGAGTGATCTAAAAAAGAAACAGATACATAAAAATAGATAAAATTAGTTTTTCTCAATGCTGAAAGTAAATGCATATTTTCATTGCTGACAGTGGTGGAGGTCAAATTTTTACTGAAAGTGAAAATAGTAAAAACAAAAAAGTTTACATGTAATGTTACACAAATTTATAATAAAGTATAGGAAGTGGAAGGAGGAGATAGAATAAGATTAAGTCAACTTTATTCACAGGAATATGTAAACTACAGTTTGTATTTAATACCTTTATATTTTAAGATAAAGAAGAATTTCTCTAATTTTAAAGGGCTTTTCACTCCCTGCATATTAGAGGACTTTCTAGCTAACCAGTGGAAAAACCTTTAAATAAACTATAACAAAGTTTTAAAATAAATGGAAGTGAGATGGTTTAGCATATGAACACAAATAAAAGGGAAGCTGAGTTTGTAATATTAATTTTAGACAAAATAGATTCAAGGCTGTGATTAAACTTGAAAAACAAAGTCACTAAATAAAAGATGGAATCCATAATAAAGATATAGAGGTTATCAAAACAATGAATTCAGAATGAAAATATGTCAGAAAATATTGATACAAGCACAAGGAGAAATAGATAAACAATAGTTGTAGGGTATTATATTTATATTAGAAATATCAAAGGGACAAAATAGTGTGAAGCTATTGGAGAGATAAAATTTAGATCAAGAAAATGGACATTTTATTAAGTGTTGTGCAAAAAAACAAATTGATCATTAGTTAAACCACAAAAAAAACCTTTTCAAAATTCTTAGCTTTGTAAATTTGTATGGTACATCTTATATGGAGACAATTAGGAAGACTTAAAAATTAAAAAGAGTTAAAAATTGCAAAGGAGTGATCTAAAAATGAAACATACATAAAACTAGATAAAATTTGAATTTTTGTCAATGTTGAAAGTAAGTGCTTATTTTCAATGCTGAAGAGTGTGGAGTTCATAAATTCAATAACTCCCTGCCCTGCCTTTTCCTATTTGTTCCTTTCTTTAATTCTTCACATTTCTAATAACTATAGAATCATTTTATTTCCTTTGTTATCTTCATAATTTTGCATAGATTTAAAATATTTTTCATATTCCACCAAATATAGACTTGATGTCTTGATACCCTGATTGTATAATTAGATAACTGGTTGCTAACATCCTTAGCAAGGTAAAGTTATTTAATGTGTTAAATGCGGATAAAAGCTAATAAATTTTCTTTAGTAATAAATTGATTGATTACATCCTATTCTTGAACAAAATTTTGGTGTATCTGTTATTTTTTAAATTTCTATTTATTTATTTATTATTAATGAATCACCATGAGGTACAGTTACATACTTACAAACTTTCATGTTTGCAGTTCAGTCATACAATGTGTCTGTTATTTTTAAACTTCCATAGGGAAGTATCTTTTTTTCCCCTGAGGCCACTATTGGTAATAACAAGTTAAAATAGGAACACTTTTTCATATTTTATTTCATTGATTCTTGATTCTTTATTAGCTTACAATTTCAAATCATGGATAATTTATTTTGATACTGTATTTAAATTAGCAACTTAAGCATTTTGAGAAATATACTCTTTTAGAGTATTTAAGGTACCATTTAGCATACCTGTTTACTGTCACTTATTGTAGTGTTGGTTGTCAGAACTTATTAATGATCAGTACTCTGAACTAAATGGTTCCCTGAAGTTTGAGTCAGTCCAGTACAATAAACAGGAAATTATCGATACCTTTAAGTAAAATCCAGAAGAATGGATAGATAATTCAAAAATGTGGTCCATAGGGGTGGAGCAATAGTACAGGGATAATGGTGTTTGCCTTGCATGTGGCCACCCCAGGTTCAATCCCTGGCATCCCATTGGACCCCTGAGCACTACCAGGAGTAATTCCTGCGTGCAGAGCCTGGAGTAAACCCTGAAGATCACTGGGTATGACTCAAAAGGCAAAATTTAAAAAATTTAAAAATTTAAAAAAGCATTCCATAAAGTGAAGTTTTCAAATGAACAAGATTAATGGTTAACAAATGCTTTAAGTAAGTCTAGAAATTACTATCACACCAGAGAACAAAATCATCATGCTGGACACTATAAATCATCCAAACGTAAAACTTTTTTTATAAGACAAATACTCTTATTCCCAGAGTATTATTAAGAAGGAAAAATTTCCATCAAATTCTTGTACTCTGTGAGCATTCAAACTGGAAGAATTTGGTACATCTTGAAACGGAGGAAAGGCAAACTAGTCAAGGTATAAGAGACCTATTAATTTGTTTTTTGTTTTGTTTGGGGGCCACACCCAGAAGTGCTCATGGGTTACTCCTGTCCCTGCACTCAGGAATCACTTCTGGAGGGCTTGGGGGACCATATGAAATTACAGGGATTGAACCCAGGTGGAATCTATTTAAATCAATGTGGGGTCAGAGAGATGGTACGGGGCAAGGCATGTGCCAGCCCCAGCACTTGAGCAGTGGGCAGCTGGGCAGCATGGCCTCTGGGCTCTTGCACTGAGCTCAGTTGACTGAGAATATCTGAAAGCAGCTTCTGGACCTTCTGAGCACTGCTTGCAAACCCTTTCCCCAGGAGAGGAAAGAATTGCTACAATGTATTATGGTTGAAATGATTACTTCCTATTCAGAAACTTTTCAAAAGATGTCTTGTAATTTGTTTTTATTACTTATTGCCCCCACTCACACCTAAGTGTCCAGGACCCTCCAGCACTGTTCCTCTGGCACCTCAGTTTACCTCTTCATTCCTCCAGCCCCTTCCCTCCATTGATTGGTGATCTGGGATTTATAATCCAAGGCCATGGGTTGTCTGTACACCACAGAAGAGAGAGGTCATCTGTTTTTTATCCTTGTTTAAGTCTCCCAAATCATATATTTCACTTTTAAATAATAGTTGAAACCCCCATAGAAAACATGTAATAATAAACAACTAGTGAGGAAAGCTAGTATATCATATACCAGTATATGATGTAATACTTCTCAATAACAAAATTAATAAAGGAGCCAGTGATGGTCCATATCATTACTGTCTGAATTTTAGTTTATAGGCGAATGAACATTTTTTTCTTTAAGTAGGCAAATGCTTCTTCTATGTACATTATATGAAGCTAGGATTAAGGGAGTTACAGTATCTTTGAACTGTACTAAGAAGTTGCAGCTATTCTGTTATGTTTTGTACACATTTCTAAAACATGTGAGTATGGTCTACTAACTTACCTCTTTTTTTCATGTCTTTTTATTGAAATACAAAGTTGTATTTTGCAGTTAATTAAAACAATGATTACATACTCTGTCTAGCTGTTAGTATTAACAACATGTTCCATAAGACAGTGAATGACCAGATCAAATCTGTTTTCCTACACTGACTGTAATCATATATATTTAAACTCATGAGGGATAAATGTTTGCTGGTAAATTGTTATTTTATTTTAACATTACATATTGAAATTTTACACAAGCTTTGTGAAAATGAAGAAAAGCAATTTGCCTTTCATTTTTGAAAACATGTTGACATATAAGGTGAAATAGAATAATGTCTGGGTAATTGTAGTTATCTATTAATATACGATATGAAAAAATGCATGTTTTGCTTAAAATATAACAGATTAACTCCTTATCTTAATATTTACTTATTTTTATTTATCCTATTATATTTTATGACTTGTCACATATTTAAATTTTGGTACTTGACGGTGAGCAACATTTAGCTAACTACTTTCAAATGTAGATTTATTCAGAAAAATACTAAAATTCTTGATACAGAATAAGCATGTTTTGTACTTTTTGATCAATTCATATACTAGGAGACATACTGCAAAACTACAGAGATAATATATTTTCTAATAGAATAGTAATGCATTGTTGACTACACAGATATATTGATGAGGATAATATAGCAAATATAGTACCAAAATTGATTTTAAGTTCTTGTCTTAGTAGAATTGTTGGTTTCCTACAAGCCAGCCTTGGTTCCTTCTTGATGATTCTTAGTATCTATAAAATATTTATTCAAGTTGAAGGATAAAATCCATGGTTGTAGAATAGTTGTATTACTGCTTTATGTGAGAATTAAATTGAAAATCTTGATTACATACTCTAACCCAATTTTTTTTCTTACTCCTAGTTCATGAATCTTGGGATTCCGTGAAATAATTTACAAGTAGATTTTGATAGCTTCATCCAACTTTTTTTAACATTCTCTTTATTTAATAGTAATCTATAAATTTAAATCTTTCCTCTTATACACTTCTTCAATTATTCTTTCCTCTTCACTACCTTATTTTTGCTACTTGTTATATTTTGGCTACCATTGCAGTATATTAGAAAGTGAATAATGTCAGTATGGCTCACATTATATTTAGGCACAGAAAGCATAATCTAGGAAAGATTCCCAATTCCTATAACAATCACCATTTTCAAACTTCATATCTTTGTATTTACTTGTGATTGATGCCGTCGTGTCAGATATCTGTGTCTTAAAGCATTTACTTAGACTTTTATCTTTCTGTCATATTATCATTTTTAGCATAAATACATAATTTAAATTAACAGTATCATTAAAACTCTGCAATTACAAAAAAAAGTTTGAAGAGACCTGTTCCACCAAATAGCCAGTCAAATACCAAATTACATATTGTATCTTAGTTTACCTCTGGAGTGGAGAAAACTACCAGCAGTTGTTCCCGTTCTTGAAAGCTTCCCTTCCTACAATCAATTATCGTTAGTCTTTGGTTTTTGTGCCTTCTCTGTAATGATATAGGTTTGTTTCTCCTTTATTCTTTGCAGAGTGCTGCAGCAGCTCCCAGTCCAGTGCTAGGAAACATTCCCCCAGGAGATGGCATGCCAGTAGGTCCTGTACCTCCAGGGTTCTTTCAGGTACTCAGAGAAACTCTGACTAGGAATGTTAAGGCATAGGAACTCCTTGTGGTTGTTGAACTTGATTTTTAGTTATACAGGAGAATGACTACTTTAATACTTAAGATAAATGCTGTGCAGCCAACTCTTGATTATTGAGACAGATTTTCTAATAACTCTCGTTAGCTCTTCCCTCCTATGTCTTATTTGTTATCAAATTTTATTCATTTATTTATTTTTGCCATATCATTATTCAATCAAGAAACAGAACCAGCTGAAATACAAAAATTAGCCCATCTAGTTTAATGAGGTAGAGATTTGGTGAGACGAGAGGCTCTGGAATGATGTGGAATTTAAGAATCCGGTTACTCATTTTTTCACAGGATAAAGATAATCAAGATTTGGCTGTACTTTCAAATTATGGCTAAATCACAACCTTTTAATTTAGAAATATTATAAATTATATGAAATATTTTGAGGATCATCTGTGTGGCTTTTAATCTGGGATTTTTACTAATAGAACATTTTGAAATCAAATTTTTAAAAAGATGTTATGATTTTAAAACTTCAGTAAGATTCTTATTTTAGATTTGAAATGTTTATGATACTGCTTGAAATACAATTTGTCACTTTTTAATTTTATGGTAATCCACACTTTATATTTGATTATTTTCTAACCAATACCAACATAAATTCTAAAAGATTTTTTAGTACCCACTGAGAAAGTTTGGAGGGATTTAGGAGTTAAGACTTAGAATTGGTTGGCATAACAGGAATAAATGAAATATGCTGTATTGTTAATGGCTTAAAATAGGTACCGTTATACTATCCTGTTACTCAAGTGTTTCAAATCCTTGATGATATTTTCAAGTTTTGATAATGACTTATTAGCTAATCTATCCCATTAGTAGATATACCAGTGTATTTACAATTGTTAAAATGGAAAATAAAATGAAAAGAAATATTTCGATGTATATCAATTGAATTGAACGGTTTTAGTTATAACCTCACATCAGCTCTGAAATGTAAGGCTCATTAGGACAATATTAAGTGAACCTGTTTGTTTAACTATTCTCTTTCAACACCTAAGTGGTCTGGAACACTCAAAAGCCTTCAAGAGCTCATATTCTGTTGTGGGAAGTGTTTTCTATAATCTCATAACATGTTATAACTTTTGATTATCAAAGTCATGATTTAATATAGAAATAATAATAGCTGGGGCCAGAGTGATAGTAAAGCAGGTAGGTCACTTACCTTGCATGCAGCTGACTTAAGTTCTATTCCCAACACCACAAATGATACCCTGAGCACCACCAAGTGTGGTCCCAAACTAAAACTAAAATAAAAGAAAGAAAAACAAAACAATTAATAGCTAATAATAACTAATTGCTTTCTGTATGCCATGTTTTATTCTGGATGCTTTTAATATATATAAACTCTTAATCCTCAGAATAATCATAGGTATGAAGTGTATATGGCATTATTGTTCCCACTGTACAGATTAAGTAACCAAGGCATTGATAAATAAAATGTCAGAAAATGCTTTTTAAGTTCACAGTTGACCATTACTTGTGAAATATTTCTAGATCATTTTAGTTTCTTCTTTATGCTTTTATTTCTCTTTCTAAAGATAGATTGGAGCTAGGGATTAAACCAAAAATTTATCTACTTAGAAAGGCTAGTATAAGCTAAGTGGCCCTTTTTTAAAAGGATGTGTAGTAGGATGGAATTTAACTACCTCTGAGAATTAAACAAAGATGTATAAACCCATGTATTTTCACATTTATGGCATGAGTCATTTCTCTCTGTCTTTGACCTGAGTCTTGGTAAGAATAGTAAGTAGGACAGATAGCTTTAATTATTCCAATTTGATAAATATTTTTATTACTATTAGATACAAGGTACTTTGGTAAGCCTCTAAAACTATTGCATATAGTTACTGTCACTATCATCCCGTTGCTCATCGATTTGCTTGAGCGGGCACCAGTAATGTCTCCATCGTGAGACTTGTTGTTATTGTTTTTGGCATATCGAATATGCCATGGATAGCTTGCCAGGCTCTGCAGTGCAGGCAAGATAACTCTTGGTAGCTTGCCCGGCTCTCTGAGAGGGGCAGAGTAATCAAATCTGAGTTGGCCACGTGCAAGGCGAATGCCCTACCCACTGCACTATCACTCTAGCCTTTGCATATAGTAAAGCTCATTATTTTTCCAGCCAGACATTAAAAATACAAAATAAAAAACTATAATATAGTAAGATATTGCTGTGCCAGCAAAGTTCTGTTGTAACCTAAGAAAGCTATTAAATCTGGGAAAATTGAAGTGAAGGGTGGTTTGGAAAAAAGTTTCCAGGGAAAACAAGCGAAGAAATGATGTTCCAGAAAGTAAGAATGGTATAATGTGGCAGCATCAAAATATGTAGAGATGTTCAGAGTAGTACATACCCAAATTACAGGGAGTACAAGCGGGGGTTCCTGGCAATGATGTTGAAAAGATGAGCTCTGGCACATTGACAAGGATTGTATAGTGCGCTGTCAAGAACTTGGGGGTTCAGTAGGAGTTGTCAGGGACCTTTAAGAAGGGAAATGACCAGACTCTGAGTTATAAAGTGGATTCAGACTTTGTCAGGCACCTTTGAAATACAAAACCCAGCCATCCAAAAAACTTACTTATGGTGAATGAGAGACTGCAAAACCAATGAGAGTATAGAAAGAAAATTACTATATTAAATTAGTAGAATGTACTCTTAGAGCAAATCAGGCCACTAAATCCAATCATGCTAGGGACACTGTCAGGAAAATTTTAGCAAAATAGTAACTGAAATTCAAATTGGCATTTATGTTAAGAATTAGGCAAAGGAAGCAAAGAGAGGAAAAGACATTCCAAAAGAAAAAAATGTAAAATGACCTAGAGAATAAAATAAAAACAAAAATGAATGGAGTTTGCTTAGCTGAAAGGAGAGTAGCAGGTAGTGAGGCTCTAAGAAGGGTTGATTGAGTCTGAGCTTGGTGCCAGAAAGAGAGTGTGTGGCATAGTGCCTTCCACGCAGTGGACCCTTGTTCCAGTCTCCACACTACAGCTAGCCCAAAAGCTCCACCAGAGGTTATTCTTGAGCATAGAGGCAGAAATTGCTGCTAGCTCCTAAGCACCACTGGGTGTGACCCAGCCTATCAAATATTTTCATAAAATAGCATAGAAATTGGGCTGGGGGGACTGGAAAGATAGTACAGTTGGAAGGAACTTTCTTTTGTATGCAGCCAGTTGAGGTTCAATCCCCAGCACCTATATGGTCCCTGAATACCAGAGAAAGGAAGAGAGGGAAGGAGAAAGTAGAGGAAGGAAAGAAGGGAGGTGGGAAGGAGGAAAGAAGGAACGAGAATGTACATTCCTGCAGAGAATGCAGGATAATTCTGGCAATAATGTTTGTTATCAGTGATTAGTTACTAGGGGGAAAAAAAGAGTAGCTGCTTACTGTGATAGAAATAAGGTTAAATGATCATAATTAGTGTCCAAACCCCACTTTATAAACCAGCTCCAAAGAAATACTACCCTCCAAGTTATTCAAATTTGGAGAAACTCTGAAAGGCTATCATTTTCAGAGTCCGGAGACTCTGATGGCCAAGATCAGGTATAATCCTGATCATTCATTTGGTGCAAGGCAGGGAAGATTGGTAGCAACTGAAAAGGAGCTAGGTTTCTTTCTAGTTGGTAGGATGACTGACTGGAATAAACTCAAGACTTCCCCAAAGTCAGAAAATCTCAGAATTCAGAGTATCCTTAGTTCAAAACAAACATGTGCTAACCAGTTTCCCCAGTCTCTTAGTTTGGTGCCAGTAGTAAAAATCCTAGAAGGTGATTGCCCCCCATTGCCTTTGACCTTTAGAGGATGAGAATAATTTGAAATCACAATTCTTGTGGTGAAGCTTACTTAAGAATAGTTGGAACTGGACCAGACGGGGTAAAATTTGAGCCTATCAGAGTTTTAATTAATAAGTGAACATAAAGAATTCACATGTAAAGCACTGGTTTTAGGTATTTTTTTTTTGGCTTTTGGACTGCACCTATTGGGGCTCTAGGGTTATTCCTGACTGCACTCAGGGATCCCTCCTGGTGGTCTCAGGAGACCATATGGGGGGCCTGGAATGCCAAGGATCGAACCCGGGTTGGCCATGTGCAAGGCAAACCCCTATCCACTGCACTATCTCTCTAGCCTGGTTTTAAATATTTCTAAGTTCTATTCACTGTATGACTAAACTGTAAAAAGCACATTGAAATCATTCTATGCAGTAAACAAACACTCCCTCTTTACATTGCAAAACAAACCCTCTCTTTTTCAGACTTAAATATATTAATTCCTAACAACTGCTTTGAATAATTATAATTTAAGCTCTGAAATAAATAATTATGATTAATACCTCACACATTTAATAAGTCCATCCTAGAAGACTAGATTAATTACTTTCTTCTGTGACAGGTATTAATATTGTTCATACTTAAACTTTGGCATTTTTATTGTTCTGGGACCGCTTCTGTTGTTGAGCAGGAGACCATTAAGTAAGATCAATGGAAAAAAGTTGGACATGCAAAAAGTGGAATCAATCTGTACAGTAAAGCCATTTAAAGTAATATTCATTTACTTGGAGTCTTATCAGTGGAATAATTTTTTGTACAGAGCCCTGTAAGTTCTTAAAGTGACCTCCTGCGGAAGAAGTAAAGGACTTGAGTGCAGCTTTCCCAAATTGGAAGGTCTTGTTCCCGGATTTAGAGGGATCCCAAGAGAAGTAGCAAACACTTTAATGAGAGTTTGGAAGTTTTAGTGGAAGAAAAAAACCAACATCCTTGTGTGATACCAAGTCTGTACTCTTTCCTAATTCTGTGCGAGAGTACCATTCAAAACTCTCAATGTTAGGGCCTAAGACATAGGCCCAAGGTAAGGTGCTTGGCTTCCTCTGAGCCAGCCCTGGTTTAAGTTAGGGCACTGCGGATGATGAGTCTGATCCAAGGGGGCCTCTGCGCAGAGATATGACCAGGTGTGACGCTCCCCATAAAAGCTTCATGGTAAGCTAAGAAATTTGAATCATATATTTTAAAAAAACAAACTGCTGTATAGCTGTTCTCATAATTTTCTTAGAAAAAGACAGGCAATATTTGATTCCTTCAGTTGAAATTGAAAATAAGCAGTATTTTCTACAAATATAGTTCTTCCCACTTACATATAAAAAATAACATACAGAAAGAAAAATAAAATATTCCTGTGATTTTAAAATAACTGCTTTTAGTTCTGTTCATGAACATATCTAATTTTACAGGTTTTAGAAATTAATAAATGGTTCTTGTGAATTTACTAGGACTTATACTACATTAAAGAGCAGATCTTTCATATTACAATCAAAAATGCTGAGGGACAGAGAAATGCATTTTATTTCTTCCTTTATTCTCTTCACTATAAGAAAATGTTTGAGGGGAAAAGATGCATCTTATTTTTTATGACTTCATTAAACATATCCATATATTTTCTACTAAAGGACAATATGATCATTTTAGTAGGTGTGATTTTCATTTTAACTTACATGAGCTATACTTGTAAATAGCTATATTTTAACTCTGTGGACTTTTATTCTCTTTATTTATTAGGTTTTATTTTATTGTGTTCTAGTCACTGAATTGTTCTATTTTCTTAACTGAAACCATAGAAAACTAAGAAAATCTTGATGTTGAGTTGCAAATTTAAGGCATAGGCATGGATAAGATTCTAAATACTTATTGAAGATAAAGTATAGCAAGTGATTTAGTTTCACACGAAGGTAGCCGTCCATATTTTAAAATGGAGTTGATGGAAACTCTGATACTGTGGGAAATGCATTGCAGCAAGTTTGTAAGTCACATCACAGGCCGAATGTCAGCAATGGTAAAGCTGCTTTGCCATCTAGTGGTGGTTTGCTGATGTCTCTGTGAAAGGGATATTTTCTGAGGGTTCTATTTTTAGCAAGACTGCACTGTAGCAAGCTGACCTAATGCTTTGACATAATAATAATGCAATAAAAAGAAATCTCTTCTTTACTCCGTGGGATTGTTACTGGCTAGAAGAATTTCAGTATATGACTTTCATAAAGAAACAAAATTGAATCAAAAATGATAAAAATTATTTGATCTAACCCTTGAAACTAAAAAGGAATAATAAGAAGAAATGTTTTTATGAGTCCTGGTCAAGTATTTTTAGAGGCAGATATTTACTTAATGTATATCTTAAGACCAGTCCTATATTTTGAATATGCCTTCATAGCTAAGTGAAACATTTGATTATCAATAGTACCAGTTTTACATTATTTTTACATATTGTTAACTACTGTACATGCTTGATCAGTTCCTTCCTATTATCTATCCTTTGTGTTGTCTTTAACTCCTAATTATTTGCTTTCCCCTTACCCTCTTGACACGGCTGTTTTAGCATTTAGTCTCTAAGCCACGAGAAAGCCCTCTGTTCCTCTCTCCAGAAATCGTAGGTAACATCTTTGATCCTAGATAATGAACAAAAAATCAGCTAGTATATAATTTCCTAGTTTAAATAAGCTACTGGTTGAAATCTCAAGTGGAAGGGACTTACTAAGATATAAAATCTAGCATCAATAAGCACATATATGAAGTTTAAAACTTCGAGCATTAAAATTGGTATTTCTCAGCACTAAATAGACTAGGATTTAAAGAATTGGAGATGGGAAAGATTGCTTATTTATCAAAGCTCAAGAAATAAGAATTAAGTGTAATTTTCTTAAAAATGTAATTTTGACTCTCTGAGAAAAGAAATTCTGAATGTTGAAAATGGAACAAGTCTTTCTCGAATATAAAGATAAAAGCAGTTAAAAATATAAAGGTTCCCTGACAGCTGCTGGCTTTGATAGTGCTTTCTTTCTGGCAACTGTAGTAATAGTTTCTAGCCTCAACTATTAGAATAAATTAAAGCTGCTCCGCTTGAATATCTAAATAAGCTTTTTTTTTAAAAAAAAAAACGCGTGGAGTTCATGCCCAATTCAATCAGCTTAATCAATGGCTGAATAAATAGCAGTACTCCTACAAAAAAAAAAAAAGGAAAAAAGATTGTAGTTTCAAAAACTAAAACCCCTGTAATGGTGATTAGTTGGACAGAAAACAGAAGAAGGGAGTGTTTGGCATTCAGTCTTTATTTGGGTTTGTCCCTTTGGAATTGAATGAATCTATTACCTATTAACAAATAAACTATTTTGTTTTTTGTCAAAATGATTATCTAGGAAAAAGTTAACCCGCCATCCTAGATCAGTATCAGTTTTCCCTTTTACGATCAAGCTGCTTCTGCAAGTTCAAGTTGTCAAGATGTTTATCATTTGATAGTTGTATCTGTGATAAGAGCTTATCTATTTTTCTGATTATTTGAAATTCCAATTTTATTCTTTGCAATTATTTTATTGAAAAATTTTCCCAAATTGCTGTAGTTTTTATTAAAGTCTCTTGAAGGAAAAATATACAACAAATTGCAAATATAAAAAGGCAATTTATAATACAAATAAATTTTTTTATTTAAAATTGATGCCAGAGCAATAGATACAGTGAGTGAGGTATTTGCCTGGCATGTGGCTGACCCAGGTTTAATTCCTGGCACCCTATATGTTTCCTGAGCCCACCAGGAGTGATCCCTGAGTGTGGAGCCAGGAGTAAGTCCTGGACACCATTGGAGATGGCCCCAAAGCCAAACTAATAATAATAATAACAACAACAACAGTAGAATGGTTATAACAGTATAGTAACAGAAGCAGTATCACTATTCTTTGGGGAGTTAGAGTTAAGACTGAAGAACAGGTTATTGAGTATATCACAAAATCCTAGTTAACACTGGAATAGGCTTGTCTTAAAGATGCTTTCAGCTTTTTTAAAAGTATCTTATAACTAGCTGAGGTTCAGAAATTATGTATTATATTCTACAATTTTACCAATATACAGCCAGATAGCAAATATATTTAGATTTAAAGGTTAGTGTTTTTTTTTTACAAAAAAAGGTTACAATTTCTCTGTAAAATAATAAGCATGATGGCTGCTCTGGTCTTAACTTATTTAGAAAAACAGGTGTTGGACCAGATATAGCCCATGTAACAGAAATTGCCCAGGAAAAAGTTAACCTGGCCTGCTATTCTATAAGAATCTGGTCACCGGATTGCCTAAAAGACATCCAAAGAGTGGGCCGAGGAGATAGTTTACAGGGCTGTAGCAGATGCTTTGCATGTTAAAGCCCCTGCATTGATCTCTGATATACATGGTCCCCTGAGTACTATCTAAGCACAGTCGTGTATGGTCCCACATCAACAAGAAGATGAAGAAATTAAGTAAGGACTAAGAACAGTGTTTCTCCAGCTATGGTTTCTGCACTACAGACAGGAGTCCTTAGAATCATCCAGCTCCTAGTATATCATAATGTGAGGGTGGGATAGAAATCTTCTGTCGTTGTTGTTTTGCTTTGTTTTTAACAGATGAGTCTTCCAAACTAAAAATTGAGAATCACTGCCTCAGGTTGCTGATGTTATTCAGTAACAAATATATATTGTCTCTCCCACCCCTCCCACACTCATACATGCTAGAGTTAATGCACTGAACAAGATAAATAGAACTCCTTGCCAACACAGAACATAGTGTCTACTAAGGGAGTAGTTAGTAAACAAAATGATTATTTTTAAATGTAGGACATGTTAGATAGTGATAAAGGATACAAATGAAACAGAAATGGAAAATAGCAGAAGTTTTGGGCAGGATGATCAGAGGGGGGACCACTGAGAAGATGTCATTTGAGTAATGACATCTGAAAGATGTAGAGAAACAAGCCATACATCTGGAGGAAGAGGTCTAGACTGAGGGACAAGTATGTGTAAAGCCCTAAGTTCAAATTATAACTGATTGCTTCCAGCAATAGCTAGGTCTGGGTAGCTGAAGAAGAGGGTCAGCTATGGATATTGATTAGCTATAAAGTCATAGATAATCTAAAGCTTAGTCAACAGGAAGAATGAAGGTGGCATTTACTAATGTAGTAAAGCTTCAAGGTCTGAGGACAAATTATCAGCAACTTAATTTTGAACTCACCAGGATTAATATTAAATATTTAAGAGATGTTGACTAGGCATCAGTCTGAAGTTTTTTAATTGAGACTTGGGCTGAAGTTATAACTTTGTGAATTAGTAGTATATGGATAATACATACAGGTATGAGTATAGAAAAACAAGCTCTCCAGTGATGGTAAGAAGGCAGAAACATGAGGAAACTGAGCAAGGAAAAAGAAGAAACAGTCCAGGAGAAAGGTAGAGTTTTATGTAGTTATCCTGAAATCCAAATGAAAAGTTACAAGGAGAGAAATGATTATCCTTAATGCTGCAGATAATTCAAACTTCTTGAGGACTGACAAATAAACAGGGAGGTCATTGGTGTTTTCATCAGTCCAGTGTCATTGGCATGGTGAGGGTAATAAACCTTACAAAAGTGGATTCAGAGTAAACTAGGAAGAGAGAAGTGGGATGCAATGAGTCTGACCAACTCTTTCTGGAGTTTGGCTCAAAAGTAAGAAAGAAAATGAGGCACAGTGAGAGGAAAAAGTGGATGAGGCTAAAGGAAGACTGCCAACAATGACACTGGCTTTATAACGCTGGCTTTATAAGGTGCTCAAAGCTGCGGGGAGACAAAGGGTTTCTATTGCCACCTGTGGGAGGACAGTGTAAGCTATTGATCCACCATTCAGGTCTAGCTATGAGTGTAAGGTATACTCGCCCAGAAATAGAGTATTCTGGTTTTTTTTTTTTTTTGGTTTTTGGGTCACACCCGGCGATGCACAGGGGTTACTCCTGGCTCTTCACTCAGGAATTACCCCTGGCGGTGCTCAGGGGACCATATGGGATGCTGGGATTAGAACCCGGGTCTGCTGCGTGCAAGGCAAACGCCCTACCCACTGTGCTATCGCTCCAGCCCCCAGAAATAGAGTATTCTGATACACACATTCGTGCACAGTAAGATGTTTATAAAGGAAGAGTAAAATTGGATTAATTGCTTTGGATATCTCTCTACACATGTGAATGCATCCTGCTTTGTCATTTTTATATTTCATAAAAGATCACCGATCTGACATATGCCTTTGATATCAGTAAATATTTCTGTTTGTCATAAAATTTATTGTGTACATGGGTGTCTATTAAGACACATGTTTCAAAATGCATGTTTTAAACTGGGGATGAAGAAAAATGTTTGCAAACTGAATCCTTCATCTTGCTTTTCTACCTTTTGATATTATTTAAATTAGTAAAATACTTCCAAAACAGACTATTAGGTGGGTGTACCAGAAGTCTCCGTTAAAATCTCTTGTAGAAAAAAATACAAAATCTAGATATAAATTGAGTGATTTTAAGTATAATATTCAATGTTTATAATAAGTAACCAAGTAAATATGAAGGTTTCATTTCATTTCTAGAGAAATTAAAATTATATGTAATATGTTATTGGTATCAAAAGACCAAGTCCACAGGCCCGTTTGTTTTTCCTAAAAGATATATTTATAGTTGCATGCAAATTTGAAAAGACTGCAACTTAATCAGTAGAAACTTTCCTAGGATTTCAAAATATCAACAGGATAAGAACAAAGTAGGATGTTTATTGCAATCACGCATGTAGGTAAATTAAAGTGCTTATCTCCCATATTCTCATCTGAACAAGTCTACCTGGATATAAAACGGGAAGAAGAAAGAGGGGAATACTTTACATTCTACAATGAAAAGTTATGAGTAACTTAAAAAAATCATTTTAGCTATTGATTGAGCCATTCTAATAACTCTATACTAATTATAAATCAGATTTTATTTCCACCCCCATTGCATTATGTTTGTGATACACATGTGTGAGTTGATGTCATGTAATGATTTTAGACAAGTCAGGGGAGGCAGGACAGAGGAAGATTCAGGTTATGAAGGATGCCAGCCACTTGTCTCATGGGCACGAAACCAATGTGTGTCTGTATTTGTAAATATAAATGGACCTAATGATGAAGTTTTTAATAAAATGTTATTCAAGCTCTTATAGTTATTAACTAGTAGATTGCAGAGTCTTCATTCACAATCCACATGCCCATTGCCACACATTTATATCTAATATAAGATGAAGACGGGAGAAAGTCTCATCTTGTAAAGGCCCATAATGTAAATGAGCAGTTTGGGTGCTTAAGCTAAATCATATCAAAAGAATCAGCCTGCTTATCACTTTGTGCTGAATTGAATTAGCCTAGCCAAAATAACATCTAGGAAGCTGGATCTGTTAATACTTCACAGATATTCCACAAGAGTTATTTTAATTAAGTGTTGATGATAGTAGAATGTCTCGATGTATGGGAGATAAAATACGTGTTTATGCTTATCAGAAGAATATGTCAGCACAAGTGTGTCATTTTGTGGGCTAAATTAGCTCACTACTAGTTGGAATTAAAATGCGTTAATCAAGAGGATCTCATCCACTGGTGTGTCAATAATGTCTGATGGAGGTTTCATGAAAAACAAAAAAGAAACCAAATTAAGTTATGAATTATAAAGTGACTTTGACAAAATTCATCTGATTATGATTTATGCTTCATTACTTTTCTATAGAAAAACCCATAAAGCTTCTCATGGAATTATAAAAAATTGAAAATTGAGGGCCGGAAGATTGCTCAAAGGGCTGGAACATAAGGATGAGCGAGGCCCTGGGGTCAGTCCCTGGCACTGCATGGTCCTCTGAGAACTGTGAAGCCTGGCCCTGGTGGGCCCCAGCACCACCAAGCCCAAGCAGCACCACAGTGCAGGCCAGCACACTGAAACATCAGGCCCACATAACCAGGCAGAGTATCACTGGGGGTGACCTCCAGGTCTCGGAATACTGACTGGGGGCACCGCCCTCTAGCATTAAAGTTACATGAGCATTCTTATGAGAAAAGATGTCTAAAATGGAATGCAAAGTCAACGCTAATAATTCTTCTAAGTAATCTCATTATTCCTTATTATTGGTGGCACATGACTTCAAGAAAGTGAACACATTTAAGAAAAAGAGATTATGTGGTAGTAAAATAGAGAATAGAAATCTGTGTAGATAAATGATGGACAGAAAATAACATTATTTGGGTCCAGAGAGATAATATAGCCTATAAGGCATTTGCCTTGCACCCGGCCAACTAGATTCAATCCCTGGCAGCCCATTTGTTCCTCTGAGCACTGCCAGGAGTAATTCCTGAGTGCAGAGCCAGGAATAAACTCTGAGAATTGCCGGATGTGGCCCAACCCCCTTCCCGCCCACAAAAATAAAATGTAAAATCTGGTCTTTTCTAGCACTGTATAAATAAATAATGTTACTTCATTTATAATTTTCTAAAATTATGTTTGGGGTAGGAGGTAGGAGAGAGCTCCAAGGGCAGATGCAAGACCCCGAGTCTGAGCATTACTGGATCTGGTCCTAAAGGCCTTCAGTCACCACCAGATGTGGTCCTGCAGGCCCCAGCACTGCACCTCAGGGGTCAACATTAAACAGTCCAGTCCAGCCCAATTGTCCAAGTATCACGAGGAATGGACCAGGAACCCCACAAGGCTCCCCTTCCAAAATAAATGAAACAAAATTATGTTTTGAATAAGTTTTCCCTTAAAAGATTCTAGAACAATTCATCATGTAACTCTTATATACTATAGCTTCCTAAGTAATACATAAAAAATCAATTAAATTCATCTAAACCAATATCAACATAGGACTAAAAAGGCAAATATATATTTATTTTTATGCCATTAGTTGAATTACTGAAGACAGCACAGACACTATGTGAGAAATTAACTGCTAATTTTAATTATTAGCAATTCTTCTGGTTTATCCGTGCATCCTAGAAAAATTACTAAGTTACCACATTTCAGTCCCAAATTGTACATAGATTAACTTGATATGCCCTTTTATACCAAAGGGTTGTTACTAAATACTGTTCCATGAAATGGCTTAAGACTCATTATCTTCAATCTGGATATCCTTGAAATAGTAAGAAACAACAAGAAGCAGTGGGATAGAATAAAAGGCCTATCAGTCATCATTGTCACTGTCACTATCATCCCATTGCTCATCGATTTGCTCAAGCGGGCACCAGTAATATCTCCATTGTGAGACTTGTTGTTACTGTTTTTGACATATCGAATATGCCACGGGTAGCTTGCCAGGCTCTGCCATGCGGGCGAGATACTCTCGGTAGCTTGCCGGACTCTCTGAGAGGGACGGAGGAATCAAACCCGGGTCGGCCGCATGCAAGGTAAATGCCCTACCCGCTGTGCTATGGCTCCAGTATAATCAGAAAAATTATACATTGTCTTATTTGTTATTGATAAGGATATGTTCTTATTACCTTCTTAGAAAGATGCAGTTTATCCTGTTTAAGCAATCAGAATTTGCCCCTCCACATGCATATTACATTTCCTATCTAGACAATGAGATACATTCTGCTAATACTGGGACTTTACAATATCGATAAATACTGCCTATTTTTAATTTTTTTTTATTGAATCACCATGAGATACAGTTACAAAGCCTCTGTGGCAGACCATTTATTTCCCCCATACTCTCTCACTACTTTGGGACATTATGGTTTGCAATACAGATACTGAGAGGCTATCACGTTTGGTCCTTTATCTACTTTCAGCACACATCTCCCATCCCGAACAATTCCTCCATCACTGACTTAGTGATACCCTCTCTGTTCCAGCTGCCTTCTCCCCCAGCTCATGAGGCAGGTTTTCAACTATGGGACTGTATTCCTGGCCCTTGAGTCTACTGTCCTTGGGTATCAATACTGCCTATTTTTAACAAGACACACAATAGGTGAGGTTATATTCTACACAAGTGAAGCACATTTATTAACATCTTTTGCTGATTTCTAAAGTCTTCCTTCAATGTTGTTCCTTCTGTGAGTAAATAGTGGAACCAAACAGTGGTGCTTTTCATAGTTGAGAGTTAGTAGCAAGTGTAAAGAATACTCTAGGTAAATGGTTGCATGCTTACTGGGAGCCTAGAAGGAAGTGCCAAGAATGAAGTGTGTGTACCTGCTATTACTCTATACAAGCACTACTGTAGCAGGATGAAATAGCAGTAAGAGAAATAAAATGTTAGTTATGAAATTTGGCTGTTTAAACTATAATAAAAAAGTTAAAACATTTAAAGAAGGTCAGAGAGATAATCTAGAGGTTAAGGCACTTGCCTCCCATGCTGTTGATTTCAGTTTGATCCCTGACACCATGCATACTCTCCCCAGCACTACCAAGAGTGATCTCTGAGCACAGAGCCAAGAGTATGTCTGAGCACTGCCAGGTATGGCTGAACAGCTACCTCCCAAATTTCACCTTTGATTCCTCTTGAAAAAAAAGGAGGTTGATGTAGTAAACTGAGAACAGAAAACATTTCTGTTTATCAAAATATCATATTCAAATAAAATTGGGTTTTATTTTAATTTAAAATTGAGTCAACTTTTAATTGTGTAGTATGAAACTTGTGAAATAGTAATTTTTTGTTGTCATTTTTAAGTGAGAGTTTACTAGGTAAGTCATAGGTATTTCAGCCATTTCAGGTTATTTCCTGAGTATTACAAGCAAATTGCAGATGAATTACTGTGTTCTAGAAGAAGTTCAGTGATTCTGGAACTTGAGAGATAGTACAGGAGTTAAAGCACTCATCTTGCATTTAGTGAACCCCTGTTCATTTCCCAGCACTGCATGGTCCCCCGAGCATCATAGGATACAGCCCTGGAAGCCACCAAGAACCACACACTCGGTGTGATCCTGGAGGCCACTGGACACCAGTGGTTTCAGGGATAATCCCTCACACCATGAGCTTCCAAATAGCATTGCATCCTCAGGCCCACACAGGGAACTGCTTGATGGAGGATTTGTGGAAAGGACCCCACAGCCTCCTGAGCACTCTTGGGAGCCACCACCAAATTCATAGATTCTTCCTACTACATTAATCGTATATAATGATGTATTTTTCAGGACAATTGCCTAATTGGAAGACACATCTCTGAGTTATAAATTTTTATGTGTCAACGGTTCTAAATGTTTTTCTACCCTAAATTAGTGCTGTTTTTTCTTCTATCTGTTCTAAGTTATTCTCATTTAGTATATTTTTAAAAAATGCCTGAGTGATTGGCATTTTAAAGAAACTTTTAAGAATGGTTTAAAATTTTCTTTATTCTCAGTTCTTAAAGGCAAAATTTAAAGTTTCTAAAACCATGTTGAAATACTTTAAATGCTAGAAGGTGCTTCTTATGTTGCTACACCAATTTTAAGGATTCTAAGAAATACCAGTTTCATTTTGTGGATTAATTACCTTGACATTAAGGTAATTACATGCTTTGGTATGGCTTTGTTTTCTTTTCTCTGAAGTGGGTTGTCTTCATCTCTAGGCACATATTATATTGCAGTGTTCTAAATTCTCTATGATCGTGGTAGGAATAAAGTGTAAAGGAAGTGAAGGGAAAAAAGTCCAGAGAGGTTCTTTAAAGAGGAAGTGACATTTAAACTGACCCTTGGAGGATTAACAGAATTTTACTTGGCAGAGAAAGGAGAGTACAGAGTAATTTCCAAGAAATAGAGTATATTCTGGTGTTGGTAAATCATACTGTGTGTTTTTTTCTTTCTGGGTCACACCCGGTGATGCACAGGGGTTACTCCTGGCTCTGCACTCAGGAATTACTCTTGGCAGTGTGCAGGGGACCATATGGGATGCTGGTAATCGAACCCGGGTCGGCTGTGTGCAAGGCAAACACCCTACCCGCTGTGCTATCGCTCCAGCCCTTCATACTGTGTTTTTTAGAAATTATTAAAAATGCTATAAAATATAAACAAAGTAAACATTTGATCCCTGTGTCATTTAAAGCACACAATATGATCATTCATATATATATATACATATATATGTATATTTTGTGGAGTTTATAAGTTCTTTCTTTTACCCATTTAAAAAGATGTTGAAAATGAATAACAAACTCACATTATAAAATTTCACGCTATTTTTGTTCGATAAAAGTTAAGGATACTTTAAATTATACTTTTTAATTTGTGCATTATAATGTACCTTAGACTTCTAAATTTACAAAAATGTAAGCTGTCATAAATGCTACATTTGCCCAATCAAAAAAGTTAGTGTTATTATATGTGTATAATATATGCATGTATTTTTTAAAGACATTAGATCTTAGGTGATTCTTATCACCTATAATGTCAGTACTGGTAAATTATAAAATAATTTCATTAGGAGGATGCATCTGAGATCTTCAGAGAAAGAAAAGGACTGAAAATCAGCTTTCATCTGGTGTTAGGAAAGAAAGCTGGATCTTTCTAATTCTTTGAGAATTCAGATAAAACACTAAGGGCTTATGAAAGATCATATAAAAAGGAAATTACTACTTTCCACTAGGAGAAAAAGCAAAGAATAAAGGAAAATCTCTCTTTTAAGAAAGTAGATGTTTAAAATTCCATGAATAATTCTCCATATAATGGCAAATAATAATCCTTTAAATTTTAATGACATTCATTCTGAAATAAATTATGATTCTAAATGGTATGGTCTTTTCTCTCAACTTGTTGGAGGAAATGAGCCAGAGCCTTGGTGTGTATTTCCAGTAGGACTTTACCCCCTTTTCTTTCATTTAGTCACCAAATATTTATTGATTTTTTTTCTGGCTTTGTATTTTTTTCTTTCCACTTTGAGTTTTCCCATTCTTTCATTTAAGTAAGTGAGACACATAAAAAGAAGTTCTATAAATTTAGTTTCTTCATATGATAATACTGTGCTTCTCAATTTATCTTCTATCTTTTCAAAAGCTAATTATTTGGAAAGGGAAGGGGATCACACCAATAGTCCTCAGGACTCACTCCTGGCTCTCTGTTCAGGGGCCACTCCTGGCATGGCTCTGTAGACCATATTGATACTGGGGATCGATCCATGGTCAGTTATATGCAAGTCAAATATTATACCCACTGGACTATAGCTCTGACCCCTAATTTAAAAAATTCTGCGTTTTGTACAATTTGAATTTTTTTTAAAGCATTACCTTGATTTTTAGTCATTCAGAGTAGGACAGGTTCTTTCCAGACAAAATGACATAATGCAATTTTTCAGGCACTGCTGCAGGTTGAAATACATTCTTTGCATTTGTACTGATATTTGCCATTTGGTGTGGAGAACATCTTATTTGTTCCAGATTAGTGGATTTATACAGAAAACAATTTTTTATCCAAAAATATCGTTTCTCCTGTTAATTACAAGGTTGTGAACCTTGAAAATCCTACAAGGAAGCTGGTGCTCTTTATCTGCTTGGTTCACTGATTAATTTAGCCAGCCAGAACAGTGCCTCAGTAAATACTTGTTGAATGAACAGATCTCTGACCTGCGTTTGATCTTTGACCTTTGACAAAGCATCATTGTCTGTTGAGGTGTATTTTTACTTTAAACAGGATTTCCCTTATTTCAGAAAGCACTGGAGTAAGTTTCTCAAGTTCATTGATAAAAATGGTTTGCAACTTAAAATATTCGTGTGACCTCCTCCCTTCCCCACTTCAAACACTTTATAATATTCTAATTTTTATAGGTAAGGGCTAATGGTGGAAATAACACAGATTTATGGCCTTCCTCTACCCCCCCCATACACATGAAAGTGACTTTAGAAAACATATATTGCAGCTTCTTTATTGTAAGGTTAAGAATAATAAAACCCAGAAAAAATATTAGCTCACAGTTTATCTGCAAATTAACAAGGTGCAAAACTTAGACTTTAGGTCTTTACCTCCTAGTCAGATGTTTTCTCCACATGCATTATAAGTAATTTTTTCAAGGGGAAGGGTTAATCAATAAATATTGATTTGATGTTACACCTTCAGACAAGTACTTTGATACCCAAGATGTTTTTTAAGTGCTGTCCCAAATATAAAGAATAGACATACATTCATAGCCAAGTACTTTAGAAGAACCTGTTCTTATCAGGTTTTTATTACACAGAGTACTGATGTGTCTTAGTATAATATTTTATGTTATCAGCTGGTAATTTTTATATTTGAATTTAATTTTTTAATATCTTGAATTTTATTTGAAAGCAAGTTCATTCGTAAATAAAATAAGTGATATACCAAAATTAGTACAGAACTTTCTCAGTTGCTAGTATGCAAACTCTTTGGGGTACTGTTGCTGCCTGGTCTACACAGGTTGATATTCTAAGGACAGTTGAGGATCTGGGTCTTGGTTAACTAGATACTAGGTTCAGATAATGATCAGTCTTAAGTTTTATATTTCAACAGCATTGATTTAATATTTAAGTTGCTTTTAATCATAGCAAGCTTTCTATTTTAAGTTAGAATAGATTTAAATCTAAATCGCATGTTTTGTCTTAATTATATGAAAATCTATTCAACTTTATTTTTTAAATATATAGGATTTTTTGAACTAAGAACCCCGCACCATATAATTTTGAGGTTTTTAGAGGGCATGTAAGAGGACAGAAATTAACTAAAGAGGGCCTCTCTTACCATCTTATTCTGTAGGGCATGCAAGTTCCCAGCTACCATTTAAATTTCTTCTCCCTCTCTCAGCCATTCCTCATGGGGCCTTGCAGTCAGATAAGGGAGTACCACAGTCCCATTAAAATTCACATCGACATCGATCTGAGAACAAGAATTCTCTTTTCAAATAGCCCATTCAATTAACACTGTAATATCATTTTACATTTACATGAACATACAAATTTCAAATGCTTTTTTCCAAGTAAGGCACATCTCAATATTTATCTCAGCATTTGAGATTTAGTAATTCTTTTAACATACCTTCTATCTTGTATGGAATTTCAAAGTAAACTTACCATACACAGGAATTAACGTGACCTATTTTTATCTCTCCACATTCCAAAAACTAACTTGATAGCTCAGGATTAGTGAATATGGCATAAAACATCATGTTGGAAAGGTAGCCACTTCAAAATCAATGGCACTACTAAGGATTTTAAATAGTCCAGAATTTTTTAAAAATGATTTTATACATGAAATTAGAAAATTATGACAGTAATATAGAGTATGAATATTCGGGTAAGTTGCTAGTTGGCAGTATGTAAATGAACATCCAATTTCGAGTTTCATAAATGATAAAAGACAACTTGAAACAAATTTGTGAAAACAAAACAATTTTAAATGTTAAAATTGAAAGGCCCACTTAAAGTTTTATCAGCTGGAGGTGAAAATATTACCGAATAATCTGCTATTTCTGTCTATTTAAAATTAACTTCTGGGAATTCATTAACATATTAGAACACAGTGAGAAAAAAGGCAAATTTCTTGCTTAACTCAAAAAATTCCTTTTACTGGGTTATCAAACTCTCCAAAGATGTTATAGGAAAATATTATATAACGAAATTTTTAAAATATTAGACCATGAATATTAGGTCTAAGAATGTTGTATAAAATGCATTATAAATATGGAAGTGAATTTTTTTAGTTTTGGCCACACCTAGTGTTGTTTGGGGGACCATGTGGTGCCAGGGATCAAATTTGCATTCTGCATGTAAAACGTTCACTCAACTCTTTGAACTAACACTTTTTCCTAGAGTTTAAAAAATACTAGCGACTTAATAGACTGTAGATTGAGTAGTCAATAGTTAAATACTATAGATTTAATATTTAATTTAATTGACTTTCCCAAGCCTTTGTTAAATTGATTCTGATTTACATTCTTATATTTTATTTTTATTATGTTATATTAACTATTATACTGTGTTATATTCATATTTTAATAATATTCAAACTTTAAAATTGATGTTCCTTCTACCACGCATATGAAATCTTACACTTAAAGTTATATATTATGATATATTTAAACAAAATCATTTTCTTCTAGAAAGTATAATTAAAGTGCAATTTTTTTTGTACAATACTGCTTAAAACCAACAGTCATCAGAAGGACAAAAACGTTCTTTTGTTAAATGCCTATCAACTCAGGTTAGACTTTTACACATCCAAGGGCCTTAGTATACAGGAACAAACATCATTGTAATGGGCTTTCTCAAGGGAGAGATTTTTCTGGAAGAGGGAGCAGAGATAGAGCATTTACAGGATCCCTGCTGGGGCAGCATGCCTCTGGATGTCAGCACAAAGGTCCCATAAACTAACATGTCTGTCTCTAATTTCCTGATTTGGAGACTGGGGATGTGGACAGTGATAGAGTTCTTACCTTGCCTGTTGGTCCTGGGTGAATTCCCAGCGCTGCTGAAAATGACAAAATAAAAGAATGTTCTCTTCAAAATGCAATTTTTAATAATTTTAGTAATAAATAAAAATTTGGTGCCCAAATATAAATGATAAAAAATATTCTATTCAACATTAATTTTATCACTAAAATGGTACTTTTAGTTTTTTCTTTTTAGTATTTGAACTGACATATTTAATACATCTTAGTAGACTGTGACTCATCTAGCAAATTAAATTGACTTGCGTTATCAGACCATTTTCTTTTGCCTAAAATACATAGTTCATCATTTGCAAGACTCATCATTTGGTAGGCCAGAATATACAAAGAAATCTTTATTTTGCTTTATATAATCAGTTTTGAATTACTCAAACCCTTAATGAAAGAAAACTAAAGTTCTTGTAGCCATAAATAACCCTTCAAAAGAAAATTTCTTAGAGCCAGAGCAATAGAAGGTTAGGGTGAATAGAATAAGAATAGGTTAGGGTGCTTGCATGTGGCCAGCCCAGGACTTGATCCCTGGCATCCACATGGTCCCTCGAGCCTGCCAGGAGTGATCCCTGAGAACAGAACCCAAAGTGTTCAGCAGAGTGTGGCCCCAAAACAAAAAATAAATTTAAAATGCAATTTTTTAAAAAAAGAGAAAGTTCTTCACCATTTTAAAACAGAACCATAAAATAAGAAAATTGGTAATTTAGAAGTTATTCGAAGAAATTAAGAGGAGGCTGGAGAGATAAGATGCTGGCCTTGCATGCAGCCAACCTGGGTTTAATCTCTGGCATCCCACGTGTTCCCCTGTGGGCTTCCAGGAGTAATTTCTAAGTGCAGAGCCAGGAGTAAGCCCTGAATTTGCCAGGTGTGCACCCTCCCCATGCCCCCCTCCTCCGCCCAAAAAGATAAAGAAACTGATAAACTGTATAATTTGCTGAAAAGTATATACTGTCTATTTGCATAATGATATAGCTAGCCAATAAACCTCTTTCTAAATCTTTAGTGAGATTCATTGACTTAGATTTCTTGGTCTTATTTTTTGACAATTAGATATTATCTTAATTAACATTGCAAATGTTTCCATGGTCACTAGTTATCCTAGATGTTTCCATATATACATTAGAAAAATTAACAGATAATTGTACAAGGTAAAATATATGATAGTAATTTTCTGAAAAGTATTTATTCTACAGAAAGGTTCCATACAGAGAAGTAAATGGATTTGTGCTTTTGCGTAATTCTAACATATTAAATACTAGTTTATGCCTGTTTTTACATGATGCTATTTTCTTGTTTTGTTTTTGTTTGTTTTACTTTAATAGCCTTTTATGTCACCTCGGTACCCTGGAGGTCCAAGGCCCCCATTGAGGATACCTAACCAGGTAAGAGAAATGTGTCACAAATATTTCTTACCCTCTAAAAATACTAAACTATTTTTTCCCCTCTAATGCTACTTCTAGTGGTGATATATATAACCTCAAATCTCTATATAATCTCTATATAATGAAGTTTCACATTTCAGTTAATATAGCTCAGAAATGACTGCTTTTATAAATTAAGTTTTATTGGAACAGAGCCATACTCTTTGTTTTATGTATTGTTGTGACTTTTATACTGTTAATAGTATGACATAATGGGGACAGTGCAGTCTGTAACTCTAAATATTTACTATCTGCATTGTTGGAGAAAAAGTTTAGCTGACATGTGTGGGGATCTAAAATTTTTTTTAAACTAAATTTTAAAATACATGTAGTTTTGGCAAATGCTGTTTAAACTCTCACTTAAAAGGCAGCAAAAAAAATTCCTATGAGTTTTTTCTCAGATGTAGTGATATATCAGTCAAACAAGCAGCTTCTAGAAAAGTTAAAGCTATTGATAAATAATTTGACTTGTGAGGAGGCCCGTATCTAGTGACATTCAGGTGCGGTGCTTGAGGAACCATGCATGCAGTGCTGGGGCAGAACTCAGGGATCCATATACAAAACCTGCACTCCAGCCCTCTGAGCTATCTCCCCAATCCACTAGAAATAACTATTTTATTATAAATATTGTAATTTTCTTTAACCAATGAGAAATCTAAGATATTACTTTGGCTCAAAATCTATCAGTATCTGTAGCACTGTAGCACTGTCGTCCTGTTGTTCATAGATTTGCTTGAGTGGGCACCAGTAACGTCTCCGTTGTGAGACTTGTTGTTACTATTTTTGGCATATCAAATACCCCACGGGTAGCTTGCCAGGCTCTGCCATGTGAGCGGGGTAACTCGGTATCTTGCCAGGCTCTCCGACAGGGATGGAGAAATCGAACCCGGGTTGGCTGTGTGCAAGGCAAATGCCCTACCCATTGTGCTATTGCTCTAGCCTATCAGTATCACAAATACTTATTTCCTGATTTTAAAAAAACACTATTTTTGCTTTCAAGGAGTTCATAGTTTTGTTTTAGAATACAAGCAACATGCATATATGTGTAAAAATGCAAAAAAAAAAGGACATACTTAGCTATTATGTAATATTCATGTCAAGGCAACTGTGTTTTGTTTAAATTTTACTATTTGCAAACATTAGTATTCAAAAATATATAAATCACACCCCTTTTATCAGGATGTTGTTTCATTCTTCCTTTACTATTTCCACTTCTATCCTGACTGAAAATGGAACAAGAAATTTTCACTTATTTGTCAGCACAAAATGTTGTTTTACCTCTCCTCTGACTTGTACATTAGCAGAGGCCTGGAATATCCCAGCTTGCGGGTATTCTGTGCTTTTAGTACACATCTAGGAGCGTCAGCACCCACAGGTATCCACGGGGAGAGCTCTAAGCTGGTGGTATTGCTGGGTCACTTCATAGTTACTGTGCTGGCAGGCATAACACTCTTGGCCATAAGCTTTCACCAACGGTCTGTGCGTCTGTGCATAAGATGTCATCCTAGTCTCCATAGCAATAGAGAATGATAAAGTGAAAGACATTTTCAAAAGGTGGGTAGAGATGAGGATGTAGAATTATAAGTTTAGACTGTTTAAAGATTTTTAACAACAAGTGTAAAAAGTCTTTGGATTTTTAAAAGAGACAATTTAAAAACTAAATATCATTAAAGAGTTGTAAGTTCTTTTTCTTCAGGATATTGAAGTGTTTATTGGGTTTTGTTTGTTTGGGATTTTTTGTCTTGTTTTGTTTTTGTCACACCCAGAAATGCTCAGCAATCACTCCTAGCTCTGTGCTCAGGGATCTCTCCTGGAAGGACTCAGGGGACCATATGGGGTGCAAGAAATCAAATCTGGGTTGTCCACCTGTAAGACAACCTTACCTACTGTGCTGTCTGTGGCCCAGACTTGGGCATATTTTAAACAATTATATTCTCCTAAGAGTGGCTCTTATTTGTCCCATACTAACCTACATAAATAGTTAGACATAACCAATTCAAATACCTTTCTTTTAAAAAACATAGTATATCTTAAAATTATACTATTCAAAAGTTTTTTCTGAGCAAGTGAATATATAGTGTATAATATACATGATATTACATATATTATATACTGTTTATACTATAGACTATATACCAATATACTGCATTCTATAAACTGTCATATACATTATATAAAGTGGAATGTAGCGTATATATAGTACGGAAAGCATATTGCTCTAAGAAAAATTTAACCTGTTTACAAGAATGACATTTTCAAGCTATGATTATGATTCTTCAAATTTATTATTAGATTTGAAAAAACAGTTTTTGATGACTAAGTGGAAATTTTAACATAAAATAAAAATATGGTAAATAATTTAACCTTCATTTAGAATCATCATAACTTAATGAAATATTGTTCTATAGCTTAAAATATATCTGAGAATAAAAAGTGGACTTTTAACCTTCTTAATGTATTGATGGCCTTTTGAATATATTCCTCTAATAAATAGACACCTCAAAATTTACATTTGCTAACTCTTAGACTGTAGATGTTAAGTACTCCTGATAGGTTTTCATTACTCTATATTAAATCCACACTATTTCCTATTATTTGTATATTTATCGGAGTGGGTATTTAGAATATGGTATAATTATGTCAAAAGATAGAATAGTTAATCTCTAAAATGGATAAATAAAAATCAGATGCAATAATATGAGATACATCAAGAATGAATATCAAAAAATCTATGAAACATATAAATTAAGTAAAAAAATATCTTTGACTACACAATTTTATAGTGGAATTGATTCATCTGTCAGAGTGGGTTCTTGGTATTGAAATATTCATAAAATATGGGAGAACAGGTGTTTATTTTTTATCATAAAGCACCTAAATAAGAAAATTCAGTGTTCATTTAACAGTATATTAAGGAAACCAATTCAGGCAGAAAAATAATGATTGTTGATAAAACTTTTATGATCTATTGCCAAATGTAAAAAAAAAAGCACAAAATATGTAATATACCACTGTACATACTCAGATGTATTTTCCCTCCTCATCTGCTTTCAGCACACATTTGTCTAAAAGAATTAAAAATTATATCCTTTACTTTAGCTAGGATTATGACTTTTCCCCCTTGTATGTTGAAAGTTTACATTGATAAGATATTTCATTTGGCACTAGAGAATAACTTTTCAGACAGGGAAAATAACAAGCATTTAAGCAGAAAAAAGTGTTAGAAGAATTTACTCATATACTGAAAAGAATTCTCTGAACTCTAATATAACCAAGGTAACTTTATTCTAAAGAAACTACAGGGGCTGGAGCGATAGCACAGCGGGTAGAGTGTTTGCCTTATAGGAGGTCGACCCGGTTCGATTACCAGCATCTCATATGGTCCCCTTAGCACTGCCAGGGGTAATTCCTGAGTGCAGAGCCAGAAGTAACCCCTGTGCATCGCCAGGTGTGACCCAAAAAGCAGAAAAAAAAGGAAAAGAAACTACAAATACTGGATGAGGAAATGTATTATAGTAAAAGAGGGATACTTAGATCATCCTTGACGCCAGTGTTTTGAGAGGAGACAGATATAAAAGGGAAGAAATCAAGGGAGAAGAGATCAAGAAGTAAGGGGTTAACAGGTATCAGGGCTTCAGTCCTACCAGTGACGTGTGAGTGAGGGGTACAGCCATATACCCAAAGCACTAACTCAGTAGAACTGATAACATGAGACCTAAGCAGCAACCACTGAAACTTTGTAATGTGCCTGTCAAGTTGACAGGCGGGGGTGGGGTGGGGGTTGGGTTGGGGAGGGACTCTGGGAACACTGGTGGAGGGAAGTTGACACTGGTGGAGATATTGGTGTTGAGTTATTGTATGCCTAAAATGCAACTATCAGTAACTTTGTAATCCAGGACTCTTTAATAATTTTTTAAGTAAAAAAAAATGAAAGAAACTGCATTCTTACTCATTTTTACATGTTTTCTTATTTATGCCCTTGATCCAATAATTTTATCCAATTTGTAAACAAAAATTTTTACATTTAGAAATTGAATTTTTTTTTTTTTTTTGCTTTTTGGGTCACACCCAGTGATGCTCAGGAATCACTCCTGGCAGTGCTGGGGGACCATATGGGATGCTGGGAATCAACCTGGGTCGGCCTCATGCAAGAAAAATGCCTTACCAACTGTACTATCGCTCTAGCCCCGAAATTGAACTTTTATGTCAATATGAAACATAAGATAAAAAATTCAATTTTATTTAAACTTAAAAATGAAATGTTTTGCCTATTATATATGAATCAGTGGTTAGTGATGCAAACATAAAGTAACTCTTTTTTCCTAGTTCAAGAATTCCCTTTTAGATCACTAATTAATGATTAGGGGATTTTCTTCTTTGATTTTAAGTAAAAATTTACGATTAACATATTTAAATTATTTGAAACCTAATGGAAGGTAATTTTTATGCGCTTAATATTTCTTATTTTATGCTCTTAATTTTATGCTCTTAATAGTTTTAATATGCTCTAAATATTTTGACATAAACTATACTTTTTTGCATATTCCAAAAATATTACATACACTTATTGGAAATATCATAGGACCATATAAACACTCTCCTTCAGAAATACTTGATTATTCAACAGATGGTTTTATTTTATTTTTATTAAAAGCACCATGATTTACAAAGTTGTTCATTATACAGTTCCAATACTACCAGTGTGACCTTCCCTCAACCAATATCCACATTTTCCCTCCCATCCCCAACCTGCCTCCTTAAGCCCATAACAAATTTACTTTTATTACTTGTTCCAACAAAACTTTCAGAAATGGCAAATAGAATGATCAGAAAATAAATAAGTCAGAGCCAATTTGTGATTGATGTATGATTTTGACCTATTTAAATAAGGAAAATAAAACCCTTCAATTCAATAAAATAAAATGCTTATTCTCATTTACATAAGTAAGTTTTAAACTCTGGAATGTAAAGTATATTACATTAAATTTTATTTTATATTTGGATCTCATCATGGTAATAATCATGCCTTGTCACTAAGAAAAGTTTTAAAGAAATTCTGTGCTAATATTTTGCAGAAATAGGTAAGGCCTACTGATGTAGATTTTTCCCCCTATACTTTATATACACACTGTGGTTTGCAAAGTTGTTCATGATGATTTGTTATCGGCTTTCAGTATTCCAACACCAAATTCACCACCATTATTACCTTCCCTCCACCATTGTCTCCAACTTTCCCAAACAACCCTCAATCCTGACACCATAACAGTTCCACAATTATTTATTTTATATTTTTTATTATCAATAAATTGCTGACAGAATGTTTAAAAAATATTTCCATAGAAGAAAATTAGTGTTAATTTTTTTATCTCGCCATGAAGACATTAAGTCCTTGGGGAGATTACTAAGATATTGTTACAGGGTAAGCATTCTGTGTTATTGTTTGGTTAGTCAAGATCAGTTTCCTTCTATGTTACATCCCATCCAATTTGGTGTGCTGTTAACTGGATTATCAGTGTTGCAGAGTTTGAAGATATCACTCCACGAAATCCAGAATATTTAATTGGTGGTACAGCTGGAGGTAAATTTTTAAGCTGGGTGGCAGCTTTGGGATGTGGACATGATTGCCAGGACTCCCAGAAGTTCAGGGAAGTGGCAGGTGGTAGCCCATCCCGAGTCTGAGAAAATCAGGAGATTCAGTCACAAAGACCCGCACACCTCAATTTTTGGCAGGTTAGTTTCTCAGTGAGTTTCGTCTGAGATAATGGAGTCTGGGCAGAGGCATGGCATGGATCTTGGAGTTTGGGAGTGAAGAGCTGCCAGGACTCTGATTGGGTGGGCCCTAGGCTGACCCCTCCACCTCTGAGTACCCCAGATGTCCCAGCCAAGAGTGTTGTTCTAAGGAGTCTTAACACTTCTAAGGAGGTGTAGTAGTACATGACCCCATTCTAGATATGAAGATACATCAGTGATAATCTTGTTATGGAGCTGACGCTTTAATGGAGCAGTGCTTGCTAGTACTTTATTCGTTATCAATACTGTCATCACAGTAGTCTTAATACTCTGAGCATCTTTGAGTATTTGAAATGTAACTAGAGCGACTGCATAACCTAATGTTTTCTTCATCAATTTTAATGTAAATTTCCACATGTGACCAAAAGGGTACTAAAAGTAGTAACAGTGGTTGAAATAAGGGAAAAGGATAAACACATATATCAAAGTATAAGGTTGTTCTTTGGAGAAAAGCATCTTCCTACACTGAATGTAACTACACTGTATTTTAATATTTTTTAATCGGCATTACTTGAGTGGGAGTGGGGGGGTGGTAATGCTTTTGCTCAGAGGACCCTGGAGTACTGATGAACTGAACATCATGCCAAGGTCCTGAACTTCCTATAGGCAAAGCAATTTGAGGCATCTCCTGTCCTGACATTACTTTTAACAGAAAAATAATGTTAGTTGTATTGTTGAGAAGACCTCAAATGTGTCAAGAGTCTTACATCCAGATGTCAGCAGTGCCCCACAGTGTGTTGCTTTGAGCAAGTCACAACCTATTTTGCCTTGGTTTTATTATCACTAAATTAGAATGGCCTCAGGTATTTACAGATCTCCTTATAGTTCATAATGTCTTGATTATATGATACTTCATTTTATAGCATTGAGGGATTTCATTTTAAAATAATGATAGATCTAAGTTGTCAACTGAATTTTATCATGAATGCATTGATAAAAATTTTCACCAACTTTTTAACATCCGTGAATATTTAGTTTCTTATTAAGTATTACTCGTACTGGGAATCCATAAGGTAGATAGAGGAAAGTGTAGGCAGAGCTCTCCATGACATTCAGTTAAAAGCGTCTTTAAGGATGAAACACCAATGACCATGCAAATGGATGCAAACATAGGGACTACATCAATCTAAGAAGCTTCTGCACTTCAAAAGAAACTGACCAAAATACAAAAAGAGCTGACAGAATGGGAAAGAATACTTACCTAATACCCCTCTGATAAGGGATTAATATCCAGGGTATACAAGACACTAGTAGAATTGCATAAGAAAAAACCTCCAACCCCATCAAAAAATAGAAGAAATGAGCAGAAGCTTCCTCAAAAAAGAAATGAAAGCTGGACTCACAGGCTGGAGGAAAAGGCAGCTCAGATAGAGAAGGGAACACCAGGTAAAGTGTGGTTTGAGGATCTGCTGGGGAAGGGAGATGCGTGCTGAAAGTAGACTATAGATCAAACTCGATGGCCACTCAATACCTCTATTGCAAACCACAACACCCAAAAGGAGAGAGAGAACAAAAGGGAATACCCTGCTACAGAGGTGGGGTGGGGGATGGAGTGGAGGGGTGGGAGGGATACAAGGATCATCAGTGTTGGAGAATGGGCACTGGTGGAGGAATGGGTACTCGAGCATTGTATGACTGAAACACAAGTGTGCATGGAAAGTTGTAAGTCTGTAACTGTACCTCACAGTGATTCACTAATAAAAAAAAGACAGAAAGAAATACAAATGGCCAAAAGGCACATGGAAAAATGTTCCACATCGCTACTCATCAGGGAGATGCAAATCAAAACAACAATAATATATCATCTCATACCACAAAGACTGGCACACATTCAAAAGAACAAAAGCAACTAGTGCTGGCGTGGATGTGGGGGAAAAGGGACTCTCTTTCACTGCTGGTGGGAATGCCGACTGGTCCAGCCTTTCTGGAAAACAATATGGATGATCCTTCAAAAACTAGAAATTGAGCTTCCATATGACCCCGCAATACCATTTCTGGCAATATATCCTGAGGATGCAAAAAAGGAGAGTAGAAATGACATCTGTACCTACATGTTCATTGCAGCACTGCTCACAATAGCCAAAATCTGGAAACAACCCAAGTACATCTTGGGTTGGTAGGTACATCTGCCCTGGAACAGATGACTGGTTAAAGAAACTTTGGTACATCTGCACAATGAAATACTATGCAGCCGTTAGGAGAGATGATGTCATGAAATTTGCTTATAAGTGGATAGACATGGAGAGCACCATGCTAAGTGAAATGAGTCAGAAAGAGAGGGACAGACATAAAAGGACCGCACTCATTTGTGGAATATAAAATAACATAACATGAGGCTGACACACAAGGACAGTAGATACAAGGGCCAGGAAGATTGCTCCATAGCTGGAAGCCTGCCTCATGAGCAGAGGGGAGAAAGCAGCTGGAATAGTAAAAGGATGACTAAGAAAATGATGGCTAGAGGAATCAGTCAGGATCAGAGATGCATGCCGAAAGTAGATAATGGACCAAACATGATGACCTCTCAGTATCTGTATTCCAAACCATAATGCCCAAAAGTAGAGAGAGAGTATGGGGAATATTGTCTGCTATGGAGGCAGGGGGAGGGTGGGAAAGGGGGGGGTATACTGGGGAGATTGGTGGTGGGGAATGTGCACTTGTGGAGGGATGGGTGTTTGAGCATTGTGTGATTGTAACTCAGACATGAAAGCTTGTAACTATCTCACGATGATTCAATAAAATTTTTTTAAGTATTATATGTATTGGTCTGCAAGGAAGAATACACCAGAATCGTCACTTCCTTGAGGAGTTTACCTTTGGAATTATACAGTTGGGGGCAGCAAAGTGTCTAGGCCACACCCATCAGTACTGGGGAGTAGTGCAGCTCCATGCTCAGGGGACCATGTGGTGCTGGGGAGCAAACTGGGATCAGTGGAATGCAAGGCTAATGCTTTAACTCTTGTACTGTCTCTCCAGTCCCTGGAATTATATGATAAATCCTTTGTAAGTTAATAATAAATACTTTGTAAGTCATTAATAATTCTTTTAAAGAAGCAAAAAGTCATTTAATTGTTTCTGTTTTAATAAATTTTTACATTAAGTACTAGAACTTAAAGCTTGTCTTTTAGAACCTTTAAAGTATGTTGCATTTTGCGCTAATTTGAAACACTCCTGTTTATCAATAGTAAAAAAAAATGGACAAATTAACAAAATCACATGTGTATTAACCCTCATTTTTACATCACAAAAATTAATAATAACCTCATGTGATTGTTATAAACATTAAGTGAATAAATATAAAGTGTTTAATAAAATTTCTGGCACAGTTGTACTGGCTTACAAGTGTATGTTATTGTTCATTTTCAAATGCAAGTTTGGCATGACTACATTTAAGGTTAGGTAACTAGTATTTAATCTAGATAAAGAAACAGTATGAGAGAGAAGCAATAAGTACAAGGTTAGTTTTCTGATATTGAGGTTGCATGTGTATAAAGTTGGGTAGGTTCATACTATTTGTGTGTGTGCATGAGTTTTTGTGTGTGTGTATGTGAGAGGGAGAAAGAGACAGAGGGATAGAGAGAGGAAAGAGGGAGGGAGAGAGAGAGAGAGAGATAGAGAGGGAGAGAGAGAGATAGGGACAGGGATATCCCAGTGGATGTTTTTCTTCCTAAACTAAACGGTCTGAGAATTACTGGTCCTCATATAGAGAGGTCTTTGTATATCACCATCACCTAGAAGTCCTTAATGAATAATGGGATTAACATTATATAATTGGCATATTTATCTTGACCAACATAAAAGACAGTTTTATGTGATTTAATGCAATATCTACTAAATATACAAATTAATAATTAATGGAAAGTATATTACTGCTGATATATTATTTTTAAGGACTTTCATCATTAGTGGGTTTTATTTTGTCAAAATGATGACCTTTTATTTTTTTTAATTTTTTTTAAATTTATTTATTTTTAATTAGAGAATCACCGTGAGGGTACAGTTACAGATTTATACACTTTTGTGCTTATACTTCCCTCATACAAAGTTCGGGAACCCATCCCTTCACCAGTGCCCATTCTCCACCACCCGTAAACCCAGCGTCCCTCCCACCCTCCCCAATCCCATCTCCCCCCCACCCCACCCTGCCACTGTGGCAAGGCATTCCCTTCTGTTCTCTCTCTCTAATTAGCTGTTGTGGTTTGCAATAAAGGTGTTGAGTGGCCGCTGTGCTCAGTCTCTAGCCCTCATTCAGCCCGCAACTCCCTTCCCCCACATGGCCTTCGACTACAATGTAGTTGGTGATCGCTTCTCTGAGTTGACCTTTCCCCGGAACGTGAGGCCAGCCTCGAAGCCATGGAGTCAACAAAATGATGACCTTTTAGAGTACAGAGTATATGCCAAAATTTGTAATCAGACAAGTCTGAATGGAATATTTAATATCAACCACATAATTTTTCTGATATTAAAGGTTTAAAATACAGCAATTATTCATTTATGATATCCAGAATCATAATTTCATCATTCCATAATTTATCAAAATACCTTAAAAGTTAGTGATTTGTTATTTTATTTATTTATTTTTTAATTTATATTTTAATAAGTGAGTCACTATGAAGGTACAGTTACAAATTTACCCATCTTCATCCTTGTGTTTCCCTCATACAATGTTCGAGAACCCATCCCTCCACCAGTGTCCATTTTTTATCCAAATATATCAATAGGGGTATTGAGCGGCCATTGTGTTCAGTCTCTAGCCTACTTTCAGTACGCTTCTCTCTTCTCGAGCGGGGTCCCCAACCACATTTTACTTGGTGTTCCTTACTCTATCTGGGCTGCTTTTCCCCCAGCATGTGAGGCCAGCTTCCAAGCCATGAAGCCAACCTCCTGGTATTATATACTGCTATTCTTGGGTGTTAGTCTCCTACTCTGTTATTTTATATTCCACAGATGAGTGCAATCTTTCTATGTCTGTCCCACTCTTTCTGACTCATTTCACTTAGCATGATACTTTCCATGTTGATCCACTTATATGCAAAGTTCATGACTTCATCTTTTCTTACAGCTGCATAGTATTCTATTGTATAGATGTACCAAAGTTTCTTTAACCAGTCATCTGTTCTCGGGCACTCGGGTTTTTTCCAGATTCTGGCTATTGTAAACAGTGCCGCGATGAACATATAAGTGCAGATGTCATTTCGACTATACCTTTTTGTTTCTCCGGGATATATTCCCAGAAGTGGTATTGCTGGGCTCTCCGAGAAGGACGGAGAAATCGAACACGGGTTGGCCGCACGAAAGGCGAATGCCCTACCGCTGTGTATTCGCTCCAGCTCTACAACAATTACAAAATCCTTAACTGCTTTGGCACTTAAAATAGAAAAACTTCACCATGTAATTGAAGATTAATTCTGCCTTTTCAGTCTTCCTTCTAATTATCTTGATAAAATTTGATAGGTGTTGATCACTTCTTCCTCGTGTATCCTGAAATTGTTGGTTGTGGTCCCATTCCTAATTTCACACTTTTCCAGTTTAGTTTCCTTTCATATTTCATTTTGGTACTTTTAATAAATATATATTTGATAGTTCCACTCTTGTCGCTCTCTGAACTCTATTCCAGGCTTCTGACTTCAATTCTGATAATTTCTGAATGTGTCCATTTTATCCCTATTGCATTTATTTGTTCAATAAATGTTGATTCCTCGGAGTCAGCAGGCACAGATGGGGTCCACACTCTCTCAGAGCTTACCAACTATGTAGGTTCAGAAAAGAAAACAAGGCACTGTAATATTTAAGTTCTGCAAAAGTGAGGTATAAAACCCCATAAAAACCCTTACCTTCCTGCATATTAAGATGTTCCGAAAGGCAAGGAAGAATCATACAGAGCTAGCAGAAAGGAGAAATAGCTATTGTGGTTGGGAGATTGGATATACTGAGCAAATAATACATTGACCGAGAAAATAAGTAAAAGATATTGAAGATAATGAAAGTCAGGTTTCTCATTGTAGAACAAAATACACCCATAGAAAGGAAGAAAGCTAACAATAATCCAGAGGTTTAAGATTGGAATTGGAGATACTGACTTGGTGTTGAAAAGTATGAATATGGCATGTGTAACCCATACACACAGTTATCCATAAATTTATTTGTATGTAAATATACACAAATACAGGTTTTTTAGCTCAGCATCCACTGAGAAGGTCTGAGAGCAATGCAGACAACTTTGGTAGATACACTGAGACTTTTTTTTTTTACACTGAGATTTTTTTTTTTTTTACCCACCCCGCATGTGTAACTGGTAAATTTCATTTTACTTTCACGTTACTTTGATTACATTCAATATTTAAACAAAAAAAATTCACTATTATTGATTTGGAGTTTCTGCTAGCTCTGTATGATTCTTCCTTGCCTTTCTGACTTTCATTAGGAGAAGCCCAGGCTCTTTGGATAAAAGAACAGATTCCAGAGGTAGACCAGAAAAAAATATGGAATGAAACTGGAATCAGTAATAAAATGCTGAAAATATAGTAGAGACAGGCCAAAGAAGAATCAACTCAAAAAACTACCCACTAGCCAAATCTTGAATAATTATAATGAATATTAATCACTGAGTAAATAAGAATTTGAAAGTTTAAAAGTCTATATGTGAGTAATGAAAAATTAGTCAACTTATAAAATAAGAGAAAATCATTCCTTCTATGAAATATCAGATAACAAGCTTAGAAAAGAATGATAGCCACAGAATATTCCATTTGGTATAACTATTACAATGGTTCAGGGTTGTCTGTGGATGCTGATGGATTAATCAGGTGTTGATGAGGAATGGAGTACTTGGGAAAGGGCCAATATCAGATGAGCTTAGTTCTAAAAGTAATCTATAACACAGGAGAAGATACTAGTCTTATGGCAGAAACCAACACAATCAGAAAATAACGCTTTCTAAGTAAACCAACAAAATTAAAGAATGACGTGATATACCTCACCAGTTAACATTATGTACCCTCTAGATGATGTATGGAGAATGCCATTATGTCTTTGGCATTTCTTCTGAGGAGATAGAATCTATGTCTGGGTTATAAATAGACATCAGAGGATTGTTCTATATGACTTAAAACTTTCTTTCTAAAACTATTGAAGATATGATAGGGAACAACTGAAAAATTAGTCCTTGGAAGAATATGAAGTTTAGTTTCATTTCAACTAAATGAAACATATATTCCAGGAAATTCTGGTCCAAGAAGGAAAAAATGGCAAAACTTGAGAGAATTTTTTTTGTCATGTTGATAGTATTGTACCAATGTTGATTTCCCATGTTGAAAAGTTGCCTTGTGAATATGTAAGGTATCTTAGTTTAGATAACTGTAGTCTGTAGTACTTTGGAGCATTGAGACAAATGTCTTCAACTTCCTTTCAAAAGACACACACACATGCACACACACACACACACACACACAGGCGGGTATTTTCATAGATAGAGGTAGAGAGAAAAAGAGAGAGAAAAGAGAGAGAAAAAAACAGAGAGAAACAGACTGAAGCAGAAAGGGTCAAAGGGCAGACAAGGCATGAGGTGTTAAAAACAGTTGGCAATTGTTTAACACCTTATGCCAAATGGGAAGGGAAGAAGAAGGGTGAGGGGAGGCAAAGCAAGGAGAGGGAAGGGAAATCAACCAGGATAACTTATCTCAGATGGGGGCTATATGGAAGAATTTTGTTAGGAAATGACTCCTAAATTTAGATGTAAAATATGTCAGCAATAAGCAATTAAAAGTCTTGACAATAGACTTTTAAAAGAGAGATAGTTTATTTTATTATTTAATATTTGGCCCTGTGAGATCTCTTGTATGACTCTCAGAACATCAGTATGCTAATTCCAAGAAATTAGGTTGGAAAGATAGGCAGAGAACAGATTATATAGCTATAATTCAATTAATATGTATCGAGTGGGAAAAAAAGAAAATGTGTACATCTCCTAAGAAATAGTAGCTTTCCACAGTATCCAAAGTGATACAATTAAGAAAACAGTTGTGATTTGGGTAAATAAATCCTGTAATATCAGGGTTTAAAAATGTTTTGGTGTTTTAGTAGGTTTTTTTACTTGTTTTGTTGTTTTTGTTAAATTGGTAGAAATTATCACCAATTTCTGTATATATGTGTATATACACTTCATAGAACCTAAAATCATTTGTAGCATGATCCTATATGTTCTGTTGATGAATATCTTCTGTTCATCCTATTAAAAACTTGGAGTTTAATTTTTTCCAGTGCAGCACTTCTACATAAAATCTGTCTATTAATTTCTGTCTATTACTATTCCAGGTGTCTTTTTCATTGCAGCCAACTTGTTTGAACTTAGTTTCTTAAGAAAATGTAGCTACCAAAACATTTTCACAGACCGCTTGGTATTATAGTTCTTCTACTATAATCCCAAATAAGTAAAATTATCTATAGATTATTTTTAAAGCTTATATTTAAGAAGCATAGTTACTTCAGTACCCTTAGTAAATTAATTTTGGAACAAATAATTTATTTCTTAAGGAGAAAAAACAGAACAAGTTTTGATTAGGTTTTTTCCCAAAAATATGTACAAAGTTGGGCAAAGTAGAATCCTTTAAGAATTAAGAACTTATACTTGGAATAGATCAACCTATAAAATTTAAAAGTTGATGTAATATAAAAAATTAGTGAAATAAGAGAAATATTGTGAAGTACTCCAAGACATTCTGTAATCATTAGAACTTTAAGAGAATTGTGAAGGTACTTATTTTCTAAGTATTTACAATATTGCATTTTGTTTGACTAAATATGCTAGGCACTTGGAGGTGTCCCAGGAAGTCAGCCATTACTTCCCAGTGGAATGGACCCAACCCGACAACAAGGTGACTACTTTAAAGCAAATGAAATTGATGTACAGACTCTCAAAGGAATATAAAATATTTTTCAAGGAAAACTTGTATTTGAGTAAACTTTATAGTTTTGCAAATGACATGTCCAAGTGATTTATATTTTCAACTAACTCTTAATTATTATAATTATTATAGTGAGGGCAGTGACAAAACAATTAAATATCAAACAATCCATATGTTACTAAGTTTGAAAACCTTTCATGTAATTTTTAGTAAGTTGCAATCAAAGTGCTTTTATCACTTATACTACCTTTGCCTTTTTCAGATAGAGAAATAGTCCACTGAAAGATGAACATAAAGAGGGTGGTAAACAAGTAATTTGATTAATCTAACAGATCAAAAACCCTTCTATAGAGATACTTAAGTGTCACAGATATTTACAGCCCCGTTGTACTGTTTAAAGAAAGAGGCACGCATGATGTGAGATATAACTCACCACAGAGCAGTAAGAAAATCTTAATCTCCAGGTGTTAATGAAGAGTATGGGTTAGAGATAGAAAAATGGACATACATGAGAGACAAGATGAGATGATTCCAGTAATTCATACCCTTTGTAAGATGTTGTAACACCAAACAGAGGCAGCTGCTAACCTTTGATGAGGGCCCTCACGCTCATTGCACTGCTAACATCTTCATACTCTTTTTATTTTTTTATCTCCAGGACATCCAAATATGGGTGGGCCAATGCAGAGAATGACTCCTCCAAGAGGAATGGTGCCCTTAGGACCACAGGTAAATAATCAGAGAAGAAAGCTAGACACTGAGTCTTTTACCTTTATCATATATTTGAAATGCTTTATTTGCTGGCTTTTGAAATAGGAGCTAAAGGCATGATAATAACATGGTGTTTAAGCCCCAAATATAATATTTGTGACTTCTTCAAAGTGAAGCAATAGGCTACTTTTTCACAGGAATTATATCTGTTTTCAGTTCATTTGAGAAAAACACTACATAGAAATGCCTAAGTATTATAAAAAGATATCTACTATCCTTTTGTATAACTATTTGTTCAGCTAATTGATCAAAAACATTAAGTAGAATAAGCAGCATGAAAGATCTATTCATGTTTTCAAATACCATTAACAAGTTATTACATACAACTTTATTTTCACATATGGTTATTATGATCATAATAACCATATTGATTTCACTTTATATAAAAGCAATATGGAACCATATAGAAACAAACATTAAAATGGGACATTCCATCAAGCAAAGTACTATCAATTTAGACTAAGGTCAGCCTACCTCTTTATCAAAAATCCCAGAGATTGAACCACTGCTATCTGTTAGTGACATTTTTTAAGCATACTGTTACAGGCCACCCTGTATTTTAGCTAAAATACATCCTTGACTCCTTGTTGGAAAAACTGCATGGTACAGAAATTTTTCAAATATCCTATTTGAAAGAAATGAATAATCTAGAAATGTTTATTTCTTGCTCATAGATCATAGGTTAGCATGTTAGAAAGGAAAATAGATTTGTTAAGGCATTAGTTCTAAGAACTTTCTTCATGTGTGTATTTCTGAAGTGTTAAATTAATATTTTGTTATTTTGCTGAAGGAGACAGAGAATTAAGAATCAAACACAAATAATATGATTTAGAGCTAGGAGTTTATTACCAACTTACACACTGACTATATCATAGAATAGAGTATACCTAACAAAAATTTTTAGATACTACATTACATAAAGGAGAAAACCACTATAAAAATATGTATAGAGGCCAAAGAGATGTACAGTAAACAGAGCATTTACCTTACATGCAACCAACCTGGGTTCGATCCCTGGTATCTCATATGGTTGGTTCCCTGAGAACCACCAGGAGTGATTCCTAAGTGATTCCAAAGTGATTCTAAAGCCAGGAGTACTCCCTGAGCACTGCCAGGTGTGGTCCAAAACCCAAATAAATAAGTTAATTATTTTAAATAGTTAAAAATAAAATATCTACAACATCCTCAAAGTCATAAAAAATCAATTTCAGTTAGAATTAGTTCATTCCTATTTTCTTACAAACTTATAAAACTTTGGTTTGATATTTAAAATGTCTTTTTCCTATTTTTACTCCTGCTTTGAACCTGTTGTGAGGGACTAAACATCATTACCCTATTAATAGCAACTTGTCATTTTTAACAGAATTTATGAAACTAATAGAATATTTCATTCACTGAGTATACTTTCATCCTTCAGTGAACTAAGCCAACAAGTTTAGTTCTACAGAATTTGAGGATTTTCCCCAAAAATATTTTTGTAAGACACATTATAAATACAAATTTTAAAACTTCATGCCTCTAATTTAGTTCCCTTTCTTCAGTCAATTCACTTATTTTTCAGATAGCTGATTTCTAAGCTTTTGTCATTCCCATACTAATATTCTTAATACTTATAAAAAGTAGAGTCTGGTTTCAGAGTTAATTGTAGGTACCTAAGCTATAGCAACATATAGTCAAATTAGAACATCATTTTAAAATGCTTAATAAAAAGCATAGAGATCCATACATATGTATATTTTATGTTATAAATAATTATAAGATAAAGGAGACATTCCTGGTGAGTAATCACCTAATGGTGAGTTTTAATGATTAAGTTTATGCATGATTTCTTCCTTTCTATCTCAAACCCAAAGAAAATGGTTTAATTCTTACCAATCATTTTAGTTAGTTTCCTTGCTATTTCTTTATAATTTGAGAGAAATAAAGTGTTTTATTATGAGTCTATCTCAAAAAGCAGAAATACCTACAACTTTTAAATATCACACTATACTAAATAAAAATGTTAAAGGAAATATTGTGCACACAAAATTTATTTAAATAAAAAATAGGTGTCATATTGATATATTTGATTAAAAAGTAAAATAAAATTATTTGGCATTTTCACTTTTTTTATTCATACAGAGAGTGAGCCACAGCCAGCAGTGCTCAGGGGCTATTCCGGCCTCTATGCTCAGGAGTAACCCTGGCAGTGCTCAGAGGGTACAGTGCTGGGAGTTGAACCAGGCTTGTCTACATGGGAGGCAAGTGACCTGCCTCCTGTACTCTCTCCAGGCCACTAAACAAACTCATTTGGAACAGGAGGGTTTTTTGAAACATTTTAATGCCTGGCATATAAAACATTCATTATGAGATATCCAATAAAGATTATCTGTGTTTCATGAGCCATAATAGAAAACCAACTCTCATACCAGTATTTAATCATATAAATGCTACCCAAGAGTATAATGCATTTTTTGTAGTTGACTTACAGAAAGTCTCTGGTATATTATCTCTAGCTATATGTGCAAACAAAATAACACGTCTCGCTTTTTATCACAGATTAAAGCTCAGTGTGGTGAAGAGGGACAATAGTTATCTGTAGAGTGGTTAAATTACTAGATAAATATCTATAATCAAATGATTTGGTATGTTGATTTAGGTAAAGTGAACATCTAGAACATAGAATACTTATTGGAATAAAAAAACAAATTCCAATTCAAACGGTGGTGTATTTTTTTCCATTAATCTATCTTAAAACTAAATTTGAAGTTGGAAAGATAGTACAGTGTGTACAGGCTTGCCTTGCATGTGACTGACCAGGATCAATCTCTGGCACTGCATATGGTCCCTGGAACCCACCAGCAATGATCCTTGAGCATAGGACCAGGAATAATTCCTAAACGCAGTCAAGCATGACCCAAAAACTACAGTTAAAGAAATCTAAGTTTAGAGGAAATACATGATTTATAATCAATACTATTCTTTCAATAGAAAGCAAATTTAATCAAGAAAAATATCTTTCTAACATAATATTTTAAATCATTTTTCAACTCATTTTTTGGAATAAGATACATTTAGCTTGTTCTTATGTACATTAGGTGCCTTGTGATTAATAGAAAATCATCACCAAGTCTGAGCAACTAGTTCTATTGCCTTTAGGCTTACATACGAGTAGGAATGTATCGGGATTCCTAAATCAAGTATAAGGGGTAGAGAAAGGATGGTATAGAAATACATGTTAAGTTCTCAATTAAGGAAAGAGAAAATTGATGTGTGTTCAAATCTAAGATGAGAGATAGTATTCAGCTCAGTATAAAGACGAACTTTCTAGAAATCAAACTATTCAGTCACGTGAAAACTGTATAACTTTACAGGCAGAGTCTAAACCACCCTTTTGTCAGTATTATTGCATTGGGAAGGAGATTAAACCAGATGGAATTGTATGGCTACTATTGGCGTTAAAATTTAGTGGTTCAAAATTAGCTCTTCCCATTCTGCCTTTGTGACTACCACTTGGAAAGTCAGTTGATATACTCTCTTACTTTCCTGTTTTACTTTTGCTTTAAAGTTTTGCAATGTGAAAATATTCTGTAAATTTACTAAGGCATCATTTGGAAATTTTTGGCTCATTTTCTTCATTCCTGAGCACTGTGTTACTTGAACTCTGAATTTACAATGATGAGAAAGTTGAACTCTACCCACAGTATACTTATTGTTTAGCAAGAGATGCGCAGATACATAAAGAAAAGCTGTAGGGAAAAAATTCCCAGAAAGAATTATGTATACTTTTACCAGAAGGTCCTTACATGGTCCAGCAAATAACTCTTTTAGGGTAATTCACACAAGGGAAACTGATGAGAAGAGGAGTCCTTTAAGATGGTGCTTTAAAGACCATGATAAAAAACATTAGCAGTAACAATTAACTGAGTTTCCAGTATCATAGTACCAGTGAACTATGATAGGTGGGTGTTTTATAAGATTTTTTTATCTCCAAAAGTATAAGAGATATGATATTATTGCTTAGAGGAAACAGATGCTTATGCTTAGTAGTTGGGAGAACAATAAACAGATGTAGAGATAAAGGAAATGGAACAATGGCAGCAGAGATTCGAGCCAATGTCCTTTTGTATCCAGAGCTATAAGGAAAATATAGTATTTTCTTTGATAAAACACAGAACTTCTAGGCCTAAAAAGGAAGGAAAACTCCCTGAGAAGCCTTTATATTATAGTTTATACTATTAGGATTTTGTGCCCAGTGAATTAATTTTTTTTGAGAATTTCCTTGGTAAAATTTCTTTTGCCACCACCATGCTTGATCCACAGATTAAAAGAAGCTGCTTCCCTTTTAACCAGCGAATCAAGAATGGGATAGAAACAATTCCAAAACCCCTGAGCACACAAGTTTGGGGTATTTAAAAAAGAGAGATTTATGTCAATATCAATAAATAATAAGGAAAACACTATAACTGGCTCATTTCATCTGTGGTCACTAGTTACTAGACCTCTCATGAAATATTTCCTTGTGATCTTAGTTTGCTGTGCATAGAGAACCACAGATGAGTGAACCTGAGTATAAATGTGTAGTATATGTTTCTGCACATCAATAAATCCAGACTGGAGGAGGGTAATGTTGGGAGTAGGATACGAAGGTAGGAATTCTAGGATATGAGGGCAGGCTGGGACTGTTCTGTAGCTAATCAGAGACCCATTCAGAGATTAGACTTTATTCATTAAAGAATGCAGGTTATCTTGGTTTTTAAGTGGCTAAAGAGGACTGAGTTATAGAAGCACAGTTCTATAAAGGCAGTGCAAAGAACAGATTGAAAGGAGAAAGGGAACATCAGAGAAATCCATCAAGATGGTACAGTAATCTCTATGTATGACAAAAATCAGTGACAAGAAGGAGAGCAGCATTGCAAAAGTTATTCAGTAGGTTTTGGTACCTAACCTAATATGGAGATTGAAACAAAAGTTCCTAGAGGTTCTTAGCCTGGTCTGTGGTATGGGAGGTGATGGCATAATACTGAGGAAGGCAGATATCAAAAAGACATCAGGGAAAAAATACTGAGTTACTCTTTAGATATGTTGCATATGAAATGATATCCAGACAAAAACAATTCAGCAGAGGTCCAGCATATGAGTTACCTAAGAGCTACCTAGGAGATTAGGAGAGAAATTAAAACAAAATGGAATATTTGGGATTATATATATGAAATATATAATGTATAAGTTGTTGAATTGATACAAGTAGATAAGATTACATATTATGAGGGGCCTGAGAGATCATACAGCAGATAGGGCACTTGCCTTGCAATTGGACAACCGAGGTTCAATCCCTGGCACCCCATAAGGTCCCCCAAGCCCTGCCAGGAGTAAGCCCTGAGGGCTGCCAGGTATGGTCCAAAAACCAACAAATAAATAAAGACCATTTCTTTAAAGTGGGGGATAGGGTTGCTGAGAGCAGCCAGGGTGTGTACAGCAGGTATGCACTTGCCTTGCACGCAGCTGACTTGGGTTTGATCCTCAGCATCTCATTTGATCCCCAGACCATTGTCAGGAGCAGTTCCTGAGTACAGAGCCAGGAGTAAGACTTGAGCATCACCAGGTGTGGCCCAAAGACTCGGGTGGGAGGGGGTTAGGGGGGAAATATTACCTATTAGTGAATACTTACTACAAAAAAATGAAATGACTAGAATTTGAAGAAGACCAGCATTTAAAGAGTTAATAAAATAAAACTACTCAGAAATAGAAATTGGGGTTTGGGGGAGCCATAAAAGTTGGAGGAATGGTGGTGTCAGAGCAAAGCAAATAAACTGACAATAAGAGCAATAGTAGTACGGAGATAAACCGGTATGGTGTGGAGTTTAATCATGGTGAAGTTAGGAGTGGAATTAGGTCTTTAGTAGATCACCTTAAGACAGATGTGCCAATAATCGGTTGTTGTGAATTATTTACCAAAAGACTCAAATCTATAAAAAATTAAAATGTCAACTAGAAGAAAAAAGAGACAAGCAAGCCAAGCATGAAAGTAGTTGATAGTGTCAAAATTAACAAGATAATGTTAAAATTGTTATTTAACCCTTATAAAAACAAAAGTAAGCTAATATTATGTATTTACTTAAACTTTCATATTTTATCCTGTGAATAAATAAATAGATATTGACTAAGTCACATAATTCTTGAATATAATTATTTTATATACAATACACATTAACTCTTGCATATAAATATTTTGTATGATTTAGTTTTAATATATTTGGGTATACTTTAGTTTTTATATCTTTATGTTGTTGTCTATTGGTATGTATTTTTATTGTATATATTATCTTGTGAACAGGAGTTCAGTCTAAACTTTCTTATTTTGACTTCAGCTGTTTGGATTCTTTTCAGGCTTTATGTGAATGTTCTAACTCTGATCATTTCAAACATAACAAATCTTTTCTTTCAAAATAAGAGTTTTGGGGGATTATGAAATGTTTTATTTGAAAACATTCTCTGCTAGTCAGATACTAGAAAAGTAATAAAGATATTTATATATTACATTGCAGCTATGCTGTAATAATTTATCATGTTCCAATCATCTTACCTATTTGCATAGTTTTTAAAAGAAACAAACCAAAGTAATTGTTAAAATAGACATGAAAGTACAAGTGTGGACCCTTCAGAGAATGAATTGCACAGGCCTTATCCAATCAGCAGTTACACAGGGAAATCATTAACCTGCTCTCCTTTCTTTCCCCCCTCCTCTTTGGTTTTGTTTTTTTGTTTTGTGGTAGTCTGACCCTTGGTTATCATTACAGAACTATGGAGGTGCAATGAGACCCCCACTGAATGCTTTAGGTGGCCCTGGAATGCCTGGAATGAACATGTAAGCAAAATATTATATTATCCTGTTTGGTAAACTGTTCCATTTTTTTTGTCTTCTAAAGTGAAACTCATTTATGACATAATGAACTCTGGTATAAATGCACTAAATATGAAAACTGTGATGTTTGCTTCATTTCACAACATATTATGTTTTTCTTCCTTCCTTGCAACCTTTAATTTTTTCTCTTTTGTGTTCAATTATCATTAAAATGAGTGTTTCATAAATAAGTATATAATATAATCTATAAAAGTATGAAGAACTATTGAAAGAAATATGACTTAGCTCTATGAAAGTAAATAACTGAATAATGTTTTAACTTTAATGGATGATATTCCTCAAGGTCAAGATTTTAATTCATAAAAAAATATATGTACCTTCATTAGGACTTAGTTTAACCCAGGAATAATTCTCTTTCTGTGAAAGAACTTATCTTTTATGTGAAAGAACCTGTCTTCACACCAGGTAAATTTTTCTCTAAAAAAATTCAAGACATACTTAAATGAGTAAGTTAAAAGTTGTTGGAGGGTTTTTTTTTTGTTTATATTTATTGGTCAAGCCTAAAATGAAAACATTTTCATTTTTACTGAAAAGCCCTTTCATACCCAGGAGGAAGAGGTTATTCCTACTAACCAACATAATTCAGTTTGTAAGGAATTTTTGTTGATTTTTCATAAACTTGCCTTCAAAGTTCTGTCTTATACACCACAGTGCTTGTTAGTTATTTAATGAGTGTTCCATGTCAAGTCATTGGTCGTTGATCATCTCCTCTAATCTGTTGCCCAGAAGTCCATGTTTTGGTTACTCACATAAGAAATTAAAAAGCTCTGACATCATTTAATGGTAATGGAGATGCCCTGTTAACAAATGACCTCTTTTGATGTACATGGGTTTGGGGTTTACTTTTTTTGGTTTCTAAAATGGTTTTCATGGAAAGCAATTTTACCTAAAATAGAAAATAGGTTAATAGGTGGGTACCAGCGTAATTTAAAACTAACAGAGCAGGGGGGAAATAGGTCAAATTTTCCTATCATGGCTTTCATTTTTAAAGTTAAAAAAACCCTTTTTATTGCCTCAAAAATGAAAGAAATGAAGTCAGACTTTTCCTAAATTCCTCAAACACATAGCCTTGTTAATGGTTGCTCTGAAAAAGAGTGGGTGGTACTTGTGCTTAAATTAAAATCTGAAACTCTTACCAATAGGCTTTGCATGTATATTTATTTACATATATGCCTATATATGTATAGATGTACATATTGTTTATGAACCTGAGATTCTGACTTCAAAATGCAATAGCGTTTGGAGAGTAGGAGGAAAATATAAATACATAATTAAAATGTAATCTTTTGTTTGTTTTTCTTTTTTTTTTAATGAAGCAAGGTACGTTTACTGAAATTTATTTAGGAAGAAGTGAAGGGAGAGAGAGGAAGAGGTACATGTTCAAGAGAGAACACAGGCTTCTCTAGAGTGCGAATAGGCAAGCAAAGAAACATCTAGATAAGCAAGCAAGAGATGTGTTCAAGGGAAGAGTGAGCTAAAATGCAACTGTTTTTAGTGTTCAGATGGAAGGGAATCCAAAATGGGCATTTTGAATACACTGATCAACCTAAAATAATCATTAAATATTATGTATGTTTCTATAATTTTATATATAAATCCGAATTATTATTAGCCTTATGAACAACTTTTAAATCAACCTCTTTTTAGCTAGTACAGAGAAAAATACTATTTATATAGCCAATGAAATACTCAGTTTGTCTATTTAGTCTCACCTATACTAAAACATATACATATGATTATACTTAATTACTTAACCATGGAGACTAAAAATAGGAATGAAATTTTTCAGATGATTATTTTTTGTTGCTATTTGCATTTGGGTTTCTCATTGAAATATACTTAGCTACTTTAAAACCTTTTTTCTTGCACAGTATTTTATAATTTATATCATTTCTGGTTCTTAAAGAGTTCTGAAGCATCATAGCCTGAGATTTTTTTTATGTCACAGACCCTTTATTGAGGGTCTTATATTTTCTTTAAATTAAAATTCTTTCAAGGACAATCAAAATGTTCTATGTAATTATGGTTATAAATATTTCACTCTAACAAGGAAAATTCTGAAGTATGGAAGATGCTGAGAGATTAACCTTATATATGGATATCAGCCACAAGAAAGCAAATGTGATTTTAAAAGGACATTATGAATAAAAATCATTAATATCACTATTGTATTCAGTAAATTCATTAAAATGCACTTTATAATTTATCTTTAGTAAAAATGTCTTCTATTACAGACAAGTACTTGTAAATGTTATTTGTAGTTTTCAATTGTTTAATTGTTGTAATTTACAAATTGCAGGGAAAGGAATTAAAATCGTGTTAAATAAAGCCATATCATTAGCAGTCTAAAATATCTGTATGTTGGGGTTAGAAGGGACCTTCCAGAAATTATTTCTAGATGACTTTTCCTAACCTTGTCATTCTTCCTGTTTTCCAGGAATGTATAATGACAGTGAAAAATAACCAACCTGATTTCTAAACTAATTACATACTCTAGTTCAACTCTGATTTTATCTCTATTAGGAACAACATTGTGATAGGTTTATTAATTGAAAAACTACTGGTGATCTCAAAAGAAAATGTTATTCTTACATAATTTTTTTTCATTCTGTAAACCAGAGGTTTCTGAAACTTATTTGACTATCCCATTTTCAGAAAAAAAAATAACATGGTACCCCCATACTCCCATCCTCCAAATCTACCTTCTTTAAATAAACAAGCAAACAGAAAGGGCCCCTAATGGCACCCAATACTACTGCTACTCCCTTGGACTCAGCAACCCCCTTGGGAAACACGGTTAGACTCACAATAAATTAAACAAGGTCATTTCAAAGTAAAGGAGTATACCTTTAATGTTTCTATGTCTAGACCTTTATCTTTATAAATAAAAGCTTGATTTTACGTTTAAGTAGAATCCACTAAATACAGATACAATGTGAGTGTTTTCCAATGTATTATAATTCTTTTTCAAGAAAACTGTATTTCTAAACATCTAAAGTACATTTTAACAAACTTTCAAAGAATTTGGATTCACCATCAATGCATTCTTTTTTAATTTGTATATCTTAGTATTTTATAGAAACTAAGGGGACAAAGAATTTCCAGTGACCTCTTTTTTATATATAACATCCTAAAGATCTACCAAATCTCTGTAATCATTATCTCAAAATGACTGAATTACAGAAAAAAAAAAAACTAGGATTTTTCTCTGTGGGGGCTGGAGTGATAGCATAGTGGGTAGGGCATTTGCCTTGCACGCCACCAACCCGGGTTTCGATTCCTCAGTCCCTCTTGGAGAGCACAGCAGGCTACTGAGAGTATCCCGCCCGCACGGCAGAGCCTGGCAAGCTAACCATGACGTATTCGATATGCCAAAAACAGTAACAAGTCTCACAATGGACGTTACTGGTGCCCGCTCAAGCAAATTGATGAACAATTATGCTTGTTTGATTTCATCACTTCCCATCAACACTTAGGAAAAAGTAAAAAAATTCTTTTCAAATTCTAATTTTCACGTTTCACTCAGGGTAACATGATTTTAGTTTAAGCTATACTTGATAGAAATGACCTTTTAAAATAATACCTGCATTATGTTTATCAATTACATCCTTAATAATACTACAAATAAAATAACAATAAGAAAGAATAAATATTACTGAGCTTAGTAGTTTTTCTAATGGTGTTCAAACAGAGCTCATCTCTAACCCACACTTAATGCTATCTGTGAAACTTAAAATATTTTCAAGCAAAATTATGATGTTGGAGAAAATTTACTTTGCCCATATGCATGGTTAATAACTAATTCATAAAATGAGCAAAGTATTACATGAAATACTGAAATTACCTCAGAATTTTTCAACAATAAAAATGTGTTAAAGGTATGTTATTTATGATAAAAATTTCATTGACTAATAATTATTTAATTAAAATAAAATATTTATTTTAACAATTAAGTTAACATATAAATATTAAGTACATTTTCAAATAATAAAACATTATACTATTAGTATTTACACATGAATTTACATCATTCAAATTTATAAGGGTATCATCTGTAACATCATTGTGTACAAACTTTTGCCAGTACTTGGATATAGTTTTATGTTGTCTTAAGTTAAATATTGTTCAATTTGTTTACTGATAGCCTAGCAGCTAGCGCATTTGCCTTGCACGAGGCTGACCTGGGTTCAATTCCTCTGCCCCTCTTGGAGAGCCCAGCAAGCTACCAAGAGTATCTCGCCCACACAGCAGAGCCTGACAAGCTACCCGTGGCATATTCAATATGCCAAAAACAGTAACAACAAGTCTCACAATGGGGACATTACTGGTGCCTGCTCGAGCAAATCAGTGAGCAATGGGATGACAGTGACAGTGATTTAATATCAAACAAATCAAATAAATGTTTTATACTTGACAGGAGTACACCTGCTATATTTTATAGTTTCTGTCTATTAGGACACTGAATTCTAACTGGAAAATAATCTTTCTAAATATTCCATTACTTAATTATAAAGCCATTATGATTTAGAGGCAACAATTTTCAGAGACAACTTAAATACCCCTCACCTTCTCTTTGTGCTTATTGTTTTTAAAGGAGCAAGTGCTCCTGGCATTTTCTTCTCCCTTCTATTCCTAACACAGCATTGGGGAAAATATCTCTTGCTGCCCTCAGAAAGTCCAAACACAATTTTCATGTCCTCCTTATGAACTCCCAAAACAAAACTAAACACTATTAGCAGATATGTGGAATGATTCTTTTTTCTTTTCTTATTTTTTAATGAATCACTGTGAGGCGCAGTTACAGACTTACAAACTTTCATGCTTACATTTCAGTCATACAATGATCGAGTACCCATCCCTCCACCAGTGCCCATTCTCTACCACCAATGTTCCCAGTAACTTCCCCCCGCCAACTCCACCTCTGTGGCAGGCACATTCCCTTTTACTCTTTCTCTCTCCTTTAGGGTGTTGTCGTTTGCAATGCAGGCAGCAAATGGCCATCGTATTTGGTCGATAGTCTACTTTCAGCACGAATCTCCCATCCTGAGCAGGACCTCCAAGAACCCTTCACTTGGTGGTCCCTTCTCTATCTGAGCTGCTTTCCCCCAGCACGTGAGGCCAGCTTCCAAGCCATGGAGCAAGCCTCCTGGTCCTTATCTCTACCATTCTTGAGTGTTCGTCTACCGTTGTGTTACTTTATATTCCACAAATGAGTACAGTCCTTCTATATCTGTCCCTCTCTTTCTGACTCATTTCACTTAGCATGATACTCTCCATGTTGATCCACTTACATGCAGATTTCATGACTTCATCATTTCTAACAGCTGTATAGTATTCCATTTTGTAGATGTGCCAAAGTTTGTTTAATCAGTCATCTGTTCTTGGGCACTTGAGTTTTTTCCAGATTCTGGCTATTCTAAATAGTGCTGCAATGAACATACAAGGGCAGATGTCATTTAGACCATACTTTTTTGCATCTCTGGGATATATTCCCCAAAGCAGTGTTGCTGGGTCAAATGGGAGCTCACTTTGTAATTTTTTGAGAAACATCGATACTGTTTTCCAAAAAGGCTGAACCATTCGGCATTCCCACTATCAGTGAAAGAGTGTCTCTCTCTTCCCACATCCACGCCAACACTGGTTGCTTTTGTTCTTTTGGATGTGGGCCAGTCTCCATGGTGTGAGATGATATCTCATTGTTGTTTTGATCTGCATCTCCCTGATTAGTGATGAGGAGCATTTTTTCATGTGCCTTTTGGCCATTTGGATATATTCTTTGAGAAAGTTTCTGTTCATTTTATCGCCCCATTTTTCTAATGAGATTAGATGTTTTCTTCTTGTTGAGTTCCACCAGAGTCTTGTAATCCTTGATATCAACCCCTTATCAGATGGTTATTGGGTGAGTATTCTTTCCCATTCTGTAGACTGTCTTTGTATTCTGGTCACTGTTTCTTTTGAGATACAGAAGCTTCTTAGTTTAAGATAGTCCCATTTGTTTATCTCTGTTTCCACTTGCTTGGTCAGTGGCGCGTCATCTTTGAAGATACCTTTAGTTTCAGTGTCGTGGAGGGTTTTGCTGACCTTGTCTTCAATGCACTTTATGGATTCTGGTTTGATGTTGAAGTCTTAAACTGTTTTGATCTGACTCCTGTGCATGGTGTTAGGTAGAGGTCTGAACCCATTTTTTTGCATATAACTGTCTGGTTTTGCCAGCATCATTTGTTAAAATGCTTCCCTTGTTCCATTTCACATTTCTTGCTCTCTTATCAGAGATTAGATGATCATATATATATACATGTATATATATATGGAATGTTTCTAACTTGGACAGACACTATTTAACATTTAGAACTTTAAAATTATGAAACTAGGTCTTAAGATACCTAGAATAAGAATATAGAGTCATGTTTTTAATTAAAACATTTCAGTGTATTTTAATGGATTATAGGGAAAAAGAAAACTGAGTGACCCTAATTACCAAGAATTGACTGACTGTAATTTACTTTTTATCAGACAGAATTTACTCAGGTATACTTAATCACAAAACATGAGGGAAAAAAAGATATCTTTTATCTAATTAGGTGTAAATTTTATCTAAGTTTTTCTCTCCTTTTAAACTATGAAAGACAGAACATTCTCTTTCACCCTAAAAGAAAGTAATATGTTGATGTACATTGGAGGATATTACCTACTACATTGACCATAGTATTAAACTATAGTTATAAAAACAACAGATGTGTTTCCATGTTCACTAGTAATTACCAATTTTAATGAAAGATAAATTGATGTTTATTTGTGATGTAAATGTGCTTTAATGAGGTAAATTTAGATATATACATCCATTAATGTTTAGCTTAATTAGGTTATAATTTCATATATTGTTTATGGGTAATTTCATTCTAAGTGAGATATGGATGATATTTATATAAATGCCCACAGATTATAGTTCTTTTATAATTAGTGCTTTTTTTCCAAAAATAAAATGGTTTAGAGACATGTATGTATTACTGCTGTAGATAACTGCCAGTTTTGGTGCATATTATAACTGAACTTAAAATAAATCTGGGCTGAGGCTGGAGAAATAATACAGAGGGTAGAGTGCTTGCTTCACATGCAGACAACTCAGGTTTGGTCATTGGCACTACGTATGGTTCCCCGAGCACAGAAAGAGTAATTCCTGAGCACAGATCCAGGAGTAACATCTGAGCTTCATTGGGAGTGGCTCTCCCAAAATACAAAGTAAAACAAATCTGGGCTTATTGAAATTATTGAAGATTGACAGGAAACTGATTCATGGAGTGACAAGAAAATTGTAACACTGTAGCACTGTCATCTCGTTGTTTATCGATTTGCTCAAGCGGGCACCAGTAACATCTCCATTGTGAGACTTGTTACTGTTTTTGGCATACCGAATATGAGTCGATATGCCCTAGGTCGGCTGTGTACAAGGTAAATGCCCTACCACTGTGCTATTGCTTAAACATTACAAAAGTAAGTATAGAGAGCAATATAAGTGTTGAGCTTAAAACTGCAATACATGTTAGTGTTTAATTTTTAGTGTGGAACATTTAAAGCTTCAGTAACATTTTGTTTATCACATTTATTGTCTTATAGGGGTCCAGGTGGTGGTAGACCTTGGCCAAACCCAACAAATGCCAATTCAGTGAGTATACGTATATTTTAATTTTCATTAATTTAAACTAGAAATTAATAATAGAATTCTTTTGCTTTGGAATGCCCTGCAGTTGATTATGTTAAACCTTTAAAAGAAGTAATTATTCAAAAATATTTGTGTTTATTTTTAAATATGTCTAATTTTTGAAATTATTACTTTTGCATTTCAAGATCTAATATAAATGTGCATTTTATGTAGATTAACAGACTCAAATATGAAGGTATTATGATTTAAGTGTACCACTGTCTTGAGTAGCCAACACTTACAACAAAATATTTCTGTATCACTGTCACTGTTATCCTGTTGCTCATTGATTTGCTCAAGCGGCACCAGTAACATCTCCATTGTGAGACTTGTTGCTGTTTATGGCATGTCGAATATGCCATGGGTAGCTTGCCAGGCTCTGCCGTGTGGGCGAGATACTCTCGGTAGCTTGCTGGGCTCTCTGAGAGGGCCAGAGGAATTGAATCCAGGTCGGCCATGTGCAAGGCAAACACCTGACCCACTGTGATATCACATTAAATAATTTAGTGTTTTTAAATACATGTTGTACTCACTAAGTTGCCAGATAGGATGAATATCAGAGTTATTATGACTATATTTGCTCTCCAAATTAAGCCTGGATTTGTTCTTTCTCTGCTCCAGGAAGTAGTACCCAAGTGCCTTTTGTTTATGGGTTTTAACTGCCATTCTTATATATTCATCTCTGTATCTGACTTCCTGGAATTTTCCTTACATGTTTCATGGTAGTGGTTTGACTACAATAAAAGTTTTCTTTGTTGACTTTGAAACCCTGATTCTTCAACAGATGAGAGGTCTGCTATATACAACTGTGTATTTTGTGTGTATACTGTATACAAAAGTACAAATGTTCCTGGATCAAAGGAGGTGGTAGGGAATTGGAATACACTTTGTTTTACTTGTAAATCTAGTGTTCTTGACCAGTAGGGATGTCTTTTGCTAATACACAGGGATGCCTTCGTTGACTGTGAGTGGCCTTAAGACTAAGTCAGTTTGAAACTGACTCAGTGGTTAAGGTTAATGTAAAACTTGAAGAAAAATTTAAGGGAACATGGAGTGTGTGGGGGTGGCCTGGGGGGGAGGCAAGGAAGGTGTACAGGAAAAATCATCCTAAATGTATTTCTATATATTTCTGAAGCGCAAATCACTTTCTTTTCAATTAAGTAACTATGCTATTTTTAGAGAATAAGAATTCATATTACCAGGGCTGGAGCAATGGCACAGCAGGTAGGGCGTTTGCCTTGCACGCGGCCGACCCAGGTTTGATTCCCAGCATCCCATATGATTCTCAGCATCCCATATGGCCCCCTGAGCACTGCCAGGAGTAATTTCTGAGTGCAGAGCCAGGAGTAACCCCTGTGCATTGCTGGGTGTGACCCAAAAAAGAAAAAAAAAAGAATTTATATTACCTGACTCAGTTTCAGTTTTATTTGCTAAGTAAATAAAATTATTTGAGGGAGAGCATATGGTGATATGGCTTCAATTTGGATGATCAGTGCATTAATCTCAAAAATTCTAAAACCATGTTTGCCAGATTATGTTTTAATATGAATGTCTCAATTCTTCCAAAACTCTTTGTTTGCTTATGTACTTGTAAAGAATTTGCATTCCTATTTTCTTCTTGCTATGTGCTTTCGAATTCACTCAAGATTTTACTTGAAATAGCATCTGGCTAACTGCTCAAGATACACTTCTTTCAAGTCCCTATTAAAATACCCATAAAATGCAGAAAAAAAGAGCAGTTCTTGTAACTCTGTAAACTAACAATATTCCTATTGCCAGAATCTGGAAAGAATTTGTATTATCTGTATGTCTGATGACTGGATTTAAAAGCTTAATCTCTGGTCTAATTTAATTATGTAAATCATCCACCTAGAAGCAAGAAGACTCTTCTCTCCTTTCTCTCTGTCAGCGAATCAGCCACCCCTTCCAAGCCCATAGTGATATAAGAGAGCTATTTACACTACCCACTGCCCACCCTTGTGTACATTCATCTGGAGACCATCACTCAAAAACCACTCCAGAATGAGGGTAGGATATGATACAGGAGATGATGCACTGAGTTGAGCCAGAATATTATCCAGGAAGATTCTTTGATAGAGGAAGAACTAAGGAGAATGTTCTGCATTCTGATGATTTTTTAGGTAGTTCAGTCATTCAAGATTGACTGGGAATTGCACAGAGGAGAAAATAAGGTTACAACTCTGTAATTTTAGAACATGAGGAATGTTAGAAATTAAGGTAAGAGGTACACACTAACTACTGTTTAGTGGTCAGTATGAAATGGGCATTTGGCCAGCATACTATACATAGACAAATACTGGTCAAGTTGAAAATGGTCCCTTGTAATAATATATACCAGATGTAAATACATCTTCTGTCACACAAAAACATACACCAAGAAAAGAATTAGGGGAAATCCTTTTTTCCTCTTCAGAAAGATACAGGGTCATCATCCTGAGCACAGAAAAAAAAAAAGCATTCTTCTGAAAATAATTGTGAAAACCAGGGGGAAATAATCACAGAAAGCTGATGATCCCCTCACAAAAGCGTCAGGCTTATATGAAATAAAGGATGAAGCATTAAAGAGGGATTTCCTCCTAAATGACATTGATTACACTGGAATATTAGAATCATTTGTGTTATTTTGAATTCCAAGTTTCTTAGACTTATTGAACATATTTGAAATTGCAAATAATGTTTTATGTTACTGCAGTGAATCTCTGGTTCCTTTGGATAGTATATTCAAGCAGCTGTTTATTATTTTTTTATTTTCAAAAATTTTATGTACTATCTATTTTTAATGTTTATTTAGAAGTAATTTTAGATTACAGAAAAGCTGTAGAAATCAGACATAGATTGGTATGTGTTCAAGTTTTACATACTTATAATTTATCCTCTCTGCTTATATGTATAATATATACATATATAATTATATACAATAAATTCCTAAACTATTTGCACTTAAGTTACAGACAGAATGATTCTTTTCCCCAAGTACTTCAGTGTGTGTTTCCTAAAAGCAATGACATAATCTTTCATAACCACAGTCTAGGATCAAAATAACGAAATTAACATTGATGTTGTGTTATATCCTAATTTGTGGACTTTAAGGAGATTTTACCAATGGTCCCAACAATGCCTTATGTTATTAAAAAAAATCCTTATTGACTTGGATCATAGGATAAGAAACCTGGTTTATTAGTCCTCTCTCTGTCTCCTTTCATCTAGAACAATTCCTCCACTTTTATCTTTCGTAAGCTCTCAGTTTTTTTATCGAATATAACAAACTGTTCTGTTGAATGTTCCATAGTTTGGTTTTGTCCTAATCTTTTGGTTCCTTATCCTGAAATGTAAATTAAACATTTTGGCAGGAGTACCACAGAAGTGTGTTGTGTTTTCTCATTGCAGCATTCCATATCACCATTTTGATAATGGTGCTTTGCATCATTATTTGTAGTGTTAACTTTAAACACCTAGTTATAGTGGTGCTTGTCAACTTTCTCCACTCTAAATTATCATTTTTCCCTTTGTAGTAAAAAGTTTGTGGAGACATACTTTGAAACAACAATTGATATCCTGCTTATTTTCTTCATACTTTAATTTGGATGTTCTGACATCCATTGATGATTCTTGTCCAGATTTCTTTTCCTACTGTGTTGGTTCACATATAACTTTGCTAATTTTTTATCTTTTATTCTGTATTTATCAATTGACCATCTACTGTAACCATGAGTTTTTCTTTCTTCTCCATTCATTCATCCATGTGTGTCTGATATAATCATGGATTCTTATTTTAATCTATGTTTTCATGCTAAAATCATTCCAGATTTTGCTTGTAGGAAACACTTCAAGCTGGATAGTTTGTCTTTTTGACATATGCCTTTTATTTTTGTAGCACTTTGAGTTTATCATATATTTACCTAGCCTTACCCCAGGAAGTTACTACTTTAAGGCTTAGTTCCTTACAATGAAGAGTAGAATTTAGAACTCATCAAAAGCTTTGTCTAGATCCTCAGCAATCAGAAATAAAATATAAATGTGTGTATATATATCCATGCACACAGATCTCTATCTCTGTATAGCCCTATATATTAAAACCATGAGTGCACATCAGCAATTTTTTTAAATTTTATTTTAGGCACTATGATTTACAAAACTGTCATTGGTAGGGTTTCAAACTTAATCACCATAGTAAACTTCCTACTAAAGACCAGTTTTAATCCAATAACAGATTTCCAACTTTCCATGTTTATAACTCAGTCCTCTAAAAGTGAGAAATCTACCTAACATTAGCCACAATATATTTCTGTACTTGCTTAATTTCTATATAATCACATTTTTGCCATACAAAAAAGAGTTTGGATCAAAAATTATTTTGGCATTCTTATTTATGGCAGCAGGAAAAACATGTTAAGCAAATCCATGTGTTAATTCAGAATAAAGTATGATTTTGGCCTTTAACTTCCTTTACCTTGTGCATTAGAATATTGGTCTCAGATCCTTTGGGGAAGTTTATTTATAAATTTATCAACCTTTTTTTATGTTTTGCTTGGGAAAATCTTGGATTTAGTGATACAGGAAGATCTAACAGCTAAGTAATACATCTGTTTTTTACATTGAAAATACCTTAATTATTATTGTCTGGAGGAGTTTTTTTTACTCAAGGTATAGAAAATAAATCAAACTGTCACATATTGAAGGTGAATATCACTCCGTCATGTTTCTGAAAAGTCCAGTATAAATTTGCCTTGAGGCACAGTTGGTTGCAGGGACTTAAAACCCAGTGTTTTTCTCATTTTTCTTTTTTCATCACTTATCATAATGTGAAGACTGTGTGAAACTCTAGATTGATAGCCTCATATCTTCCACTTGGGCACAAAGGATACATCTTATCAGCTAAGCACACTGGGACCAAACAACTGAAGTGGGTCATATGCTCATGATCTGGGTAAAGTGCTCATTTACAAACCAGTTCTGAGTAGGAGGCGCCCACAGGTCTGCTATCACCCAGACCTGGGCCACTTGCACATGACCACCCAAGGCACATGGATAAGTAAAAATGATACAGTTTGAAAACAACAGGTTTCAGTATAGCACTGTTAACAGTATATCCTGACAGTGAGTGGAATCCCATTCAAAGGAGAAAAATAAGAATCTGTAATAGTGACTAAGCAAGAAAAATAAAAATACCTTGGGGCTAGAGGGAGAGAGTCGAGGGATTAAAGTGCAGGTCTTGCCTGTGCAGACCCAGGTTTGATTCCTGGTACAGTCTGGTCCTCCCCAAACACTACAGTAAAACTCTGGAGTCTCTGCAGGTCCTGAGCCATTATGCCATTGAATTCCAAGCCTGGTTAGCTAAGATAGAGTGGGAAGGACCCTGCATCCTCTTTAGCACTGCCTGAAAGTCCCCACCGCCACCCCCACCAAGGAAATAAAATACTCCATAAAATCTGCAATATTCAAATAATCATTTTTCATTAAGCATTAAAAGTAACACTTTTAAGTCTATACTGGTACAAATGAGGTCTTGATATTCTGATAAGCCTGTGCTTGCCAAAGCAGTAGTACTTGTTTGGTTTCTGAACCATACCCGGTGGTGCTCGGAGACTACTCCAGTCAATGCTCAGAAGCGACTTCTGACACAGTGCTTAGGGATCTCTAGGTACTAGGATCAAATAGGGGTTCCCATATACACGGCACGTGCTTCAGTTCTTTGATCTAGCTCTCTGGCCCTACAAGGTAATTTTATTAGGGAGGAGATTGATATTTGGGGGTATTGGGCCAATCCCAGCAATACCTCAAGGATTACTCCTGGCAGGGCTGGGAAAACCATATGGAATGCCAGGGATTGAACCTGGCCACATTCAAGGTAAGCACCCTATCCACTGCACTATATCTCTAGCCCATACAGGTAATTTTAAACTTGACATTTGAAAGTGATTTAGCCAAAATGTTTCTAATTGTCGGGGCTGGGTGATAGTACAGTGGATAGGGTATTGTACAATAATTGTGCTTTCTACTATATCCATTTTACATTCTTACTTTTGATAGGTATTTTCTCCTGAACTTTTTCTCATTATAATATCAACCCATTTTCCACTGGTAGTGTACCCTAAGTCTAGTTAAAATTTCTTTTAAATATTGTTTTAATTGACACTAATTCTACTCTAGTTCTCGATGAAATGAAAATGTATTTCGTTGAAACTGTGTCTCTAAATCAGTTCTCTAAATTCGAGACCTATCTTCCTAAATGCCCGTTGTCAGCTCTACCTCGAAATCTTTAAAGAGATCCTTCTGATTCATCAGGACCAGGAATGTAGCCCCACTCTGTTGGAGTATCTGCTTTTTATGTGTGAGGTCCTGAGATTTCTCTACCAGTACTGCCATCAACGTTAGCATGTCAGGGCCAGAGTGATAGGACAGTGGGTAGGGTGCTTGCCTTGCATGCAGCTGACCCAGGCTCCATCCTGGCACCACATATAGTTCCAAGAATGACCCCTGAGTGCAGAGCCAGGGCTGAGACCTGAGCACCACTGACTGTAGGCCAGAAACAAAACAAATTTAGCAGACAGACACCCTCACTTGTCTATATTCCCGAACTTTTTATACATAACTGATTCAATAACACCATCATTCACCCAGTTACCAACTTGGAAGCCTAGGATTTATCATAATTTCTTTTTCTTTGACATCTGGTTTGATACCAGGCCCTGCTCTGTGAGATCTTCAAGTTCTCTTCTCCCCACTTACCTTAACAACTCTGGCTAGAACACTCTGAACTCTTGCCTAGATTTTATGCATGATTTGTATTCATATTTTATAATTCCTCCAGTTACCTCATAGAACATGAATTTTAATATGTCTCTAAAACCTGTGAGTTAGTTTATTGGGGAACTAAAATACTAACATTGGAATGGGTGAGAACAGAGACAATTTAAGTAGGAAGCAAATAAAGAAATAATGGGGCCTAAATAAGTGGAAACAGTAAAGCAGGAAGAGTTATGACAGGTTTAGATTCTTCTTGGATATAGAATAATTTTTATGAGTCACAGGGATTAAGGAATGTCAGCAAAGTAGTTATTTCGATATTTGTATAAAGAGCTGTGAGAGGTGATGACTCTGATCAATTGAAAAGGGAGAAGTTGTAAAGTAAATAAAGGCAGCGAAGTCTAAATTTCAAAGATCTAAAGGGTAAATAGGCCGTATCTTGAACTTGCTCAAGAATGGCTGTAACCAACAGAGAGAGGTGGAACATGAGCCACATACTGAAGTTAAGAGAACATGAAAATCGGTGCCAAGACAAGCTGTTAATTTGAAGAAGGCAGATGCACATGTTTAAAATAATAAAGAAAAAAATCCAGGATCATTCTATAGTCTGTTGGATGGCAGACTATGTACTGAAAGAGACCTGGAAGCAAAGCTGTGTTCATTATCTAATTAGAGTGAATGTTTATTACCAGAGGGATGCCAGTATGTGCAGTGGAAGCTATTCTCTTCTCTAGGGATGCCAGGATTTCCGGTAATGACCACCCAAGTGTTCAGGTACCCACAGATAGCCCAAGCAAGGCCCTTAGAGATGTGGGGTATGTGCTCAGGGAAAACAGTGAGAGAACTTTTTAGTCACTTCTTATTAGAAGCAAAAGAAAATCCTATTTTACTTCTTTTAGCTTCTTTTATGGTTTCATATTTTTATGTTCAATTGTACAGGAGCTGTTGGGGCAGAAGAAACAGTTTTGGTGCAGGCACTACAGTCCTGTAACTCTTTGAAAGGCCCTTTATTGGCCCTGACTGCTGATTCTAGGAAGACTGGTGGATGGGTTTTTTTTATTTTCCCAGAACATTCAAAAGTATATCATTTGAATACATATCACCTTTGTGCAAGTGAGCTTGTAACCATTTCTGTGATGAGAAATTTGGGGATTTAATTTTCTGTGCTGATTTAATTTTCTCCACTAATCTATATTCAGGAAATTTTTTTGAAATGCATTTTTTTCTAGCTTTTATATACTAAATAACTTTAACAGTTTTGTATTAGTACCTCCTAATAATGTGAAAAAGCTTGATTTACAGGTAAGGAAGGTATTTGCTACTCATATCTGATGCCCACAAATAAGTAGCCCCTGTGTAAATGTGTTTTCACAAAATTTTTTAATTTGATATGTTATTTTCTAGTAACTAATTGAAAGGAAAAGGGAAAAGATATACTCTACCTGTCAAGAGTTGACCTATAATAACTGCATGAATATAGTAGACTGAAATGTACTTTTGTAGAAAAATAATGCTCCCAGAGTGTTCATTAATTAGAAGTTGTATTTTTAAAGGCTAGCAATTTGAAAAATTCTGGTGCCTTTTAGGTTCATAAATATATAACTTTCTAATTACAGAATAAGAGTTGTTAATATCACACCATGAATAAAATCATCTGAAAACTGTATAATTTAAAGTTTTAGTTCTGTATAAATTCCTCTTGACTAAAATCCACTTTATCAGAGGCTCAAAATATTGCATCGATTCCTTTTTCTAAGCATTCAGATATCTGGGTTTTGCCATCCTTTATGATATATTTTAAAACATGTTAAAAGAATAGAGATTCATTTTAGATCAGTTTCCATACTACCACATGAATCAAAATACGTATTTTTGTCCTGTTCATGTTCCAGATACCATACTCCTCAGCATCTCCTGGGAATTATGTAGTAAGTACATTTGGGTTTGTTAGCTCATAAGAATTGATGTTACATTTTATTTGGATAATGAAATGGTTGTCCAGATGTTAAGAAGAGCCCATGTGTATTGGCCAAGAAGTGAACATCTGATTTGTATTGAGTTGTTTCATCTGCCATCCTCAGTACATATGTTGATGTTCATTAGTGAAACAGTTATCAATCTGGCCCAAATTGCCCTGGGTACTGTGTTTTACTTCAGCATATGTTTCTATAAACCAGTACAATACAGTCTGTCCAATCATGAAGAAAACCATCCCCAACTATACAGTGATGTGCTTGAGTTTGCCCTTCTCCAAGAGAATAATCTAATTCCTCCCCACCCCACTCTCCACACAGAGTCTAAGACATTAAACTTTCAGTCACAGTGAATCAGATAGAATGATGACTAGTAATTATGTGTGGTTGGAGGGTTGGGGGAGTACCTTTTCATTTCTTTCATTCTCAAAATTAAAAACATTTCTCTTTCTTAATCTTTAGTAAATACTTAATTTTTCTAATAAGTCATATAGACCTGCAATCAAATTAGCAGATTTTATATAAACCCTTGAACTTAAAATGACTTTTTAAAATTTTTTTTAATTTTATTTTATTGAATCACTATGACAAAACTTACAAAGCTTTCAGGTTTAAGTCTCAGTCATATAATGATCAAACCCCCATCCCTTCACCAGTGCACATGTTCCCCCACCAAGAACCCCAATATACCCCCTCCCCAAACCCCCCCTGCACCTGAGTGGCCAATGATCTTTACTTTATTCTCTCTATACTTTGGATACATTCGGTATTTCAACAGAGAACTGATTATTATTATTTGGAATTTTCCCCCAACAATCAAACCTGCTGAAAAGGCTTCATTTGATAGTTTGTTTTCCATTGCTGAGAATGGAGATTATAGGAGCTCATGTGGCCGTAACAGTGGCTGCGCAGTTTTGGATTTCTGTTGTTTTAGCTCAGCTTAGTCTAGATGCATTTCTGTAAGTCTCTGGGTGCCAAAATGGGTTAGTAGACCTCCTGGATCATAGTCTTTAAGGAGCAGAGGGGCCGGCCGTGTCGTGTGCGGCTGCTCCGGATCTCATCTGGGCCGAGGGCATGCCAGTAACACCCCCATCCCATGATCTCTTGCACGCCACGTCACAACAAGCAAGTACATCTGGGTTGTGAGTCTTAGAAGATGGTGGACGCCATGTGAGCGCTGCTGCTCCTGTTGCCACTATCATCCCCATAGAAAGAAAGCATTGGGAGAGAGACTCTTTCCCCCTCCCCGGGCGGCTTGCGGTCGTAGCTCAGTTCACAGTCTAGATGCATTTCTATAAGTCTCTGGGTGCTAAAATGGGTTAGTAGGCCTCCTGGATCACAGTCTTTAAGGAGCAGAGGGGCCGGCCATGTCGTGTGCAGCTGCTCCAGATCTCATCTCTAAACTGACTTTTTAACCATTACTATAATCCTTGCACAGCTTAAGGTCCTCGTAGAGGATAGTTTGCTTATCATTTTTAGAGGGAAATTTGTACTAATAAGCAATGATAAAATAGCAAAACAGATTATCTTTCCTGAAGAAATTTTTGAGGTGATGGATAACTTGAGTAGGAAAAATAGTAATGCTTAAAAAAAAAATCAATACATCTATTGTACTCCACACAAATAGTATTTATGAATATGGTGGGGGAAACCCACATTGTTCTGAACTTGTGTACTTTGGTGCTGTTCAGTCTTTCCTCAATCTTTGCAAGCTAAGAAACTTGTTAATTTTACCTGTTCTATGAAACAAACATGAAATTTGGGTTGACAAACAATTTTTACTAAAGTTATTTAATAATAAACCTGATAGTCTCAAGAAATTGGAGGCTTTTATTTGAAAGGAAATTGAATTTACTTTTTAAGTTAAGATACATACATTACCTGAAATAGTGGGCTATGTCTCTGGACACTCAGATGAAGTGCAAACTCAACCACTTGTTAATTTGATTACATCCCCAAAATTCTTTAGACTGATTGTCTACATCTCAAAATTCTTTAGACCCATTGTCTTAATTTTTCATTTTGTTTGTCTGAAATTCATTGTATTAACTTCAGGATTATCTCATCTCCATTTGAAATTACTTGTGTAGCTACAACCTTAGTAGCCCACAGCATTAGTTACTGTTATCTCTGTTTCTGCCTGATGTGATAGCCAGAGATACAGTGCTTCAGAAGTGTTCATCGATACTGATAGAAGAAAAACTAGCATCAGTGAATTTTGAACATATGAATATCTTTTGACTTTTAGTTTTCTATAAAAACCATTGCTATAAAGTATAAGCAAATTACAGCAAACCAAATCACAAACACACATGATTATTTCTATTTTGTGGATTTGTAAATGGTTCCTCTTAACCTCATTATTCTTGATGTGACTCTGTAATAAGGAATAAATCAGTGTTACAGGCTCATTGTTTTTTAAAACATGCCATGAAAACCTCAACATATTTAAAGCTAAATTATATTTTACATAATATTAAAGTGATTCTGCATTCAAAAGAGTGTGGAGGAAATATATTCCCTCCTATTTTCAGATGTACCAACATAAAAGTAGGTATAACTGTTTTTTGTTTTTCTTTATATTGTGAAATAAAATGCCATATTTTTACTGAAATTTCATGTGATTATTTAGGGTCCTCCAGGAGGTGGAGGGCCACCAGGAACACCCATCATGCCCAGTCCAGCAGGTATTGTGATACAACTAGCCTTATGGGCATCTAATTAATTAGCATAATATCATAGTTGTTACTTAAGAAAATAAATAGTATTCATTATCTCTTTGATGGAATACTACAAAAATAGAGTAGAAGTAGTAAGTAGAATAGTCTTTTAAGATAACTATTGTCTAATTATTGAAAGCATTTACAAATTTTTATTGTGTTAGTAAGAACTTTAACTGGAACAGAAACTATGATACGTGTGTGTTACCCAATAGTTTAGCAGACTATAAAAGAATCCTTGAGACTATGATCCAAATCTTCCTGCTTAGAAATATTCTACATAAGTTACACCTGAAATAAATAGATCTATTAAACTTAAGAACCATCAACTTACTAAGATATATGTAGATATGATTCCAGTATTACTTTTTACATCTGTAAATATTAGTTAATAAATCCACCACAGAGGACTTTTTTAGTATTCGAACTCAAACACCTCAGTATTCCTTAATCCTTTAGTAATCATACTTTTGAGCAATAAACTTAAAAGCAGCCCTATCCTTCCTTTATTTTTTTTAAGTTCAGTATAGACTACGAAATCTGTCACATTTTGAGGAGATTCTAACAGAGTTTTGTCTAGCAAACCTCTCTAAATTTTAAAGATAAGAAATCTAATACCTTTTTCCTTCAAAATAAAACTCTGAAAAGCCAGTGTATCTTCCTGGTCCTTTCCATACCTTCTTTTTATGGTTACTTGTGTTTTGTTTGGGGACCATACCCAGTGTTGCTCAGGCATTACACCTGGCCCTGTACTCATGAATCACTCCGGTGGTGGGATTAGCGTTTTGCAACATTGTATGCCTGAAATGATTCTATTTTGAACAGCTTTGTAATTCATGAGTCTTAATAAGAAGTAATGATAATAATAATGTTACATATATTGGGACCAGAGACACAGTGCAAGATACTTGCCTTGCACACCACTAATCCTGAGTAGAATCCATCCTAGCACCATGGTGGTCCCATAAGCTCCACCAGGAGTGATCCCTGAGGACAGAGCCAGGAGTGAGGCCTGAGCACAGCCAGGTGTGGCCCAAATCCCTCTAGCACCCACAAAAGTTACATGTATTTATATATACTTCACTAAAGTTATTTTTATTGCAATGAATTATAAATGAGTGAAGCAAATTACAACTTTTTATCAAAAGCTGCCTATAATTCATGCAAGAAAAATTGTTATTGTAATTATATATTACTATCATAATTCCTTTCTTTTGGAACTAATCCTACCAACTTTAATTTTTAACTAATATTTTTATGTTATTAATTTATTTATTTTGGATTTTGAGCCACATCCAGTGATTCTCAAGAATTACTTCTTGCTCTGCACTCAGGAATCACTCTGGTGGTGCTAGGGGAACCATATGGGATGCCAGGGATTGAATCTGGGTCTGCCACATGCAATGCAAGCAACCTGCCCATTGTACTATCTCTGTGGCCCCTTAAAGTTTTTAAACCTATGTAAAAAGCTTAGGGAAATAATAAAATTTGAAAATCTACTAAATCAAAAAATTTCATTTGATATATATATAAACTGCTAAGAGATTCCAATCTGTTTCATAGAAAAGTAAAACTTCACTCTAATTTTTTATACTTTTAAAGTAATGTCCTTTTTAACCTTAATCATTCATATAATTAGTCCTAATATATGAGGTAAAAGTATTCCAAGTTTGCAGCTTCAATAATTTGAGTCAGAAAATGACATATTTATTTGTGAATATTAATAGTGATTATTTCAAATTCTAAAACTATTAATATGTTTATCTGTTTGTAAGAGTAGGTTATTTTTATTGCTTTGTGATTACTTACTTGGGAATATATTATAGAGAAAATTATTAATTGATTTTTTATTTTAGATTCAACCAATTCTGGAGACAACATGTATACTTTAATGAATGCAGTACCTCCTGGGCCTAACAGGCCTAATGTAAGTGTGGTGTTTTAAATTGTTTTTAAATGTTTTGAAGATTTGGACTCTATATTTTATTTCTTAAAGTTTAATATTTATATTTTATTATCCATGAGTTTATTACATGTCAAAAAATTCAAATTTCGTGTGGGTTGAAAAAGCATAAAGCATATTACACAATATTTTATATCAATATAATTTAATATAAAACAACATAATCATTGACAGAATAATTGTATATAGGCATATTTCAAATCACTAGTATGATCTGAAAATTATAGCATTAACAATTAACATGTTTTTGTTTTTATTTACAATAATTTATTCATTGTGGTCACCTTCGTATCCTGATCATCTTGGAAATAAATCAAGAAGTTGAATTTACCAGTTTTTCTTTTGATTTTTGTAATCTGAAATATGGATTTTAGATTGCATATAAAATTTGAAAAACGGAACTGAGACAGTTCTACAAGAAATAATTTAAGTGTTCTTGGATTGAGCATGAGCCCTGCGTACAGGGACCCAGGTTCGATCCCCAGTGCTGCATGGTCCCCAAGCACTGTAGGCAAGATGTGACCCAAAATCAAATAAAACAACAACAACAAAAGAATTAGTATGTTTTTAATACAGTGTATGGTCATGATTTTCCTATGAAAATCATAGTTTGTGGAAAAATCATATTTTTCTATGATGTAAAAATGTTTTACAAAAATACTGTTGATGAAAATGTATACATTTATATATCTAAACATAAACAGCTCAAAGTGAAAAAAAATCAGGAGACATATAAAGAGCTTAAGTATACCAAAAAGGAGGGATGAAATAATTATTTTAATTGAACCTCATAGTAGTGAAAACAACAAAGAGAAAAATTTAAAACTGTCCAATATTGTACTGGAATATAGCTCACTGAAAATTAAAACATGTTGTCAGTGTGAAATACACACCAGAGTTTGAAGATTTAGTATAAAAATACATAAAATTTTTTAAATGTTTATATTATATGTAAAAATGACAGAATTGGTATATAGAGGAGATAAAATATATTATTAAAATTAACCTGTTTAACCTTTTAAACATATCTGCTAGTTCATATTAAGTAGTTCATATTTGTGGCTTGTATATTATTTCTATTACACAACACTGTCAGTTATTACTATTCTTTTTATATCAGCAAATAAATTATGTTTTAGGAAACAAATTCTTACCAGTAATACCTAAAAAGATGGTTATTTCACAGAAATATTAAAGAACCCTGAATATCATAATGACCAATGTTCATTTTAGAAATGCAGCAAAAGCTTAGAAGAGCTTTTCATAATGTAATTCTGTTTCTTAAGACTTGGTATTTGAAAGAGAGAGTAAGGGAGGAAACAAAGAGCATATGGTACTGAAGACATTTCTGTGGGCAGCTAAGCTGACACCATCCAAGTATGTTCCATTCTGGTTTTATAATTTGATATAGAGATAAGAGATCCAAGAAAAGTGAAAAAGATGAACAAATTTTGTTCATCTCAGCCAGTGGTAGAAGAGCAAATGTATGCCGAAAGCTTGTGAGGACCTGATAAAAAGGAGCAAACCGAGTAAATTCACAAACCATTGGCCTAACTGACACCAGTTTCTGAGACCAGACCTAAACTATACTTTAGACCAGTGCTGGATAACAATTTAATTAAAAATTAATTTATTTGACCTGTCACACAAAGCTACATACTCCATGTTGTTTACTGGAAAGCAATCCACATGTTTTAGGTAACAAAATTTGAAGCAACAGAATTGGCCTTTTCCTTGAAAATTGCATAAGTGTGTGGTTTATATATTCAGAAATGTGTAATTGGAGGCATCTTATTTTCACAGTGTTGGTGGTTTTACAGATTGTCTGCTGAGTGTAGTGCCCCCCACATGTTTAACAACCATCATTACCACATTTACACACCACACACACACACACACACACACGCATGCACACACACTGCATTCACCATTATTTACTATGCAACATGAAACTAATGCTTTAGACATGAGGAATTTTCAGAGCAAGTGTTTTCAGTAGGCAGTCTTGACTATAAACATAAAATAATTATAGATAATTTGCCTTAAAACTGGAGTGCGGGTTTCTTCCAAAGTATTTGAGGCAAACAAGAGAATGACTGAGTGGGCAGGCCAGGCCTTCCACCAAGCACATCTGTTCTTATCTGCTTTTGTAACAGACTTTCAGTGCAAAATTTTATGGAAAATCAAGTAATCCCACTCCTTTCAGAAGAAGTGAGATATTACTGCTGTAAAACGCCTGGTCATCAGTGCACTGACACAGTTGAGACTACCACAAAGAATTTGCTATATTCAGCTCTCCCTAAGGAACTAAATGTACTTAACTTATGTGATGAAATTACTCATTGTGCCCACTTGAACAGAGGTAGATTGTCTAGTTTAAAAAAATGTTAATATTGAGTCATTCTTACTAACAAGCCAATATCTCTAGCAATTTAAGAACAGTCTCTGGGCCATGAAGATAGCTACAGGGTTAGCTCTAATGTGGGAGACCTAGGTTTGATTCTTGACACCACAAGCTTCCCAAAATAGCACCAAGAGTGAACCCTAAAGAGGGCACTGAAAGGATCCCCAAATACCACCAGATGTGGCCCCCAAATACACACATACACACACACAAACACACACAAAGAATCACCTCAGATATGTAACAGTAAAGTCTGTCCATAGAGTAGAAACAAGTGTTTATCCACCAAGATATTTGAAAATGTATGTGCTTTCTATTTTAAAAAAATCTAAAAAGGAGAAATAATGGAATGTGAATGAGGAATGAGGATTAACCTAAAGACCTGAGTATCACTATATCACTGAATCACTCTCATCCCGTTGTTCATTGATTTGCTCAAGTGGGCGCCAGCAACGTCTCCATTTGTCCCTGTCTCCTGCTAGTGTATCCTGTGACATATTGGGGATCTTTCAGGATTAGGGGAATGAGAATCGTCATTGTTACTGTTTTTAGCATATAGAGTACGCCACGGGTAGCTTGCCAGGCTCTGCCATGTGGGCAGGATACTCTCAGTAGCTTGCCAGGCTCTCCGTGAGGGATGGAGGCTTTTGGGGCGACCTCTAATCACCTTTACAAGTGTTCCCAGTCAGGCCTATACTGGGAACCTTCTATGATTTGTTGCCTACTGTCTGAACCCCATCAAATATGGTGTGGTGAGTGCAGAGAGAATATGGAAAGAGGGAGAAAGGGCAACTCAGAGAATCTAAGCAACTGGGGGGGGGGAATGGGAAAATCTTCGTAAATTGAAAATGAAATAAATTGCAGATGTCTTATTCTAAAGATTTTGTAGCTTTTATGTAATTGTTTTCAGTGTGTTCATAATCGGTTTCTTTGTGTTTCAAATAGTTTCCAATGGGCCCTGGGTCTGATGGTCCCATGGGTGGATTGGGAGGAATGGAGTCACATCACATGAATGGCTCTTTAGGTAAGGATACCTTGAAATGCTTGAAATTTCGCCTCAAACTGATACAACACATTGGCTTATGATGACAAGAGAATATAGAAATCAGAAACAGGGTGCTTCCTGCCAAATGTTCACAAGTATTTTTACTTTCACCAGAGAGATTGTGCTGCTTTGGGTATGTAGGTATCCTCTCTCCCTCTCCTGGGAGACTTGTGGAGGCCTCTCCGCCCATTAGTTTAGTCTCCAAAGAGCTATAGGCACAGTCTCAAAATAACCTAAGTCTCTGCAAGTATTTCTAAGCTTTGTTATGTATTCTGACATTCATTTTCTTTAAAAATAGAATAATCATGTTCTGGACAATCTGGGTGATTAAAGGAGAACACTGCCCCCACAATTTCCATGTTCTGGGAAAAACTGATTTCAAATAGTGTGACTAATGGTTTAAGACACACTATATAAATAATCCCATCTTACCAAGTAAAACCAAATATTTCAAGGTGAACAAAAAGCCACAGAGAAGTGAGCAAGAGAGACAAGTGATGTAGAATTAACTGTTACACTGCAGACTGAATGTGTAGGTGAGTCAACTGCAAAACAAACTAAAAAAAAAGACAGTTATTTGTGTTTAAATACCATCTATCATAGTGATTTTAAAAGTTGACAAAAATGGGGAGGGAAGTTTATGGCGATTTGTACTTCTTGAAAAGGGACCATTTTTCTGCCTGTGTTAAAGGAACTATACTCAGGAGTGACAGATTATATACACATTTCACAACCCTACCCAAAGAAACACCCCACTCTAATACTATTAAAAACTATCATGTCATTAAGTAAGAAGTCATTTTCAATACTTTAATAAAACTTGTGCTTTAAGGAACCATATTAATTTTGCCTAGATTTCAGAATCTTCATTTGCATTATATGAATATGTAGTCTTTTGCACTGTGTGAGTATTTAAACTAAAATTTTAAGCTCAGTTGGACTGCCACATGTCAAGTAAATTTGAGCTATGTAGCTATTTATTAGCTGTCAGAATGGACACAAGCGAGCCATTCCCATCATCACACATAGTTCTGTGGGCAATGCCATCCTTGAATTTTATTTCCTAATTTCTCTCAAAATAATTAAATTTCTAGTCATTTAATTTATAAAATTGTTCATAAAAGGATTATATTTTGTCGTGTAAAAATCTGTTGTATTACTAACTAGAAAAAAAAATTGTCCGAGAGCATCGCATAAAGTAAGCTTTAGTTTATGGCTTACTTAGCTTAGGGTTTGGATATTATTACTTGTATTGAATTACATATAAACATTTAGTATTTAATTAATAATGATTCCTGATTATTTATAAAGTATGTTAATAAGTCCCAACTTTGTGACTGTTGACTACAGTACCATTCTTAAGCCAAGAAAATAATTCAAAATAAGGTAATACTATGGCAAAGACCTGATTATTGTTCTTTGTGACCTAATGTCAGATTCTATTTGTTAAACAAGAAATTAGTATCAGTTGTTCGTTAGTTCCCTAATGAAAGTAAAAGTGTAATATAGTAATATATATCACATAATTTTATTTGGTGGGGGAGCACAGAGATAGTACAGCACGTAAGACATTTGCCTTGCATGTTCTGACCCAGGTTTGACCTCTGGCACTATATGGTGTCTCTGAGCCCACCATGAGTGATCGTAGAGTGCAGAGCCAGGAGTAAGCCCTGAGCACAGCCAGGTTTGACCCCAAAACAAACAAACAAACAAAAATGATTGCCATGAATATTTATTGCTGCCAAATTTGTGATATTTAAAAATGTACTTTGCTTTGGGTTATTATAGTATAGTAAATTTCAAGATAATTTTTATTGTTTTTTTTTCTTTTTTGGGTCACACCTGGCAATGCACAGAGGTTACTACTGGCTCTGCACCCAGGAATCACCCCTGGCAGTGCTCAGGGGGCCATATGGGATGCTGGGAATCGAACCTGGGTTGGCCGCGTGCAAGGCAAACGCCCTACCCACTATGCTATTGTCCAGCCCCTCAAGATAATTTTTAAATATTTTTATCATGTCCATTTTATACTTTGTCAGATTAATATCATTTCAGGGGCTGGAGAGATAGCACAATTGACAGTTGACTGCGTTGCATGCGAGAGGCCCAGGTTTAGTTCCTGCCACTACTAGTTCCCCAAGCACTTGAGAGTAACCCTCAAACACCTAAAATCAGAACAAAGAAAATGTAATTGCATAAAATATATTTTGATAACCCTTACTTTCTATTTATATATGTTAATATATATAAACATTTTATAAAATATAAAATATGTTATATATGTACACATTCAAATATGTAGAATATTTTTAATTTAGGCTATATGTGATCTCTCTAATATTTCATTTCATCTATAACATTTTTAAACTATAAGCAAAAGTTTTCATCACTACTGCCATTACAAAAATATAGACTAAGGATACAGTTCTTCCTGCATTTGCCCTTATAGAGGATTTAATCACCATGCAGAGTAAGAGAAAAGGAAATAAGACTTTGAAATTCAGGAAATTTTAAAAATTCAGTGCACCATACTTACTTTTATTAAAGGAGTACTTATTTTATTTTATAAATAAAGTTTATTAAGTGATTCTTCTCCTGCTTTTTTCAGGCTCAGGAGATATGGACAGTATTTCCAAGGTGAGTCCAGTGTATTTGTGGTGGTGTTCATCTGTAATTTATTTTGGTGGTGAGGATTTAGCGGACACACTGGCTGTGTTCGAGGATTATCCCTAGTAGTGCTGGGAGACCATATAGGATGCTGGGGATCAAACTCAGTTCAACTGAGTACTGGGCAAGCACCTTACCTACTGTATTATCTTTCTGGCTCCCATCTGTATCTTATTACCTGAAAACCTTGACATTACAGGGTTCTCTGTCAATTTTATTCTCCAGAGTTTGAAGGGAAAAGGCCAGTAAAGACCCAGATGTAGCTAGAATTTTATGAATATGAGTACTTAGAATTTGTGAAATCTGAAAATTAAAATTGAGATACTCAATCTTTTAAAATTAAGATTTCAAGCCAAAAAATGTTGAATTGTATTTCTACATGATTATATCTACATCACCTTGCTTGCTTGGCCTTGTGAGTATACTACATGCATTTTGAATGTGTAGTAAGGAACAAACAGGAAAGTTTTTCTTTTCTAAAAGTAGATAAGTGTTTATAGTGGACTCTAGATTATTTCTAAACAAAAGGGGTAGAATTAGATAAGCCTTCCATAAACCTGTCTCCATAATATGGGACTGGGATAAATGATGATCTCCAGGATATTCCAGGAGCTCCTCAATGAAAGTCACATAACTAGGGGTAGAGAGGCAGGTGTGAGACTTGTGGGCTGACCAGGAGGAAAGGGGTGAGGGGTGTGGGGTCACAAGAAGGAAATAAGTTTTGAAAGGGGCCATGACTAAAAAGAGTTGAGAAACAGTGTTTGCCTTAGAGCCTTCTATTTGGGAATCACTTTTAAAACTCAGATGGCCGTGATTGTATTGGCCATCTCAGGTAATTAACAATCGATATTACCAGAATTGTATTTTGTGATCACCAGTGAGATTTCTAATATTATATTTCAGAAGCATATTGTAGTTTCTAGAGTTAATTCTTCAATACATATAGCTGGGATCAGATTGCTTACTGCCATCCTTCTAAAATTTCCAGTAACAATCCATAACCTTCAACTTTCGATGTAAACAAAATTCTTGATAGGACAGTACTTTGCAATTTACAAAGCACTTGAAATTTCAAAAATAGATTCATAATGACAAGCTAAACACGATCATCTAATCTGCCCTCAAATCGTATTTATTGCTCTTTCTTTTGTGCTTATTTTTGCCATTTCTGTTTTTGGAGACATGATTTTCTAGCACTGCACTGACTGTTGATAACATTCTCTTGCCCGATGCTTATTCTGTGAGCATTAATTGACCACCCAATGTGTACTTTTCAGTACTGAGTGTTGCCTTGTGCACTCAAAGGAGATTTGAAAAAAAAAAGACTTCTTTAAACACAAACATAATCTCTGTCCTCAAGTGGTTTATACTTGGGCAGGAGTTCTGTCATTCAGTAAACATTAATGTGCCAAAGTATTATGCTGGACTAAGAAAAATCCCAGGATAAACAAAATATAGTCTCTGCCCTCAAGAAGCTCAGTATAACTGAGACCAAACAAATACAAATAAGGAAAACTTTTATACAGCAAAGTTCAGATATATATAACATAAGAATCATCCCCAAGTAATAAACATGCCACTTAGAGATGAAATGGAAATAACTTTTTCACCCTCTTCTTTCTACCCACAGACAAATTTCAGTATTTTACACCAAAATTCATACATTTTTACTAACTTGATTTTTCCCTATCTTCCTTTTCCAGCATTTCCAATCATCTCAAATAAAAAACTCCTTTTTCTTGTTTCTTGTGTTCATTTTTTCCCATCCTAGTTTTCTAGTCATTCTTGTTTATGAATCAAAAGACTCTTACTGTTTGTCAGTTTTGCTCAAAACCACTCTGCAGTCTCCAACTACATCTTCCCATTTCCCATTCTCCTGTATTTTGTCAAATTCCAATACTGCATATTAATGTCACACTTAGTTTTTTTTTTCTTTTTGCTTTGTTTTTTTTTTTGGGGCAACACCCCACTGTGCTCAGGGCTTACACCTAGCTCTGTACTCAGAAATTTCTCCTGGTAGGCTCTAGAGACTGTATGTGATGCCAGGGATTGAACTCAGGTCAGCCACACGCAAGGCAAGCATCCGACCCACTGTACTAATTATAAGTGTGGCAATAAGCTATTTTCTTTTAGGTTTAGTCTCATTAAATAGCAGCTCATTCTACCATAGTTCATTCCCTGCCTACTCAATAAATAAAATTATAGCAACTCAAGTTTGTGACTATAAGCTGAAGACTATCAAGCACCATACAGATACCAAGTTCTTCCTGACTAGTTCTATTAATTTTTGTGATTAAGGCTAGAAACTCACAGTCAACAGTCAACTTGATAAGATGATATCGGTAGCAAAATTACCTCAAAGCCTCCAACTAAGACTAATAAATTATTTCTTGCTCAGTTCAGAATTATCCAGTAAAACTAAATACTGACTATGCACCTTTCTCAAAACTCAAGATTTATCTTTAACTTAGAATGAGTTTTTAATAAAATGAAGCATTGTTTTTATCCCTTTTGCAACTGTAAAGTCACCCCTTTAATCAATAGAGCTGTTTTCCCTTGGCGTTGTTTAGATGTGTTCATATGGAGAGGAGCTTATGATTTATTTTGTTAAAAAGAAATTACCTGAATCAATGTTGTACTTCACATTATGATACTTATCATTTATATTTGACTAGAAGAAAAGCAAATCAAAGAAGGTGAGATCCTATAGACTTAATGAATTATCAAAGGAGTCTTTTAGTCTGAAGCTTTCTGACCTCAAAAACTTTGGTTCCAGTTAAAGATCCCATACTTCACAGGAAACTAATCAACAAATAAATATCAATGTCTGCCATCATTACAGATATGTGGATTAAGTTCTAGCTCCATTGCACACCAGAATCACTGTCACTGTATCACTGTCATCCCATTGCTCATCGATTTGCTTGAGCGGGCACCAGTAAATCTCCATTGTGAGACTTGTTACTGTTTTTGGCATATCGAATATGCCATAGGTAGCTTTCCAGGCTGTGCCGTGCGGGCAGGATACTCTCGGTAGCTTGCGAGGCTCTCCGAGAAGGTTGGAGGAATCAAACCCAGGTCAGCCTCATGCAAGGCGAATGCCCTACCCGCTGTGCTATTGCCCCAGACCACCAGAATCACAACATTATATATTTCTTGGGGTTTTATTTATTCTTGGGGTGGGAGGATTGAGAAGCTGCCTGTCAAAACAATTCATAGAGTCATTGGCTGCCTTAGAAAAATCCATTCAGGGGACTGGAGCAATAGCACAGCAGGTAGGGCGTTTGCCTTGCACGCAGCCAATCCGTGTTCGATTCTCAGCATCCCATATGGTCCCCTGAGTACCACCATGAGTAATTCCTGAGTGCAGAGCCAGGAGTAACCCCTGTGCATTACCGGGTGTGACCCCCAAAAAAAATCCATTCAAATCTGATTTATAAGGAGTCATTATTAGAATCATGTAGATGCTTTAGTCTACTTATAGGTCGAACTAAAATTTTTTAAGTATTTGCTTTTTAAATAGAAGTTCCAACATATTTTGGCTGATTTTTGAGGATGGGTAGAAGGGATAGCTACTAAGCAGTTAATAATATTAATTGTAAGATAAAATCAGAATAGAAAGTCTAAGAATATTAATTGTTTTACCCAGAGGAAACTGAATCTGTGTGTGCTTATATTAACTACTGCATATTATATCATAGTTTGAGGAGAAATTTCAGTTGAAGAAAGGATGAATAAAAAATGTATTCCTTGCAGATGTGATGAGTATAATTATTTTTTGTGCTGAATTACTAGGACATGTTAACTGAAAAAACACTATCAAAGCTCAAAGTAATCTTTACTTGTATTCTTGTGTACCCCCTATTCACATACTTAAGCATTTAGGGTATCTTTCTGATCAGCCAAAGCAGCTTTTACCTTATAATCCAGACTTCCTTCTAGGTGATGAAATCAAGTAGGGACAATACAGCTACAGTACAATGTGACACACGGTTTGTTGCCTTGACTCTCATTACTGGCTCTGAACTGATATTTATGATCTCAGGTCTTGACTGTTCCTCAGATGCTGATATTGAACAAGTCTTTAGCTACATCTTCATGGTGTCACTTCACCGAGAAGAGCGCATTTTCATTTTCTCAATTGAGAAACTTTTTTACTGTTTTTACTTTTTTCAGAGATTATTTAAAGTTTAAAAAACCTTCTCCTGTCATTTCAAGGTGTTCAAATATGCCTAGTAAATAGGATAGATATAGGTTTGGGAATCTGATATTAGCTCAGTTTTGTATGTTCAGTGTGTTGGTTTATTTATCTTGTGGGAGGATCCTCTCTCAAAATACAATACTCCTTCCTCAGATATGGTATCAGGGATCAAACTGAAATTGGCCACATGCATGGCAAGCACCTTAACCCCTTTATCATCTCTCTGGCCTGTGTTTGTCATTTTAATCTATCTTTCAGTATTCTTAAATTTCTTCTCACTCCACTTTGAGAGAGAGAGCGTGTATAAAGGTGGGTGGGGCGGGGGGTAGAAAGAGTAAACTGAGCCACCATGCTTAAAAGACATTATGGAAAACAACTAATTACAGTGTTTTGTAAGTTATTAACTATTAACACAGTGTTACTTTCAGTGCTTTACATCATAATTAGCCATAATAATTGAAGTTAGCCAAAGGTAGCCAAACTTTCAAAATAATTTATCAAGAAATGGTACATTGTGGCTGGGTGTGTGGCTCAGTGGTATAGCACATGCTTCTCACACATTAGGCCTGGGTTTGAGCTCTGGCACTACAGGAAATGAAATAGAGAATGCCACATAACAAAAATTCAGTAGAGACTGAGCACCCCCAATAAATTAAGATCTTCGTGTACTGCCAGTGATGTGTTACACAAGAATGGAAAAGACTTATTGCATATATTTGTAAATTATATAAAACTACACAGCTTCCAAGTATACCCTTAGATATGTATATATGTACATATATAATGCATTAGAGTATTTTATCCCAACTACTCCATTATGTATGTAATGACTTTTTTGACACCATAATTTAAAAAATCTATAATACTGTCAAAGGGTTTCACGTATACAGCATTCTAACACCACACCCCCACCAGAATGTTCATTTCCTTCCACAACTGTCTCAGGATTCCTACTTTCCTGCCATGCCTCACGACCATGATAAACGCAGTCCCATAGACCAGTTCTTAGATTCTGTTGCTTTTGGCCATTTTTTACTCCAAAACTATGCTTCTTTATGTCGCACATATGAGAGGGACCATTCTGTGTATTTCCCTCTCCTTCTAGATGACTTCACTCAGCATGGTACCTCAAGATCCATCCACATAGTGGCAAATTGTGTGATTCTTACAGCCAAGTAGCATTCTGTTGTGTATATAAACCACATTAACCACAATTTCTTTACTCTATCATCTGTTCATAAACACTTGGGTTGTTTCCGGATTTTGACTATTGTAAATAGTGCTGCCTTGAACTAAACATAGGAGTGCACATGCTTTTCTGAGTATTGTTTTGGGGCCCTCCGGATAGAGGTCCAGAAGTAGAATTGTTGGGTCATATTGAAGCTCAATTCTTAGTGTTTGAGAGTGTCCATATTGTTTTCAAAAAGGGCTGAATGAAATGCTAGAGTTCTGCCTCCTCCCAAAGTAGAATCTCTTTCTGCCAGTAAACAAAGGTTCCCAGCCCTTGGGGTTCACTGCAGACCCAGCTCCTGTGGACATCACAGGAGCCTTGTTCTCAGATCCTCCCTGCGGGGTGTACAGCGGGACGAGATACAGGCTGCATTTCCACTAGCACATCTACAGGTTCTGCTCTGCAGTTTACCCATATTCTAAAAAAAGCACACATTTTCCAGGGAATGACTAATGAAAAGTTAATTTCTATAGCCTGAGTTTTAATTGAATCAAAATCCTCAGCATTTTTCTTGTAAAAAATATAAAAATGTATGCCCTCCAAAAAAGGAATATAAAATGGTAGTACTTAAGAGGAAAATCTATAAACTCTTTCATTTGGAATCAAGAAAAAATTTCACCTTGAAGTTTATTTTTTAAGTTAAAGGATGGGACTTTAGCAGAGTCCCTACATCACAGTGGCACTGCAGGGGAGCAGGCTTAGATGCCACTGAGCAGGCTTAGCTACCAGTGACAGAGGAAATTGCACAATGGAAATTGCACAATAAGAATGAGATGGCAAGTCTGCATAGAGTATGACATGGTATGGGACTAACTTCAGTTATGATTGGATGAAAATTAGCAGTTTCCTCTTAAACATTTAGTCTTACATTCATGACAGGAAAAGATTATAAAGAATCTTTCCTTATAGACCTTTGTATTTTACCTCTAAAAGCACACTGTGAATTTTTAAGTCCAAGTATTTCTCTTGTTCTTAAGCAAAGTTGATAATTATCAATCTCCTTTTATTCCCTTAAAACTCACAATAAAAAAAAAATTTAAAAATAGGTGGAAGACTTGTGAACCTTGTGTAGAATTAAGGGAAAATGTTTATTTAAACAATCACCTTCTGAAGTTTGATCAATAAAATTACCAAAGAAAGTCATTGTCCTGTCAGGCCTCATAGGTGGGTGAGCTCCCTTCACTGTGCCCCTGCTAGTTTTTAAACTATCCAGAGTTCTAGGAACTCTATAAGCTGGGGGTGAGAAATGGAATATAAGTATTGACTCTGAGACTGAAAAAACAGTTTTGTTGGGTTATTTGGTATTTCTGTGTGTTTGTTAGTTTTCACTTAATGACAACATTAGTGTACTTGACAAATATTCAAAAGTGAACTGGAATATGTGGTGAAAATCTAAAATTAAGATTGCAGGTGGGCTTTGCCCTGAGAGATGCTGCTATAGAATCCATTTCTGAAATGGTACAGTGTAAAAGAGAAAGGAAAATCTTCAACAATGTTTTGTTTTCTAAATCTTGTTTACAGAATTCTCCCAATAACATGAGCCTGAGTAATCAGCCGGGCACTCCGAGGGATGATGGCGAAATGGGGGGAAATTTCTTAAATCCTTTCCAGAGTGAGAGTGTAAGTATTCCTTTACTGTAGCACTGTAGCACTGTTGTCCCATTGTTCATCGATTTGCTTGAGAGGGCACCAGTAACGTCTCCATTGTGAGACGAGTTGTTACTATTTTTGGCATATTGAATACGCCTGGTTAGCTTGCCAGGCTCTGTCGTGTGGGCGGGATACTCTTGTAGCTTGCCGGGCTCTCTGAGAGCAATGGACGAATAGAAACCGGGTCGGCCACGTGCAAGGCAAATGCCCTACCCGCTGTGCTATCACTCCAGTCCATTCCTTTACTATATCCAGATTTTGTTTACAAAGTTCTACTGGAGTACATGCATGCAGCCATTGTTCCTGCTGCTTATCTTGAGTTGGTCAATCTTCTGAATGTTAGAAAGATTTTCATTTTTTTCTGAAAAATTCCACTTAGACATTTAATTCTTCATTCTATGTACACTGTTGTGAAACCAAAAACTATATACTAGTTTTCTTTTATCATACATACGTTATAAAGGAACATGTAAGAAATGGGTTGCATATTCAGTAGTTCATACCAGTTTTCATGATACTAAATGTTCTTATGTCACTTCAAAACCAGGTTTATACTCATGTTGTCCTTATGGCTCTAAAATTATCTGCAAAGTGTCCATCCTTCAGTCCCTAGACCTCAAAGATTGAAGACCAGTATTGGTGGTTGTTAACCTGTTGTTTACATTTAACCTGAGTAGTATACCCAAGATGTGTATTAAGCATGAATATATGTTTCCAGAATGATGCTTTCTTTGTTGCCATAGAGGCAAAAAGAGATACAATAAGATGCATTTGTTCATTAGACTAACAATTGTTGAGCACTTATATGAATCAAAACATTATACTAAGCATGAGAGAGCTCAATGAGCATTACAGTCTCTTTTCTTTTTTTTTAAAAAAAATTCTGGAATCCTAATTTTATTCCATTTGTCTTTGTGTCTATTTTTATAATAGTTCATAATTTTTATTGAATCACCGTGAGATACAGTTACAAAGCTTTCATGTTTGAGTTTTAGTTATACAATGATCGAACACCCAACCCTCCACCAGTACACATCTTCCACCACCAATATCCCCAGTACCCCCCCATCCCAATCTTCCCCTTGCCTCTATGTCAGACAGTTTCCCCATACTCTTTCTCTATTTGGGGGCATTATGGTTTGCAATACAGATACTGAGAGGCTATCGCATTTGGTCCTTTATCTACTTACAGCACATCTCCCATCCCAAACAGTCTCTCCAACCATCATTGACTTAGTGATCCCTTCTCTATTCCAGCTGCCTTCTCCCCCAGCTCATGAGGCAGGCTTCCAACTGTGGAGCAGTATTCCTGGCCCTTGTCTCTACTGGTCTTTGGTGTCAGTCTCATGTTATTTTATATTCCACAAATGAGTACAGTCATTCTATGTCTGTTCCTCCCTTTCCAAATTATTTCGCTTAGCATGATACTCTCCATGACCATCCACGTAAAAGAAAATGTTATGACTTCATCTTTCCTAACAGCTGCATAGTATTCCATTATGTAGATGTACCAGAGTTTTTTTTAATGAGTCATCTGTTCTCGGGTGCTCAGTTTGTTTCCAGATTCTGGCTATTGTGAACAGTACTGCAATGAACATACAAGTGCAGATGTCATTTCTACTGTGCTTTTTTACACCTTTGGGATATATTCCCAGAAGTGGTATTGCAGGATCATATGGAAGTTCAATTTCTAGTATTTGAAGGACTTTCCATATTGTTTTCCAAAAAGGCTGGACCAGTTGCATTCTCACCAGTAATGAAAGCAGTCCCTTTTACCCCACATTCATGCCAGCACTAGTTATTCTTGTTCTTTTTGATGTGTGCCAGTCTCTGTGGTGTAAGCTATCACTTTGTTGTTTTGAGTTGCATCTCCCTGATGATTAGTGATGTAGAGCATTTTTTCGCATGCCTTTTGGCTATTTGTATTTCTTTCTTAAGGAAACTTCTGTTCACTTCTCCCCAGTTTTTGATAGGGTTGGAGGTTTTTTTCTTGTACCATTCTACTAGTGTCTTGTGTATCCTGGATATTATCCCCTTATCAGATGGGTATTGGGTAAATATTCTTTGTTGTTACATCATAACATGCTTTTAAAAACAAATTTTCACATTCAAAGCACCTATAACATTTTTAAGAGCACAGTTTCTCAGAACCCTCCCTAGACCTCATGAATCAGAACTTCCCGAGGTGGGGGGCCTGGGAGACTTGCTGGTGAGGAAGCCAGGGTACTGCTGAGGTGTACATGCTACTTACAGCCACGCTGCGGTAAAGCATAAAGGACTCCAGATAGTAAGTGAATTCTATGTTCCTAGCACCACAGCCCCCACACATGTATTGCCATCATTAAAATGTCCTGTGGATGATGTACCAAACTACAAACAGAATCCAAAAATTACCTTGTAGAGGAAATGAAAAGAAAACTCCTAAAAAATCAAACATCAGACTTGTGGTTCTGAGAGGGGCAGGGACCTGCCCGGAGGAAGGTGGTAAGAAGGTACAAACTCCAGTTATCAGATACATAGGCACTAGGGACATACTTGCAAGTGGATGACCATGACAGGCACCTCTGGGTGGTGTGTAGGGAAGTGAAGAGAGCAAGTCCTCAGAGATCTTATCACAAAGAGATTTCCCTCCTTTTTCCCTTTGCATGTTATCTATATGAGAAGATGGCTGTTAGTTAAACCTATTGTGGTAATAATTTCACAGTCTATGTAAATCAAACATTCATGCTGTGTGCCTTTAAGCAGACACAGTATGTCTTTGTTTCTCAATAATACTGGAAATTTTCCGAAAAAGAAAGCTCTTCATGGAACAAGGTGGCAGCTCTAACAGGAATTTTCAAACTTCTTTGTGTGGCATAAACACCAGCCTCACCCTTTCACCCCAACTCAGGGATGCTAACGCTTTTTAAAAGGACAGAAAAAAGCCAGGTCCCTTTGTGGCTGTGTGCATAGAAAGCAGCTGGAGCAAGGCTGCTCCCAGCCCTGACTCCGGCCCAGCCCAGCACCCCAAAGCCCAGGAGAAGGCACAGACTGCACAGCTCGCAGAAAACAAAAGGCCCCTACAATTCCCCCCTCCCCTTCTCCTGTCCCCACCAGAAAAGTCCCAAAAGGAAAAAAATAATTGGATGATGCTGAGAAGCTGCAGCAGCCCAAGAGGGGGCCGGGGGGTGGCAGCCTTGGAAGCAGGTCCGCACAAACTGCTCTGGCCTTTTGTCATCTGGCCAAGGGGTCTGCCCTGCTTTGAATGATGTCATTGTTAGCTGTGGCTTTCTCTATCACACCAAGTCCTGGTTCTGTTTAGATGTCTGTAAAAGATCAAGAAATGAGAGGAGAGAGGAAGACAAAAGGGATTCGGTGCTGACAAATGTTCAGGCTCAAAGTAAAGGGGGTGGGTAGCTCCAGTCAGTTTGCTCCACTGTAATCGGGAAAAAGAACTATGAAGTAAATTCAGGAAGGAAGCATTTTCTAGTGAGGGGAACGTGCAGCCTAGTATGTCTTAAAGCACATAGCTCTGAAAAGCACATATTTCTGAGATGCCTTTTGAGGCTGTGTCCGTCTTGAAGTTAAACCACAGGAGGCCGAGGGAGGGAGCGAACATATACTGAGCACCTTTTATGTGCGAGACACTAACCGAGTCAGTTCCTCCATGCGACTTCCTTTAATTGATAGAGATACAAAACTGCCCAGCACAAAGTCACAAACCTTGCAGTGCCAACATTCACAGAAAAGTGTAAATCAAAAAATGTTTCTCTGTACAGCCTCTGTCTTGATTTGTGGCGATATTTTTCCCCAAGTCATAAACAAGACCTCTATTTCAAGAAACAAAAATGCCCCCTAGTGTTCAAATCCTATAAAATATTTGTTTTGAAAATAATGGGATACAAACCAGCCTAATTCAAGAACATTTCTTAAGCATCTCGAGACAGCAGTCTGACTTCCTGAATTCATGCAGCAGAATATTTTCTCCTCGCCTTGAATTACATGCAGTTGAGTAATGATGCTAGAATCATTAAATAAAATAGGAGTTATAAACATGTTAGGTGGTAGATCATCTTGTGACCCTAATGCCTGCTGTCACGCTACTAAAGAAGTAAAGATGTCTACTGTTTTTAGTCACCTCAGCACTTAATTTATTTCACATTATCTCAGTTCAGAGTAGTTGCATTATGTTTTATTTATCTCTAAGAAAATTAAGTAGATCCAGAACAGTAGTACAGTGGGTAGGGTGCTTGACTTGCACACAGCCAGCCTGGCTCCGTGCCACATATATGGTCCCTCCAGGAGTGATCTCTGAGTGCAGAGCCAGAAGTAAGCCTGAGCACTGCCTGTGAACCCCTCCCCCCCAAAAAAAAGAAGAAGAAAAGAAACTATAGATGTTTAGAAAGGGAGTGTGATTGGAAGTATTCCTGAAGTGTATAAACAGGAGCCTGGACACATTGGAGATTTAATAGCCATCATCTTTGCAGTAGTAATGCTGTCAGCCACTTTGTAAGACCCATTTTATCATCTGATCGAGGAGAACCAGACTTCCAGAATAGGCTCAGACAGGGCAACCTGATCTCACCACATTTTGGCACAAACATTACAATATGTCATCACATATTGATGCAGCAGGAGAGCAGAAACATCACGGTGTGGTCTCGGGACAGTACACCATGAATATTTCATATCTCTAAATCCGATACTCCATTTAACACCTACTCTTCCTTTACTTCTGGAAAACTGTAAGCCACTCTCTTCTACTTTGAAGAATAGTAATCCATAGCAAAATTCCTGTTCACCTGCATATTCTCTAAGTTTTCTGAGTTTTTTTGTGATTTCCCTTAATTGGACTACCGTAGAGCAGTTTCAAACAAGGCAGCACAGATGAACAGCTCGCTCTCCTGGTTCAGATAGCGTGGCAGCTGTATGGATGATTGGACATAAATACAGTCTGTTTTACTACACAGATACACTTAGCTCTTTTAACAAGTCCTTGCACAACAGAACTAAACTTTATGAGAAGCTTGCCAACTTTTCTAAGTTGTATTTATTTCTGACTGAATCATAACACAAGTTTCTCTCTTGCTGTACCTATTTTTGAAACAAGTCTCATTCTTTAAATACCCAATGAATTTGTAAAGTTTTCATTTTTTCATTGGTTTACTTAAGACATTGGAATTCACAGGTTAAAAGTCATAATTGCTAGTGTTAGAGATGGAACAACCAACAAAATGTGCTTTGCAACCAAATGAGTAATACCCACAAATGTTTATGTCCATACATCCCTTTCTTTATATATAGAATGACAGCTGTAATAACTTAACTGTACCCACTATTTCTTATGAGTTATGCATTAACTAAAACCATACATAAAATATTGAAAGTAATTTTGAATCTCAAGTACTCAGAAAGTACAATTTAATTTTAATAAAATGAGATGATCTTTGGAGTTTTTTCTTTTTACTTATCTCCAGGTTTTTCCATAGAACTTTTTAAAAATATAGATGCTGTTATTCACAAAGCTTTTTTGTAACAGTTTCAGTCACTCAATGTTACGTCTCCAAACCCACAACCTATGTCTGCCTCCCTCCACCAACAGCTCAAGGCCGCCTCCCTCCTCCTCCCCCTCATTCCTTAGAGAACTCATTTACTTATTATATGCTCACAATGGTGTTGATTTTTTTATAGCTACATGTACATCAGAGATGAGTACAGTTACTAATCTATGTCACCAAATTATCCAAAACCCTTGAACAATGAAATTCTTTCCTAGATGCTTTAGTTCATGATATGGTTTTTAGGTTGTTGTCACAGTGCATTCAATAAATTCTTTGTCTTAAAGTAATGGATGGTCTAGCTACGCTATATAAAGGTAATGAAATTGAATGGCTGCATTTTCAGTGTCTGAATTGGATGGCTAGGTTTTAAGAGTCCAGAAGCCACTTGTGCTAATGACTGCACAAAGTGGAACGTCATCATCACGTGTTTCGTTGGACAGCTGGGCATGGATCTCCAATTCTTTTTTTTTTTTTTTTGCTCTTTGGGTCACACCTGGCAATATACGGGGTTCTCCTGGCTCATGCACTCAAGAATTACTCCTGGTGGTGCTCAGGGTACCATATGGGATGCTGGTAATCGAACCCTGGTCAGCCGCATGTAAGGCAAACACCTTACCCACTGTGCTATCACTCCAGCCCCTAGATCTCCAATTCTTACTATACACAGCAGCTATCAAAAGCAGGGACAAAAGCTGCATTCTCATTTTGCCACATACCCAAATTGTTTCTACTTTTCTTAAAACTTTAGTACCCTTATCTTTATTTTTTTAAATTTTAATGAATCACCATGATGTACAGTTACAGACTTACAAACTCTCATGATTACGTTTCAGTCACAAAATGATCGAGTATCCATCCCTCCACCAGTGCCCATTCTCCACCACCAATGTTCCCAGTATCCCTCTTGCCACTCCACCCTACCCCCCACCTGCCTCTGTGGCAAGCACATTCCCTTTTACTCTCTCTCTCCTTTTGGGTGTTATGGTTTGCAATGCAGGTAATAAGTAACCATCATGTTTGGTCCATAGTCTACTTTTGTAAAACATAATATAAAAATATAAGACATAATATAAAACTTTCAGCATGCATCCCCTATTCCATATCTTTATTCTTAGTCAAAATCTTTAACAATACTTTTGTCAAAGGATTTTGCTAATTCATAGAACCTTCCTGTCTGAATTTATAATGTAATGCTTACGTGGCATCATCTGTGGCAGTGGGGTATGGGGTACATATCCCTTCCAGCACGGAGGTAGGGATGGGCGCCCATTGTTTTAGTCCTGGTCTGTGTTTGGGAGGGGTTGCTTTTGTCTTGCTTTGCTTTGCCCTTTTGCTGCTGCCATCCGGGGAAGAGGGAGAGGTTTGTCTGTCACACTGAATCCTCCATCTCCTCCCCTGCCATTTCCCTTTTTCCCCAGCTACATGATGGCACCTAACTAAGTCTCATCATGAAGATAACTTAGTCTTCCTGTGTCAAAAAGAAAAGGAAATGAAAAATTTTAATTACTTGAATCTTAAGAAGTAATTAACAAAAAAGATTTTCCTTAATTTGATCCATGTTTTAAAAGACTTAACACTCCTATTCTGAGAGTCCAGTGACCTATTTTGGGGGCCTGGCATTTCCCTTTAACTTGAAAGAATTTTCAGATTTTTCTGTGTGTTTTTTTTTTTTTTGCGGCGGGGTGGGGGCACATCCAACAGTATTCTGGCGTCATTCCAGGCAGTGACTGGGCCCTGTGCAGTGCCAAGGATGGTCACTGGGCTCTGACGTGCAAGCATGTACTCACCCTGTTGAGCCATCTTTCTGGCCTACAACTTGGGATTCTTGACATGAGCCCTGGATCTCACCCTGAGGACCTCTGGCCCAGACTTCTGTCCTCCGAGCCCCAGCCCCTGGGTTCTTGCCTGGAGAATCCTCCTTCCCCTCACAATTCCATCTGACCTATCTCAGTACACTGGCTCCTGCAGTTCCTCAGTGCATCAAATCCATGTCACACTGTTCTCTGTTTCCACGCCAAGATTCTCACATCCCCTGTCCCGAACATTGACTGTTCCCTAGTTAAGCCTCACTAGCCTGGAACCAGTCCAACTAACTTTATCTACCTCTTTCCATAAGGCATAATCTTCATCAACATGTTAAAAGGAAACCCTTTGGGGGTTGGGGAGCACCTCCAGTGGTGCCCAGTGCTCCATGTGGTACCAGAGATCAAACCCAGGCATTTCTTATGCAAAACGGGCAATTCAGCCCTTCAAGCTATATCTACAGCCCAAAAGGAATTCCATTTCTACCTTAGTCCTTACAGATCTTTACCAAAATATTAAAAATAAATAATGGCCCATGTTTAAAAAGAAAAAATTTGCGGAGCTGGAGCAATAGCACAGCAGCACAGCAGGTAGGGCGTTTGCCTTGCATGCAGCCGACGCGGGTTCTATTCCCAGCATCCCATATGGTCCCCTGAGCACTGCCAGGGGTAACTCCTGAGTGCAGAGCCAGGAGTAACCCCGGTGCATCGCCGGGTGTGACCCAACAAGCAAAAAATAAATAAATAAAAATAAAATTTTGCCCTTTACCTGCCAATGGCAAAAGGTCACTCCTGGCAGTACTGCCGTGTAGTGCCAGGGAGCCAACCTGGGGCTCGCAAGTACAAAGCATTCTCTCAGGCCACTAAACTCTCTCTCTGCCCCCCAACCATGACTGTTTAGGTTCCCTCCCCACATCAGGATATCTAGACGGGCTTTTCAAAAGAGTCCCCACCCACTACATGAGGCGTTAAATTCCAGTTCCTCCACAGCACTCCGTTCATTGCATGTGTTCAGTAGCCACCAGCAGCTGGTGGCCTCCATGCTGGACCCCAGATTGTAGCCGAGTCTTGTCCCTGGCACAAGTCCCGCCACTCAGCAGTTTCCTGCCTCAGGATGAAGAAGGCTGATTGTCATCACAGCACTTGCTCTTGTTCCTCTCAAAATCATTCTGAGGCCACTCTTCCAAATTCCTGGGATCTCACCTTTTGTAAGTTCTCAGCATCGTCAGACTGGCTTGTAACATATTACTGCAACCCCTTTACACTCTTCCCCGGTTGATTGAACTGAGGTAGAGTCACAAGTGAGGAGAAGGTGTTGCCGTGCTAAGGCAGCCCCCGTGGCCTTTTGCTGCAGCCCCTGTCCTCACGGGCCCGGCACTTAGAACCAATGGATTAAAGGTGTGGCTTCCCTCCTTCCTACACTCTCAGCCATGGAACAGTGGTTGAAGATCACGGTGCTCCAGTATAATTCAAGCTCTTTAAATTCCCTAAACGCTTAACAATATGCCTAGGGCTAGCTGGAAACGTGGGGTTTCGCTTTTGTTCTTTTCTTCTCCCTCGCCTTATGACTAGTCTGACATTTGCTGAGCATTTCTATATATTCAATCCACGCCTGGTTTTAAGGGTTGTCAGTTTATTCGTCCTCAGATCCCTCTATAATAGAAACAGTTATTAAACCCATTTCACAGTTGAGGCAACTGAAGCACTGAGGGGCCAAGTAACCACCCTCAGCTCCGCAGCAAAGACTTTCCCTCCTGCTTTGTTTCATTATTACCCCAGGTTGGGCTGAATTTTCCCTATTATTATTAGAACTGCTCACAAAACATGAACCTGGGGATGAAGTGGTTGAGGATGACCCCAGGGAAAGAGTAGGACTAGTTGCTTTCCAGAGGAAAGAGTAAATTCGGGAACAAGTCAACTATGTAGCAATTTACTCTCTATATTTCCTGTTGTATGAAGTTAAAAGCTTATGCACAAAAAACCATAAGACATTAGAATGTGCAGTCACTATTGTTTACCAAGAAGAACAGTTAGTGGTCTGTAAAAGAATGGCTGTTAAAATGCGGATTCTTCTCTCCTTCTAGTACTCCCCGAGCATGACAATGAGTGTGTGAGCCACTACCAAGTCTCCTCATGAAAACCACAGTGAGTCAGCCCTTCACAGAACTCCTCCGGAAGAAAATTATTCATCACAGTGTACAGTTAAACGAAGGAATCTCAGTCACACCAAACCAACCTTTTATTTCCTGCTTTCTCCCCTATTTTGTGAAGAAAGCGGGTCCAAACGTGATTCAAACAACTGTACGGAGTGGCATATTAGAATTGCCCTAAACTGAACTGCAAATAATTATCTGTGTATGTATATGTGTGGGACAGACAATGTATTGTATGTGTGTATGTTTTATGGACATGGGCACATACATACACTGACCCACGGGACATTGTAAAATATTTCCACATGACATCTTAAGTAGAAGTAAGTAGGGACTTTTATTCCATCCTTTTTTTCACGTTTACATTTTAATTATTAAAGTTGCTCCTGCCCCTCCCTGAACTATTTTGTGCTGTGTATATCACTGCTTTATATAAGTTATTTTTTAAGGTGAACTCAGATGTTATGGTTTTGTAAATGTCTGCAATCATGGATAGGAATAAAATCGCTTATTTGAGAGCTTTCATTAAATTGGTCTGATGCAAGTTATCCTGTGAATCACAAAGTGTACTATCTCAGAAAAAGGAAAGCGTGTCTTCATATTCATGTCAAATCAAGCAGTTTCTACATTCAGTGAGAAGTTTTCTTGTATTTTTTATTTGGAAGAAAATAATAACTTCACACCCACAGAATCTTAACTGGACCTAACAGTAGATTTCTGCAACTGTTTAGATGGAGTTTTTGATTAGTTTGTCCTAAGTAACACAGAAAATCATTAATTAGTCCCAATTTCTTCAGTCATGCCAATAAAGTGACAGGGTCATTATTTTTAGTAACATATCTTTTCTTTGGCATAATATGTACAGAAGGGATAACAAAACCATTTGCTTACATTTGTCACTTCTCACCAGGAATACTAGTACAAATTTTTGAAGAATATAGTAATGTGAAATGGCATCTGGATCTTATTTAGACTTCCTGTGAAAAATTCCACGTAGACTTTGCAAAAAAGATGCACTCAGCTAATTGGGACTTTGAGCACATGGCATTAGAAGAGTGTTTACCATTCTGGGGCTCACTGGAGTGCTGCGTTTCTCTCCAGGCTTCTTGCTTACTAACATGATCCCTGGTTTCTTCTCGGGACCCCTGCTGTGTTCCCAAGACACAGGACTTTTATTTAGAAGGAAATCATTGATAGTAATTTTGTTTCATCTGGTCATTAACCTCATTAGCCTAAATTTACATTATTTAACTGTTGAGAAAAGAGCAGATGTTAAGAAAAAAAAATTGCTTGGGGGCAACACCCAGAGGAACACGGAGCTTAGTCCTGGCTCTATGCTCAGGGATCACTCCCGGTGCTGCCTGGAGGACTGCCCATGTGCAGTGCTAGGGACAGAACCCAGGTTGGCCACATGCAAGGCAAGCGCCTTAATCCCTGTACCATCTCTCTACTGCCCAGAACAAAGCATTTTGCTTATAAAGTAACTAGCTCTGGAATCCTGTTTCTACTTACAGACACTGAAATGATAATAGAAAAGTGTGCACAAGCTGAGGGCTTCATTCCCTTGTCAGAGACCTGGGTCGATCCCCAGCTCCAGAGCACTGCTGGGAGTGAACCCCACACACACAGAGCTGGGAGTAGCCCTCCAGCTGTGACCCCAAAAAACCAAAACCAAAAGAAAAACATTTTAAAAGTGTGAAATCTTACCTTTTAGCCTCCTAAAATCAGTTGATGATTCTTTCTGTTAAAATTGTGGCACAATTAACCACCAATAAACATCAGTTCTATAGACAAACTCTAGAAGCTCTGAAAATTATGCTTTAATCTCAGGTAATAGGAATATTTCTGTAGACTTATGTCTCTAAAGTGAAACTTTGGCACTATATTTGCTAGTTCCTAATCTCAAATACTTCTTTATCTCAAACCCTCAATGACTTGTACCTTCTTTAAATAAAGATTTTTTTTTTTTTTGCTCACACATGACAGCAATGCTAGGCAGAACTGCTGAGGAGAAACAAAGAATGCAGAGTTAAATTATGTTTCATTTTTTAAACTCTAATCAAACAAGTCTCCATCACTTAGGGTGTAAGGACCAAGGACTGCACAGTGGAGAACAGTTTTGAGCTTTGAGCTGCAAATTCTTAGCAAAAAATCAAGCTAAAAGGTCTTTTAACTCAAGCCTCTTTAGCTTGAAAATGCCACTTCCAGCATGAAACACAGGCATGAATTTACCAAGAGTTAATTTTGACTTTCCTTTTTTATGATAATTGTGCAAACATTGACCATCCTGTGATTAAGTTTAACCTTATAATGCTATGATTTTCAGATGTTTTGTTCACTCTTTTCTTCATTGTTACTGATTGTGAATTGATTTGTCTTGTAAGAAGGTATTGTTCTTATTCCCACAAGAAATCATGACTGTGATTTTACTTGCTCGTTTGTGGGAAGTAGTAGGAATATGAATGAGAATAATGGGTTTCATTTCTAACCTATTTGGTTAAAAAGTCAAATTTGATTTTTTTCAAGGTTTAGAAATCAGCTCATCATAAGTATGTTTATTTGTCCCTTAAAGTCCAGATTAAAATTTGCTTTCAAATTTATAATTTCTGAAATAATTGAAAATATAATTTTAGGAAAAGTCATATTTCAGGAACCAGAAAATAAGGACACCTAATTTTAACCTCAAATAATTTTCTCATAAAAAAATTAAAATCCTTTCTTTGTTTCATTTTTTATTTAGGTTTTGACTCTTTTAAACTGCATTCTTCTCTTTAGCAAAAGATCCCTGAATATTTTCCTCTCATGACTTCCATCTCTACTCATAAATTTTTTGTGCTTAATATCCTCATATACCTGAGTTATTTTTACACATTTCACCTCACTGTGATATTAGAAGTTCTTGCCTACATCAAGTGTGTAAAATAGACCTTTATGAAATGTGAAGATAATTGGTAGAAACACTGATTTTCTTTACTCTTCTTCACATTCTGCCCCGCTCTCTCTAGGAGAAATACCTGTTAATTTCTTGCTAAGATTTGTGTATTCTTAATTGGCTTCCTTTCTTCAAGCAAAGTTGTCTATAGCAGTGAAGGCTAGGGAATGCCCTTGATCTGGCACTGCCCCACACTTTGATGGGTGAGTCTTCATGCTCTGTTACAAGTGTCCCAGTTTAGACTTAGATGCTGATGTACAGGAGTTGCATAACTATAAATCTGAGCTTTAACTGCTTTTGTGCTAAAAGTTAAATTAATCACTTCTGCTCCCTGAATCATGGAACTTTTCCCCCTGATACTCCTTTCCCTCTGGGAATAAAAGAGAAAACTTCCTTTCTATTTTTTGGATTCTCTACATTATCTGTACTTCATTGCATTTCATAGGATATTCGATTAACACTCTTCCTGTTATAATGAAAGATAGTACATGAAAATGAAATCATTTGGGGATATGAGGAAGCTGGACACGGGCTCACCCTTGCTTTTCTACATCTCTCTGGGAATATCAGCAGAACATTCAGAATGCTGCCTTTGTGGAGTTTTCCCCAGTCCTTCATATTCCAATGCCTGGACTGCCTTCTTCCAGGGCTTTCCCATGCTTCCCTCCCAATCCTGAGATCCTTCAGAAGAAATAACAAACTGTAAATCAGAGCAGTCATACAGTCAGTAATGCACTTGTCTTGCACACAGCTGACCTGGGATTGATCCCCAGCACCCCATATGGTCTCCCAAGCCCAAAGGAGTGATCCCTGAGTGCAGAACCTGGAGTAAGCTCCCAAACAAGCAAACAAACAAAAAGTGGTTTTTCTTTTCCAAATGGCCCTAGCAGCAGTTTCTTATTTGCTATGAGGAAAAGAACCGGTATTTGCTTTAAACAGTGGAACCTAATCTTGAGCATGAAGAAGAGGTTTCCTGGATTTCCTGAACTATAGGCCTTGATAAATACTGGGAAAGCTAAAAAATGACGAGCCATTATTAATACATTTCCCTTCTGCACACTGAATTTGTACATGCACACATCTTTATGAGAGTTGAAATGATAAAGTTTGCTCACAAAACACTCCTACTAGGGTTTATATTATGCAGTAGCAAAATTAGTAAACATATTTTCTCTGCATTTTATTTCAATGGGGAAATAGTTGGTAAAATCATTTGGGGATGGGAAGAATAATACAACACATAGAAGATACATTCACATACCCCTTGGTTGATCCACATTAACCCTGCTTATGAAGGCTCTGCAACTAAAGGTAAGAGCAGAAATTATCATTTACTCCTCAGTCACTTCACTGATATTGCCAGGAATTACACAGTAGTTGTACTCTTTTGATGTAGACATTTGTTTATAATAATTTGAACTAAAATTATTTCATCACACATGTAGACTATATCCAGAAATTTAACTTGCTGGAAAAAAGATAACCTGCAGCTGGAAAAAACTTAGATCCTCTTCAATTACTTTCCTAAATTATATTCCAAAGAGTAATTCTCAATTGAATCAGTCTCCTAGGGAGAATTTTCTGTTATGTTCCCCTGGTTAATATAATTGGTCTTTCTAGGTAGAAAAAAAATCATTTTCTGTAAGCAGTTAATATGAATATTTTTGCTGTCTACATATTTAGAAATGAAAGTACTACATAAAAATTATAGTTTTAACTGGGACTAAAAATTATATGTAGAATTAGTTTGTTTCATCTCCTTTCCACGTTTACTACCCTTAAAATAAAATTTGTCTCCTTTTAAGTAATGCAGCCATTGAAATGTTATGCTCATAGAAATATTAAGCATTTTAAATGAGCTATACAATTAAAACATAAAGGTGAGTATCAGTAATCCTAGCCAAAATAAAAAAGGAAAGATAGAATCCTACTTTCTCTCTTACATCCATGGCCTGACTCAGTACATTGCTAAAAAGTGAAACTTGGGTCCTCATGATACAATATCTTGTCAGCTTAAATTTTCATTATGTCCTAGTTTAAATTGCTCAGCCAGATGTAAACCACCATCGGTATGTTAGAAAACAATAATTCAGTTAACATACATTAAAAACAAATGTACTTTAAATTAGCAACACCTTTTCCTTGATATAAAACACTGACTAGTATATATGACTTCCTAGCAGATCGTATTTTAAGATGTTTTTCTTTACATCAAGATAAAAACTAACACAAATTGTTAGAATAAAACAATTTTAAACATGCTGTTGTTAAAAATATTAAGTATAGCAGTCTTTATAAACTTATTTATTCACAATAACCAGCCACATTGAATTGTTTAGTGTATCTGTGTTATTTTTAAATTTTAATGTTTTCTTACCACGTGTTAAAATGTTGCCTATATTGTCTTCCTTTAAAAACAGTATTATTTGTAAGGTTTTTATAAATGCACACTTATGTATAAATATAATTGTAATCTGGGATAATTTAGTAATCTACTCTTCTTAATTCAATGGTGGACAATAGGTCCCTAAGATTTTGTAAATTTACTGTGTGTGTACACACATATGCATTATTTACATTTATTATCAAGTGAGTTTATCATTTCATTTTATATGAATACTTGAGTTATTCATGTTATTGAAAAAGTTTCCATAAAGGTGTACATAAAAGCTCATAATTTGGTACATGATTTCACACTTAATTTTTAAAATACAGCTTTGCACTTATAGTTTATACCCTCTCATTTCTAGCCTTCATTACTTATGGAAAGGTAAAGGAAGTTATTCAATGAAGCTAACATGATTTCTGGATGATAAATCAAAAAATAACTAACATACATATCTGTGTATGTAGTAGATTTAGACATGTCTCTCATAAAAGTTAGAAATCTTGGCTGGAGAAACCGTATAAAGATTAAGGTACTTGCCTAACATGTGGCTATAGTCATGACCCTTGTTCAATCCAGGCACCACATATGATACCCACGCACTGCTAGGGATGGCCTGAGAACAGAACCAGATGTATTCTCCCTCTAAAAAAATCTAGAAGTCTCCATGTGTGAGGATTTGAGTTTGATTCTTTGTACCCAATTCCCCCAAAAAACCTCATCTCTAATATAAAAGAATTTATGTTCATTTAGGGAAAATGCTATGATGAATGGCTGACTCCTAGTGTCAGATAGTTAAACTTTGTGTAAAAAGTAGTATTAGTAGATAGGTATCTGTTAATTAATAAAAGTCGGATATTTTATTCCAAATAGGAGTACATGTATACAGATAATTGAAGCAAAACTGCTTCTTGATTATGTTTATCTTTCCAATGAGTCATACAGATTGATGGCTTATTTTACCAAGAACATTTGCCCAGATAAAGATTCTCAAGGAGGTTGGGCACTTTACAGATCAATATGGATATAGGAGGATCTGAAATTGAGATTGAAAGTTCACCCAAGCCAGAAAGAGCTTAATGTGCTGAGTACCTGCTCTGCATGTGGGAAGCCCATATTTAATCCCTGTGGTCCCATGAGCCCAGAACTTGGAGTAGCCCCGGAGTACTGCTGGGTATGATTAAAAAATTCCTCAACTATCAACAGAAATATGCCATTTTCTAATAAATTCTTAAATACTTCAAAGTATTGGGTATTTCTGGTACTATTGTCTTGGTCTAAATACAGTCTGCTAGTTAGTGATGCAGCCAGCACATTTGTTCCTAATAATTAAAGAAGAAAATGTCATCAGTTTCACTGGTCAGGTTCCTAATGAGCCCAAGGTCACCTCCAGCAACCTGTCAGCGAGTGTTAGCAAGGTGTCCAGATTTCTTGGAAAGAGAGGGGAAGTAGCAAAGTATGTGAGTTTAAGGTTTCTGAGTCTAAAGCATGAAACGGGTATTTCAGGAAATTACTCAAACTATTTCTAATTGTATAAAAATGGTTATTAGTTGTAGTACCATCATGAAGATTCAAGGCAAACGAATAAGTTAAAGCCAACAGAATTAATTTAATTTCCCCTCAACTCCTCTTAAATACATAAACAAAAGCGTTTAAAATGATGGAAAAGTACAGCCCCCGAACTATATGCTTAATCATGTTGTCATATAGTTCAGTGGCTTTTACATCAAACAAGGTTTAACAGTGAAATAAAAGAAATTTCAAATATAATTTACATTTAAATTGATAATAAATACAGTGTCACACTTTGAATGCCCTGAAGCCCAGAGACATTGTACACATAAATGTTTAGTTGTGTCATTTAGTCTCAAAAGATTCCCCTGAAGTGTGTGTTGGACTTTTCCTGGATATTGCTGCATCTCAGTGTACAATGAGATCAGATTTTCCTCACAAGAATGTCTTTGCACCTTATGGCATCTAAGGCTTAATGGTAATGGGAAAAATTCTTGATGTTTAATCAGTCACATGAAAAGAGTCTGCTTTTAAGTGAGTGTGGAATCTCAGTTATCATAATTAGTATAGGCTAAATAAAATAATCCAATTTCACTCAAGTGGATATTGTTTCAGAGAAAGATCAGTCAAGATTTGCAATCAATTGTATTCTCTATATAGTCTCTGGTGCTCACTGTTTTGTCATTAGTCATCACTGATGACGGGAGATTTTACAAACCCTGAAAGGTCTCAAACTTGTTTGAATGAAACACACATATTGCTCATTGAAAGTTATATTTATTTTAACTTTGAGAACTCAGCTTGCTACTTTAATAAGTTACTAGCCAAAGTTTTATAAATTTATTTTAAGATGTCTTTGAAATGTATTTAACCCACACACTTTACAGTTCAGTGAAAATGTGGAGAGCTAATACTTGCATCCATTGAAAAAATTGGGGGAAAATGAAAACTTGAAAAATTTATAGTTAAATAAGTTACCTAAAAGTGTAAAATGAAAAGAGAAACTCTACATCCACTTCACCTTCAAAGTCTTCAAACTGATGCTCAACATCAAAATTCGAATTTTCAGCATCAGTTGCTAAGAAGAAATTTATTGAACTAAATAAAACTAAAGTCCACACAGAAGCCATACCTATGCTGTGCCTAAGTTGAATTACTAAGCACACTGCAAATATTTCTAAGATGACTCTTTCTACAAAATCAAAACCCAACCAAATTCTTAATGTCAAGTAATCAGCATTTAAAATTTAATTCACTAGCAAAGATGCCGTGTAAAAGGGACATCTCAAAATTAGTCATGTTCCTGGAAGAAGATCCAGTACAGCTCAGTTTATGAGCTCCATCCAACCTTCCAAGTCCATATCTCTGTAGAACTTTTACACCGCGTAGCTCTAAATGAGTCTTAAGTCATCTCAGAGGAAGGAAATCTAAAACAGCATTCAGGCCTGTGAGCTGTCACCTGTCCTGCATACAGATCCATAGACTGGTTATAAGTATAACCAATGGTTGTCAAACCCGCTCCACCTACAGTTTACCTGTGGACCCGTGGTTGAAGGCCACAAATCTACAGTGACTACAAGTCTGTCTGTTCACTTTCAGGATAATTTAAAACCTTAATTGATTTGGAAAGGTACTTAGTATTGTGCTTCAAGTTTTAGAAAGATTTCCACAATATTTCTAAGCAAAGAAAGAGGCACTGTGTATATACAAAGATAAGTAATATCAGCGTATCTTTGAGTAATCAGAGATTTGGTTTTGTTCTGGCTATCAGGGTTTCAAAAAACATGAAATACACATGGGAAAAATGTGTTCCCCCCTCAAAAAAAGAAAAAAGGAAAAGTATGTGCCCCCTATTTAAAATAAAGTATCGTTCTGGTTCACCTCATGATTATTGTTTCTCATGTTCACAAAGACTCAAGCTCTTGCTCTGAGCCTCAAAAATTAAGGTTAGGGTCCAAGAGATGGTACAGGGGTAAAGGTGCTTGCTTGTATGCAGCCCAGACCCCAGCTAAATTCCTGGCATTTCACGGTCCTCCCAAGCACTGTAGGGAGTGATTCCAAGCATGGAGTTGTGAATAGCCTCCCTCCCAGCTTGGCCTGGCATAGCTCCAACAAATGGTTGAGATTCTGGTCACCTAGCTAATATGCTAAAGTGGCACTTATAAGCTTATTTACAAAGGAATTTATAAGCTTATCTAATGAAAGGGGGTAGGAGCAGACAAATGATTATATTCAATATCTTTTCCACTGAAGTGGCACAAACTGATGCCCTTACTCCTAGAAATTTGGCATCTACCAAGATGATTACACCCTCAACTGCCACATAAACTTTAGAAATTAAGAGACATACAGTTAACCTCTTATGGGGTTTTCTTCTTGCTTAAGGTAAGAATTCATCCAGGAGGTCCTCAAATGTATTTGGCATACTGTACCCTTTATAGAAAAAAAATTATTCAGTGCCACTCTAAAAATCTACCTTCTTTAACTGAACAAAGTACCACCCAATTGTACCAGAGACTGCTACACCCCTTCCTGGGCAGTTCTAGTGCCACACCCAGAAGGGCAATATCACCCACTTTGGAAACACTGAACTATACACTTTATAATACAGATCCTTTTGTGATTCTGCTTGCGAAATGTAAGCTACATGATGCCAACTGCTCTCATTTTTATCTCTGTGACTATATATGGTCCTGAGAGCATAACCCTGGGTTATCCCTGAGCACAGAACCTGGAGTAAGCCCTGAGCACAGCCAACTGTGACCCAAACACAAAACAAACAAAAACCTTCAAATCTACTTCCGGTTAAAAAAAAACGATAGCCACAAAACACGTATAATTACAAACCAAAGGATTTAATCAAAGAAGATTACAAAATCAATGCTAAAATAACTGTGTTTGATTGAGAAATGAAATTTTTATTTTACTATTTTCTAGAATAAAATTTTTTTAAATTATTCAACCATTTGAGCATATGTGTGTATTCAGAATATATTTAAAGTCCAAGACATTCCTCCGTTATTTGTCTACAAATTTTTATTTCCTATGATTATGTTAAAAGAGTATATGGTAAATGTTTTTAGATTCTTAATAATAAGACAAATCAAAGAACTCCTTTCTGAGGATATTTGCACGTAAGTGGGGAAGGACAGGTAGGTCTCCATTTAGGAAAGCTTTTTAAGAAATGACTCAGAGCCAGGAGTAATCCCTGAGCACCACAAGGTGTGGCCTCAAAACAAAAATATTAAAAGGAGTGATTTATTTTTCCTTGACAGCCATTGCACTGGGTGTGAAGGTTGCCATGTGGTTTCCTTTGACCTTTGTCTTCCAGAAGAGTGGAGACCAGAAGAGGAGCTTTACTGCAAAGGAAATTTATTTGCCAGGTGGCTCCTCTGGCTTCCTTCTAGAGAATTCTCTTCGCTGACCTGAAGTGAGCACTGCACCATTTTCTTGTGGCTAAAAGTTGGACAGCCTGTTAAGAACTCATTTCTCAAGCCATATTTAAGACAAAGAAGGTAATTTAAAAAAGAAGATGGCAACTTTAAAAAGGAAACAAAAAATAGCCTTTTCTTTTCACAATAGAATGCACAGGAAAATAGTCTCACATGTAAATGATGAAACTAGTTATCCAGTCATGCATTATCTTACTTAACTGAAATAAATTTGCTCAATAAGAAAGTCACATAATTTCTGAGAACAGAACTGCATTAAATTCTCCCCTTGCTCTCTGTTCCGCAGAAACACACACATACATACATACACACACACACACACACACACACACACGCTTGAAATAACTGTTATTTCTTCCTACAGTTAGTCCTTGTTCTTAAGATACTATTTAGAATTATTGGAAAGTTAATACAACTCTGTATTTTGCTGTTAGCATAAAAGGATTAATGTAACCCTTGAAACACTTCATTCCTTAAAGAGCAAGTTAGCCATGGTAAGAACAGAGCTTGATCTTGTTTGGAACATTACACACACACACACACACACACACACACACACACAAAATGCCAGAAAAACATAATTAACTGAAAGTCAAATCAATGCAGCTTTTAAATTACAGTGGCAAGTAATATATGGACCTCACAAATGCACTAATCTTTCCTGCAACAAATGATAGCATTTTTGTTGTTTTTAAGTTCCTTTTCCCCATTAAGTCATCTTTCAAGATGCTTTGGATTTTTGCTTTGGTGCTAACCTCTCATCTCTATAAGCCCCACTACTGACACAACTGCCAGTTGTCATATCTTTGTCAGTCTCTTCCAACTTGCATCCCGAAATTGTCCCTGGAGTTCTATTGCAATAGTGTTACTCAATGCTGCAGCATCAGCTTCGGGTGGCTCTTCCATCAGAAGAGTGATGATAGGCTCGCCTACCCTGCACCAAATGTGTTTATTCCCCCAGAGATCCAGTAAGCTTTGGCTATTGTAAACTCTTTAAACTATTTGAACTCTTAATTCTTGAAGATATTTTCAACAATCATATATAGAAGACCCAGCATACAAGCCATTATTAGACTTTGAATCAAAGTATACAAGGATCAGCCAGTGCCTCTTAAAGGTTTTGAGAATGCCGCATATATACCGAGACAATCCAGCACTGACTTTTCATCTTTCTGAATTAGGAACTGCACTGAACACATATAAATTACATCTAAAGTTAGGAGTTCCAAAAAAAAAACAAAAACAAGTAAAGTTAGGAGTTCCATCACTGTGTCACTCTATCACTGTCATCCCGTTGATCATCAATTTTCTCTAGTGGGCACCAGTAACATCTCCATTCGTCCTAGCCCTGAGATTTTAGCAGCCTCTTTTTACTCGTTCTTCGCAGCAGTGCTGTGTTGGAGGCTCTTTCAGGGTCAGGGGGATGAGACCCATCATTGTTACTGTATTTGGCATATCGAATACACCACAGAGAGCTTACCAGGCTCTGCTGTGTGGGCAGGATGCTCTCGGGTACCTTGCCAGTTTCTCTGAGAGGGAGAACTAGGCGATAAGAGGTCGAGTGGCCTCAAATCTGGGAGCGTTGTTTTATAGTCTCTGGATCTTGGCAGTAGATGGGATTACAAGGCGTCTGGGGGCAGTTTGTGGGTGTGGAGTTCCATAGGAATATAATACCATTATATCAAAGAGGTTAGGTTTTCCATCCCAGAATTGCCTAACCTGTTCCACTTTAACCACATACATGATACCTATTGTGTACATCACTAACATGATGTATAATTATTTAACCTTTTTACGTGCTCCTTAAAACCAAGATTTTCAACCATTAGTCCATGAACTGGTACCAGTCTGCAACACAAAATCTTTGAAAATTCCTGCTTTATAACATATGCTTCTCTCTTATTCTTGGTTAAGCTGACAACATAGAATGCTTCCAATAATCTTGATTAAATAATGAGAAAAACATAACCTAACTCATTAAAAATCTTTCAAATACCCAGCAGGATATTCAGAGAACAAAAGCATGCCACAATGTATATAAAAAGATATTGTCTGTCACTGTCACTGTCATCCTGTTGTTCATTGATTTGCTCAAGCGGGCACCAGTAACGTCTCTCATTGTGAGACTTATTGTTACTGCTTTTGGCATATCCAATACGCCACGGGTAGCTTGCCAGGCTTTGCCGTGCGCGTGCGATACTCTCGGTAGTTTGCGGGACTCTCCGAGAGGGGCAGAGGAATAGAAAACAGGTCGGCCTCGTGAAAGGCGAACGCCCTACCACTGTGCTATCGTCTATTTAACAAAAACCATAAAAATGACTGTAGACCAGAAAACATGACCAAAGCAAAGCAATTTGATAACACAGGGAGAGACCAGTAGTTAAAGCATAGCCACACACCAACACAATGATATTTGTTTAACTTCTGCAACGTTTTATAAAACCTTTGATTTTCTATTTTTTTATATGTCTGAGATTATAATTAAACATTTATCAGTCACCACTATAACCTATAAGTTTGCATATTTAGGCTTAATTAGATAGGTATACCCAAAAAAGCACACTTCTGTTTCATTTACTTATTAAACAAGTCTACAAGAAACACATTTTTGTTTTATTTAAGAACAACGCGATTTCTAACAATGCAGCAGAATAGATTGTATCAGGCAAAAGTCCTTTACAACAGAATCAGAAACAGGCAATCGAGTTCCTGAAACTTGCACCAGATTAACAGAGAGAGGTTAGCAGATCAGTCTTAGCACCTGCGTTGTTTAAGGGTGGGTGGCCCAAAGTCCACAGTGTTGGCAAACTAGTCCACGGCTGGGACGTTGGCAGAGCAGAGAGCTGTGGCAGAGTGAATTGCAGACTAATCAGGAGGAGCACCAAGGACTGTGGGGACATCAAGTGTTCTGGGCTCTAGTGAGCTACTTCATTTCGCAGGAAAAGACCCCAGTGGCTGCCTGAAACTGGTCTTTATGACTGGACTCCAAATTCCAGCGATTTTGGTGGCCAGAGCGTGGCCGACTGAATGCCGTCCCTTCCCCACTGCAGCGGATCCCGGAAGTCAGCCTTCCGTGATAAGCCACGAGAACCACACGCTCGAGAAATCTGCCCTGCAGACAAGGGTCCTGCAGAGGAAAGGAGCGTTAGGGAGGTGTGGCCCAAATAGGGAAAGGTCCAGGACTTAGTCCAGAAGTCTCCAGGGTCCCAGTAAGCTGCTTCACAGAATAAAGAAGGCCAAGTGAAGGACAAGCTCCTTCACAGAAGAGGGGAAGCAAGGCTGCCTAGTGCTGGGCACTGAGTGCCCCCAACCCACCTTGAACATTCAAGAAAGTAAGTCACCGGGGCTGGAGCGATAGCACAGCGGGTAGGGCGTTTGCCTTGCACGCGGCCGACCCGGGTTCGATTCCCAGCATCCCATATGGTGCCCTGAGCACCACCAGGAATGATTCCTGAATGCATGAGCCAGGAGTAATCCCTGTGCATCACTAGGTGTAACCCCAAAAAACAGAAACAAAAAAAAAAAAAAAAGGAAGTCACCGAAGAGAGCTAATGCACCCTGGGGCATTAGAGGAGGGGTGGGGCCTCTGGATTCTGAGCTCAGATAGAGAACTGGGTCTTCTCTAGGGCCAGCAAGGAGCTTTATGCTGGCCCTAGAGAAAACCCTAGAGAAGAGAATCCTCTGGATTCTGAGCTCAGATAGAGAACTGGGTCTTCTCTAGAGCCAGCAAGGAGCTTTATGACCAGAATCATCCTCTCCTCCCAGAATAATCACCGAAGGGAACCCCGGACAACCAACAAGCCCAGGACACTGAGATCCTGAAAAAACAAAAGGTAGATCCACAGCTTCTCCTCTGGAAAAGCAAATCAAATGGGAGGAAAAGATAAATTTTGTGACAGAATGAAAGAGAAAGAAAACCCCTCTATTACCAGTCTTAAAGATATAGAAATGGAGAGCCTAACAACAGACAAAGAATTTGAAATATCTTCTGATGGAAATTGAGATACATGAAAAGCACACTGATACCAAACAATTTGTCAGTGGGACAAGAAAGGGAATGCAGAAGCAGAAGGAATTCTTCAAAAAAAAAAAATAGACCATTAAAAAGAAAACCAAAAGAGAAATCTGAATATGAAAAAAGAAAACATGAAATAAAAACTTCCAGGGGAAGCATACCAAGCAGGCTTAGTTTCAGAGCAAAGAATAAGTGAACAAAAAAATAAATTTCCAGAAACAACTCAAATGGAAGAGGAGAGAATTGTTTATTCTATTTATTTTATTTCTGGAGGATGGGGTAGAGGGTTGGAGGCCATACCCAAAGGCGCTCAGGGTCTAGCCCTGGCTCTGTGCTTGAGCAGTGAACCCTGGCAGTTTCAGGGGATCAAACTGGGGTCAGGAACATGCATGGCGAGCACCTTAACCCCTGTGCTATCTCTCTGGCATGAGAAATAAGATATGTGCAAATGGGAGGCCAGGGCCTGAAAGAGAGCTCAGCAGACAAAGCACAGGCTTTACATCATGAGGCCTGGGGTTGACCCCAAGAACTGCATAGCCCCCCAGAACTACCAGGAGTGAATCACAAAGAATAGAGTCAGGAATAGCTCCTGAAAACTATCTGTTGTGCTCCCACCATACCAAAAACTAATGAACAAGTAAATAAAAGTCAGGGGCCAGGGAGTTAGCACAGTGAGCTGGAACACATGTCATGCATCCCAGTATTTATCCCCAACACTTCACGGTCCCCCTGGGCACCACTGGGTGTAGCCTTGGTGACCATGAGCACAATCAGGAGTGGCCCCTGAATCCCCAGTATACTGTGTGGGAGACAAAAAGAAAACAATGAAGAAATCCACTGAGAATAATCAGACTCCATTAGAAGATTAAAAAAAAAAAAGAAAGATCATGTGTGTGTGCCAGGTGGTCATGTGTATGCCAGAGAAAGAGAAAGGACTAGGCAGACAATTCAAGAAATTGCTAATAAAATTTTTGAAACTGAAGGAAATAACTAGTTGTGGAGTCTAGGTAGCTGGCAGAACACCAAAATACTGTTACCTATTGCTAAATTATCCAAATTCTTTTTTTTTTTTTTTTGGCTTTTTGGGTCACACCTGGCGATGTGCAGGGGTTACTCCTGGCTTTGCACTCAGGAATCACTCCTGGCGGTACTCAGGGGACCATATGGGATGCTGGGAATCAAACCCAGGTCGACCACGTGCAAGACAAATGCCCTACCCGCTGTGCTATCACCCCAGCCCCAAATTCATTATTAAAGAAAATTTTGCTAGGACTTGCTAGGGGGAAATTTGTAACTGGCCCCTGTAGGATATCATTGGTTTGTCCTTTCTCCCTTGCCACAGAGTTTGGGCTTCTCTGGTAATAATCTCTAAACAACTCTAGACTACATTGGTATGTCCTGCTCCCCTTGCCACTAGGAGCTTAGGTATATCAGTCACACCCATCAAAGTGCTCCTGATTCACTTCCATTCCTTTGTTTTTCTGTAATCACTTCAACCAGTTTATCAGCTATTCCCCTAATCAGACTCTCTTAATTTGTAAGGTCAGACCTTGCTAGGACAGTGAACTTGTATTGTAAGTTAACATGGCCTTTCTCCTCTCCTTATGTCTTTTGAATAGTTTACTTGAAAACAATGTCCTTTTTGTATGGACAAAGAAAGACAGTTGTTAATATGCTTTGGTAACATGGGATTTAATTGGCTTCAAATATTATTCACTCCCGGGCATCTGCTTTCTCGACTTAAGCCCCAGCAGCTCTTACTTCCTAGCACCCCCAAAAGCAGGGTCCCGATAGGGACGGGACAGACCCAGGGCAAGCGGTGACTTATGTGCTACCCTGGCATCGAGATGGGACTGGCCAAAGTGCCTAATGCTTAACTATATGTTAAGAGCTTGGTCATGGACATGTCATGTCATGATTCAAAAGCAACAATGAGACTAGGACCCTGCTAGGGATAGGAAAGACTAATCTAGCCTGAACACTGTAGTCTGAGATCAAGGTGACCCCAGGAGAGCAATTCTATAAGCTTAATGCATCTCTTGCTGTGTCCATACAAAATGATTAATATTATGAATGCTTATATGTTAGTTGGACAAGGAGAGGAGAAATACATCCATGGGATTCCACTCTTGGATGGGTGTCCTGCTGAGAGAGAATCTGTCCTAGAAGCAGCATCCCCTGAGGGAAAGAACTTTACCCCTATTGATTGTGACCACACCTATGTGTAAGCCCCAACCCCTCATTCTTAGGGATTTAACTAGGCTGTGAGAGTGGGTTGGGGGCCAGTCCCAGGGCGAGTCCCAGTGCCAGATCTGGAGAAGCTAGGTCCACATCCAGACCCAGAGGAGAAAAAGAATAGAGTAGCATGGGGGAGGAAAAAGCAGAGAGAGAGAGATGGGTGTGTATAAAGAGGAGATTGGAATAAACTGCAACTGAAACCAACCAGCTTGGCTCTGTTCCTTCCTTCGCCTGCCTCATCATCACCATAACCTCCCCGGAGTGGAGGAAGCGGCTGGAGATTACCAAACGGGCGGCGGGAGAGACAGCGCCGTTGCCCTGTGCCCTGTGCCCAGTGCAGTGAGGTGCTCCCCTCCTCGCCCCTTCCTTTTTTGTGTTTTACACAGACCCCGACCCCCTGATCATCATAAGACTGTCATCGGGTTTTTCTGCAGAAACTCTATAACAGCAGATTGAAATGACAAGCCACAAGCCTAAAAGATAAAAACTTCCAGCTAAACATTTTTCATATTGACTCTCATATTTTCCTGTGCTTTGCTGGTTACTGTGCTAACATTTCTTTGAACTCTGAACATTCTAGTCATAATGTCATTAAAAACACTGTCTAAGGGTTTACTGGTGTTGATTATGTCCGGTCAGTCAGTGAGGTATTTATCTGGCTCCCATAGGGTAGGTCATCTGGGTTTGATCCCTGGGGTAGGGTGCTGGAGATTGTAGGAATTTCCCTATCCTGTTGAGCCTGGAGTACAAGGTTGCAAAGTTCTACGACTAGAACTATTCCACTACCTCCACTACCCAACTTGCAGACCTACATTACCTCCACTACCCAGCCACAACCATGCTCCATGATGCTTTTCAGACCGTCCAGCCACTTTGCAGCATTGCAACACAGCATAGAACACTTAATACCCATTTTCCATAATTTTCGCACCATATTTGATAGGCTTCAAATATGGTCTGAACCATGGGAACACCAGTAAGGGAGATTGGAGGCTGCCCTAAAAGCCTCTATCCCTCTCAGAAAGCTAGGAAAGCTACTGAGAGTACCCCGCCCACATGGCAGAGTCTGGCAAGCTACCTGTGGTATATTCAGTATATTCGATATGCCAAAAACAGTAACAACAATGGGCCTCATTTGCCTGACACCAAAAGAACCCCCATTATGGCAGCGTTAAGAAAGATGAGCAAGGAGAGGCTGATAAAATCTCAGGGACGAACTAGACTGCCCAAATGAAGAAAGACTAAAATGACTGTCTGTACTTTCAACGCATGTATGCTGGCATCAGAAGCATCCATCGAGGACCTGATGGTGCAAGCACAGAAGATCAAGTATGACATCATTGGTCTGACTGAAACTAGAAGGCATCAGTCACATCATGCCATTTTTGACATTGGAAAAGAACTATTCATGGGAACATTCGACAACAGAGGCATCGGTGGCGTCGGTGTCCCTGTCAACACAAACTTGGCCATGAGCATTGATTCATTCGAATGCCTAACAACCCGAATCAGATGATTATGCTTGAATAGATGTGGCTCACTGCCTGCAGTTTCTATCTTTGTTGTCTACGCACCAACATCCAACTACGATGAAGAAAAAATTGAGAAGTTCTACATGGAGCTGGAGAAGTTCTATAAAGAAGTCCACACCTTCTACAAGATCATTGTTGGTGATTTTAATGCCAAGGTAGGACCAAGAAGGTCACCCGAAGAACTCCACATTGGGTCCCATGGCCTAGAATGGAACTAACAGGGTGAGAGACTGTCTGAGTTCATCATGTTAACCAAGACCATCCATGGTAATACACAGTTCCAGAAGGCTGAATCAAAATGTTGGACATGGAAGTCTCCCAGTGGACAGTTCCACAATGAAATTGACCACATCATATTTAATCAAAGGTTTTGCCTGACTGATGTCACTGTTATCCCAAAATTCCAAATGGAATCAGACCACCATCTCCTTCGTGCAAAATTCTACTTCATGGAGCAGGGAGAAAGGACTGGAAAATTTAAGGTTAAGAAGAGAACTCCCAAAATGACCACCAACTGGGAGCTCTTTGGCTATTGCGGCAACGTGGGAAGATGCCATCATTGACAACATCGACAAGGAATACGATCAACTGGTTCAGCACCTCCATGATTGCGCAAAAAATGCCCAGAGTGGGAAAGCCACAAACAGATGCCTGTCTTCGGAAACTCTCGAGCTCATTCACCAACATGGTTTGGCACGAGCCTCAGGCAACCACAAGCTAACATCTGAGCTTGCAAAGCTGTGCAGAGAAGCTATAAAGGAAGACCTCAAAGAAAGAAGAGCAGCAGTGTTGGCTGATGTAGCAGAAGCCAGGAAAAGTATTTGCATCGCTTGCCTGTCCTTCACCAACTACAAGACCAAGATGACTGCCCTCCGACGTCCTAATGGATCTATCACATCTTCCAGAAGAGCAGTGGAGAGGATTTGAAGCGCTTCTCCAAATTGATGAACGTTAGACAGAGAGGCATCTTGAACTCTCACGAAACTTCGATGAGTTTGGTCACTGTGTAGATATGGTTGATCATGCTGAATCCTTTTCGGAACCCGGCTTGCTTGTATGGTTGTCCTTCGTCTAGTGTTCTGCCTATTCTACTCAGGATGACTTGAGTGAACAACTTGTAGACGATGGGTAACAAGCAGATTGGGCGATAGTTGCCAATGTTGTGGAAGTCTCCCTTCTTGTACAACAGAACAGTCCTGCTGGTTTTCCACTGGGATGGAACCTTGCATTCAGACATGTAGCGTGTGAAAAGCCGAGCCAGTGTATTGATGAGTACTGGCTGCAGATTCTTCAGGTGTTCAGGTCTGATCCTGTCTGTACCGTGCTGTACGTGTCTTTACCGACGAAATGGTGTCTTGGATTTTGGAAGGGAGGACATTGGGAACAACGTATCCATCCTGTGGAATTTGGTATATGGGTAGGTGGACATGGCTGTCGAAGAGATCCGAGTAGAAGTTGTGAATAATCCTCTCAGCTGCAATCCGACCTTTCCATATTTGCGGTTGAAGTTGGCCAGCATTTGTGCCACTTGGCTAATGTTTGGTGTTATGAGAATGATGTCATCAGCGAAGTGGAGGTGGTGTAGTTGCCGACCATCTATCTTCACTCCCATGGCTTCCCATTCCAGTCGTCACATGATGTTCTCAAGGGTGGCACTGAAGAGTTTCGGTAAAATGGTATCACCCTGCTGAGCCCCTCTCTTTATGTCAATGATCACTTTTTTGTATAATGGTGAGATCCTGGTGGTGAATCCATAATACAGCTCACAGAGGATCTTGATGTAGAATTTGAACGCCCTGTTTGGCGATTTAACTATTAACTATTAATATTTAACTATTAAATATTAATATTAACTATTTAAGTTAACTACTCTCTCACATAGTTCCAGCATTCATTAGTAGCTGAGGTTTGTCTTTAAATCTGATATAAGTGACTTGTCATGCATAAGTGATTCTGAATTTTTTATTGTTTTTGTAAATTCTTAATTTTTAAAAATTCAAAAATTTTATTTTCATAAACGTGTTCACAATCAATGATTACATTCAATATTTCATCACCAATCCCACCACCATTATACCTTCCCACCACTGTAATTTCAAAGTGTGCCACCACCACTCAAGTCTGCCCCACAGGCAAAGTCAAGATATTTATTGTGTATTGATTGTTACGAATAGTATAAGATATCTGTAAGGGTCTATCTCACAATTTTTTTATTGATTGAGCTGCTGTGATTTAAAATATGGTTAATGAAGCCTTCCCATGCACCTAATTCCAGCACCACACCCTTCACCAGTGTACCCACCTCCCTCCCCTAAGAACCACAATCCCTGTCCCTTTCAACAACCTCGGCCTCAGCTCAGTTGTATGGATAGCTTGATTATGTTTTCCTCTTTTCTTAAAAATCTATACAGCCATTTTATGTCATATTTTGATTGGTGCAGTCAGACTACTGGAATTTAGCCTCATTATTGGCATACGCAGTTTAATTATTACCATTCTAACTTGTCTCTTGGCTATATTATATACATTTTCCATGAGTTTCTATCTGTATTATTTTCATTTCCCTTATAATTCGATTTCTTCTATTTTTCTTTTAAGTGTCTCTGCCCCAGATTTCAAATTTGTGGTTACCATGGGGATTATATCATTCTTTCTGTATCTGAGATGGTTTTTTTTGTGCAAGTATTGATTCATCATCTTTAAATTAAACAGATTCTGTCCTATTCTCTCTCTCCTTTGAGGTTTTGCTGATATCTCATTGTATTCTAACTTATGCCTTTGATTCTGTGTTACTGTTTATCACCATGCTTAAGGTTTTGCGTTCTTTTGTTCCCTGGGAAAATACTCCTTTCAACATTACCACTTCTTTCTCTCTCTCTCATTTCTGTTTTTTAGCCACATTTGGCTGGGTTCAGGGCTTACTTCTGGCTCTCTTACTTAGCAATCTCTTCTCGTGGTGCTTAGGGCACCATGAGGGATGCTGGGGATCAAACCCAGGTTTAGTGCTGTAAGGCAAATTGCTTACCTTCATATTATTGCTCCAGCCCCCTCAATTTTCTTGTAATGCAGGTCTAGTGGTGGTAGACTTCATTAGGTTTTATTTCTGTGGAAGACTTTAAATTTACCATAATATCTGAAAGATAATTTTTTAGGGTGGAGTTTTCAAAAACATTTATTTGCTTTTAATTAAGACATCCTGATTTACAAAGTTACTTGTATTAGATTTGTTTCAGGCACACAATGTTGCAACACCAATCCCAGCCCCACTGTCCCTGGGGTCCCTGCCATTCCCCAGCCTGCCCCTTTGGCGGGCATATAACACATCTATTTCATATTGCTTGCTCTAACAGAACTTTAAAAATGCGAATGGAATGATCAGTAATAAATCAACAAAAGCCAATTTGTAGTGAGTAATTGCTATCTGATTTTAACCTATGTAAATAAGGAAATTCAAATCATTTAATGCAATATAGTATATAGCCTATCCTTATTTACATAGCTAAGTTTTCAACTCTGGGACCTAAAACATATTGCATTAAAATGAGGCTTCTTTTTATGACCCTTTGGCAGGCATACAACAAATTAATTTCACTGCCATACACCACAACTCCTTCCTGACCTTCTGCTTGTTGTTCCACATCGTAGGTGAGGCTCACCTCTGGCTGATATCACTGGACCTATTCCAAATGCCAGGCAGAGCTTGCATGGGAGGAAGAGCCCCTCCTTCCCAGTGGGTCCCAGCAGGCTCCACACCCAACCTGTGTCTTCTTAAGAACTTACATCACAGCTCCTTATGCAGCTGCACAATAGATCTACTTAATAAATAACATGCTGCTCCCAGCTCGTCTTCTTTTTATTCTATGCCCACAGACTGAGAAGACAGAGAGCAACCTGTAGCTAATTTCTCACCACATTCCCTGAGGGAGTTTACTACAAAACTCACCACCCAGCACAGTAAGAACACTAGAAAACCAATGGGGAAAACACAGAAACCCACCAAGCTCAGTGAGCAAAAACATCATCAAAGACATAAACTTGTCATCACTTGTCAGCACTTGTCATCCCGTTGATCCTCGATTTGTTCGAGTGGGCACCAGTAACGTCTCCATTTGTCCCTGTCCCACGCTAGTGCAGCCCAATGGTATCTGCTCGCTCCAGGAACAGGAAGAGCCTCAAATTATTCATTCAGGTTTTTGATGTCAGAAGTCTGACCATCTCGTTGGTGGGCAGCCATGCAGTCTTTTGATGTCCTGTGGAATCCGGTCGGTAACAGCTCTAGTCCAGTGGTTCTCTCTGAATCGCATTATGTGTCCAACCCATCTGATTTTCGACGCCTTGGCAAATGAGACAGTGTCCCTGATTCTTGACCGTCGACGGAGGTCGGAACTCCGGATTCCTTCTCTCACTTGAGTGAAACGTGATACTCCTAACATAGCTCTTTTGATTCCTCTTTGGGATACCTGAATAGTGTTTTCATAGGGCCCAGATCTCTAAGGCATAGTTAAATAGTTAAATATTAATATTAATAATTAATAGTTTAATATTAACAGTTAAATAGTTAAATAGCTTAACTATTTCAAGCCAAGTGAGAGAACAGGAGAAACTGCTATAACTCATTCTAATATATATAACTCTTCCTGCTAAACATAAAAGACAATAGAAAGAAAACTGTCACTATAGTTTATTTACCATTTGACAGTTAAAATAAAACTGTCACTTAGGATCCAAGCCATTGATATTTCATAAATACCTCAGTATCCAGCACTGACGCATCTAAATAGGTAAAACACTTATGAATAGATGTGAATGGTAATACAACAATAGGGATCACGACACTCCCTTATGTCAGTGGAAAGCTGTTCTGCACAGAGCCCTAACAAGGAAATATGCCCTTAAATGAAAGAAAAAGATCACATGGGCTTAGCCATATACAAAAATTTTCTTCCACAAAGAAAGGAATATACCTTCTTCTCAAGTGTATATAGAATAGTCTGAAGCCTAGATTATATGTTGGGACACCTATCAGGCTTCAGCAAATATATGCAGATAAAAATCATAAGTGCCTTTTCTGACCACAGTGGAATGAAACTAGAAGACAACCACAAAAGGAAAATGGGGGATATGTGGAAATGAAGCAATTTTGGAAATACAAGTTTTGGTTAAGGCATGGAGGAAACAGAGCTCATTCACTATTTGTAGGAATGCAAATTAATATGGTTTTATGGAAAAAATATTGAGATACTTAAAAATAAAACTAAAAATGAAAATTCTTTATGAACTAGTAAGGCCACTTCTAGACATTTTTTCAAAGGATGTTAAAATTACATTGAAGGAATATTTGCCCTCCTTGTTCATAGCAGCATTTTTCACAGTAGCCAAAACATTTAATCAACCCAAATGCTCATAAATAAATGATTGCATAAAAGTGTTATGATACATGTAGCCAGTGGAACACTACTCAGTTGTTCAACAAGATAATGCTGTGCCTTTTCATACAAAACAGATAGAATTTGAGACAATTATACTACGTGAGATAAGTCAGGAGTAAATGAAAATTACTCATAATTCTATTTATATGTGAAATACAAAAAATTATCCAAACTAAATGGTAAAATAAAGTATGTGTTTACAAAAGGAGAATATGAATGGGGTGAGAGGAATGGAGAAAGGAGTTATTTATATAGGTTGTGGCACTGTAACTTTTTGTGGTGGGTATGTTGGTAACACTTATAGAGGTGTGAAGCTGTTATCTTAGAACTTTAGGGCACCGAACACCAAAGTAAGTCATTAGTAATTTGTGGGATTGTTTTTTTCTTTTCGGTGGGAGGTCAGCTGGGAGGATTAGGGGACTAGGGCCAGATCCAACAGTGCTCAGGCCTTACTCCTGGCTCACTCAGGAATCACTCCTGATAGTACTCAGGGGACTGTGTGGTACTGGAATGAAAAGAAGACTCTAAGACCAATGGATTAAAATTGAAAGCCTAGAAGTAAATCCTCAGATAATTTAGGCAAAGAAGTTAAGTTCTCCTTCCTCCACAAAGTGGATAAAGAAAAGCTTCTTCAGTACATGATGCTGGGAAAATTGGTCAGCCAGGTGTAAAACAATGAAACCGGACTAGTACCTCACACCATATACAAAAGCCAATTCAAAATGGATTAAAGATCTTGAATTTAGACCTAAGTCCATAGAAACACAGAGAAGAAAAATGTCTGTTGAACTCACTGATACTGACCTCAGAGGCATCCTTCAATGATTTAACTCTATTGGCAAAGAAAGAAGAGCACAGACAAATAAATGGGACTGTATCAAACTAAAAAACTCCATGGTGAGAGAAACTATGCCTAATATTTAAAAATACACCTGCTTAATAGAAGAAAATATTTGCATACTGTGCATCTAACAAAGTGTCACTGTCACTGTCACTATCATCCCATTGCTCATCTATTCCCTTGAGCAGGCACCAGTAACATCTCCATTGTGAAACTTGTTACTGTTTTTAGCATATCAAATACACCACAGGTAGCTTGCTAGGCTCTGCCATGTGGGCGGGGTACTCTCAGTAGCTTTCAGGACTCTCTGAGAGGGGCGAAGGTAAATATCAAGGATATATAAAACACTAACAGATTTATAGTTAATAAACAACTATAAAAATGATTAAGAAGAATAGGGGTGAAGGTAAATATCAAGGATATATAAAACACTAATAGATTTATAGTTAATAAACAATTATAAAAATGATTAAGAAGAATAGTTGAACAGATGCTTCTCAAAAAAACATACATAATACGGTCAACGGAGATGTGAAAACTGATAAGAAAATGCAAATTGAATATTAAGATGTTACCTCATACCTTAAGAACACCTATCTTAGAACCAGAAAGATCACTCAAAGGGCTGAGCACATTCTTTGAAAATAGGAGGCTTGATCCCCAAATGCACCCCTGACAGTCACCCCCAAATGTATAGCACTGTAGCACTGTCATCCCATTGTTCATCGATTTGCTCAAGCGGGCACCAGTAACGTCTCCATTGTGAGATTTGTTACTGTTTTTGGCATATTGAATATGCCACGGATAGCTTGCCAGACTCTGCCGTGCAGGCGGGGTACTCTCGGTTGCTTGCCGGGCTCTTCGAGAGGGACAGAGGAATTGAACCTGGGGCGGCCACGTACAAGACAAATGCCCTATCCGCTGTGCTATCGCTTTAGTCCCCAAATGTATAGCTGGGAGTAATTCCCAAGTACTACCAGGTATGGCCCAACCTCTCTTATTCCCTTAAAAAAAAAAAGTGAGGGGAATAGTATGTAGAAAGACCAGAAAAAGGGTCAAGAGAGGTTACTCAATGGACTGAGCAATTGCTTTGCCTTAGGGAGGCTACTATTTGATTCCCAGATCCACATGGGCCCCTGGGCACTGCCAGAAATGACGCCCAAACACTGAGCTGGAAATAGCCCCTGAGCACTATTGAGGCAGCCTCTTCCTTTCCAGCCTTTTGCCTTCCAGGTGAGACATTCATAAAGTTTCTAGTCCAGAGGCACAGGCTCACTAGAAGACTAAAACCTAATCTTAGGAAGATTCATGCTTTCCCCCCCCGCCATCCCTACCAACCCCTTTATAGTTCCTTTCCCCTGGCCCAACATTCTGTCTGGTTACCCAGAAAAAGAAAGAACCTCAAAACTGACCAGCAGGCAACTGAAACAGACAGGGCAAGCATTAGAACTATAGTGGCAGGAATATCGGAATTACCAAATGAGAAATTGGCACAACTCTGATTAATATGTGAAGTGCTCTCATGGATAAAACAGACAGCATGCACAAACAGATGGGTAATATAAGCAGAGGGATGGAAATCCCATGAAAGAACCAATAAGAAATAGAAGAAATTCTAGAATTAAACACACACACGCATGCACAGAGAGACACACAAACACCCCCCACCCTCAGAATTACATTCTTTGATGGTGTCATCAGATTGTCAGAGCACACATACAAAAAAAGTGGGAATGACTTTCCTGTCTTTGCTACTTGGACTAGTACCATGCTTCAGTTTTGAAAACCTGAGGAGAAATCTTAGCAGGCCAAAGGATGCTTTATAATGTCTACATTATAAAGATGTCATCTACTTAAACAATCAACCATGTAATTTATCAACATTCGACAGTGCTTCCATATTAAGAGAAGAGAGGGATCAGAGAGTATAAGTGGTAAGGTACTTTTCTTTCACGTAGTTGAACATGGTCCCCAGTACCACATAATCTTCCTGTGCATTGCCAGGTTATTTCAGAGCCCTTCAATAACAGCTGACTGTGGCCCAACCTCTCCACACACACCCAATACATTAAATGATAAAATTAAAACTATCATACTCTAGAATTGACTCTTGAATGTATCAGATTAAAATGGAGCAGTTAGGGAAGTTGAGATATGCAGATAGAGATAGATAAATATATAGATCTTCTCACCACTTCATGGAAGTGAAAGAGTCTCAAAGCAATGAGAATTTTCTGCTATCAAACTCTCCTCAACATGTTTCTCAAAGGAAAACATGATTTATTAATCAACTTTGATGTGATGGTATGCTCTAGATATCCAATTATATAAATAACATACCCAAATAATAATTCCCTATACCAACAATGGGATAGAATACTATATAGTACACCATAAATCTTTCATTCACACATGAAACAAAACTCAAATGGTCTTAGAACAAAAATGTTTATGGGATTTAAATTTCCAGAGTATGCTGATTTCATGTGAAGCTTGATCAGCCACATTACCAAGGACTTGCCTCTGCCCATTATATTAGTCCTTGTAAAAGACATTGATAATTAAAAAAAATTCCATTTTCCATTTTCCATTATAATCAGAGCTTAATTTCCTTTGGGCATTTAACATGTCTCCCAGTGTGTTTAATCTTTGTGAAAACATAATTCCACTCTCCACTCTTACCGATATTGAAACCGAGATCTAGCTGTCTCGGTTCCCTTCCCTTTCCTTCTATAGCACCAATTATAGTGGACAGACCTATGACATATGCTTGGTCAAGCAGATGCTCTCTCCTAAGATTTGATTTCTGATGTGTTGTTATTTGTTTAAGGGTCACATCAAATGGTTCTTAGGCTTATTTCTGGCTCTGAATTCAGAGGTCACTCCTGGTGGGGCAAATGCCTTACCTGTGTACTATTTCTCCAGCCCGTCTCCTTGATGAAGCTCTTCATGAATAGGAGGGAATGATTCAGGTGATGGAGAATCCTCTTAATAAGCAATATTTGTTACTCTTCCTGGTACTCCAGCAAAGCCTAAGCTCCTGCCACGATCAAGCCTGCATATCCATATTAGGCCAGTTGGGTGCTCCAAAAATCTTACTCTGTGCTTAGGATGCAGAGGTTCTGCTGCTTGATCGACACTCTTTCAATGGTGTCTTTCTGGTATTGGCTTCCCAGAGATGAGCCTTCACTCTCTATGTCCCCATAGCACTGTACACTGGATTTTGATATGCCCTTATCACACTGGATTGACCATGTATGCCTACCACTAGATTGAGATTTTCCTGAGAGGCCTTTCCTGATGCTCAGCCACATATCTTATTAAATGGTGCACATTTAAAATAATGTGTTGAGAACTGGAAAATCAATCTCTGGAGAAAAGAGACATGTTTGGACTAAGCATTACTAACATTTAAGGTAGTATATTATGAAGCACAAATCACCAAACTGCCAGAAAAGAATATTTTTCAGCTATATAAAAAGTAGTTGTCACCTATTCTTTGAGGCTCTATGTACCTGTCAGTAATAAACTTTTCAACCCTGAAATATATTCTGAAGGTTTCTTCAAGGCAGACTCATGTTTCTCTAAAAGGGGCCAAATGGGATCCATTTTTGGCATTGGGAAAGTCTCTGATATTTAGGTACAGACATGTGTCTTTCTAATCTAAATAAAATATCGCTATTTCCTTGCTGACTTTAGCAAAACCTCTGATGACTGAGGGTGGGTGAGTAGGAGTGGGTGCTGAGGAGTGCTGTGTTTTCCCTGAGAGCTCTACCCTTTCACATAAAGCACGGTCAGTGCAGGGTCACAGGAAAGATGGCAGTGCAAAGAATGAGCTCTTGCCTGTCCCAGGATGCACAGGGCCCGGGTGGGAGGCAGGATGAGTAAAGGCTAAATAACCAGAACAGTCTTCCTCCTCCTTCCCCTCTTGCCTTCCCTGTTGCTCATCTTCCTGAGTATAAAAGGCTTAAGTGGATGTACTCCAAGCAGACTGATCCCAAGAAGGGATCTGAGCTGGGTAGTAGCTGGACAAGGCCTCTCACACTAGGGCGGGTAAGAATGGGGGCCTGTGGAGCAGGGGACTGGGTACATTCAAAGGGTCTGACCCAATGAGGCAATCTACCATGTGCCTCACAAGTTAGAAAATGGAGTTGGAAATGTGGAGGTGGGGGAAAGTAGATTAAAGCCCACAACAGTGAATGGGGATTGGCTATATTCATCTATTAATACAATTCTAGAGTTGAAATTGATTCTATAGTAAAGCTTCAATATTAAAACCAGTAAGTATGAAATCAATTTTATGTGAAAATTATTGTACTGGATCAAGGGGTTGTTAAGTCATTGTCCAAGAATTTATTAAGCTGTTTGTTGCTAGTTGAGCCTTCTGTGTTATTAATTTTGTTTCTTGAGTTTAGTTGGCTTCTAATATTACTTTCCCATCTACCGGTGTGCACCTACTGGAATTCCAGTATTAAACAATTAGGAGGTGTTGCATGGCACATGTTTGGCTTCGTGATCCAGAAATTTCAAGCTCTATGGTATAAAAAATTACAAGGGCGGGGCGCACTCGGGAGGGGGAGACGTGATGATGGTCCTCGGGCAGTTCTCTCTCCCACGCACTGCTTGAGATCAGCTTGTGATCGTTTCCCAAGCCGCTGTGTAAAGACCAGATCAGGACGGCTCCTCCTTGTGCTCTGCTTCTGTGTGTGCTGCTGTGCTCTCTTCTGTCTCTCAGTCTCTGCCTCTGTAGTCTCTCCTCTGGTCTCTTCCGACCTCTCTCTGTCTCTGCTTCTGTGTCTTCTTCTGTTTGTGTTGTCTCCTTCGCTTCTGTGTCTTCCTGTGTGTCTTCTGTGTCTTCTCTTGTGTTGTCTTCTTCTGCCTGTCTCCTCTGTCTTCTTCTTCTGCCTTCTGTCTCCCATCAGTGCCCCCATCTTCTCCTTCAGTCTCAGTTTATATAGCAAATTACATAGGGCCTGACACAAAGGTTTGAACATTAACAAATAAACAAAGAAGGGTAATACCATTTCTTGAGGAGATTAACAAAATCTTATCTAAGGATTTTGATGAGACTACTAGGAGATCCACTCAAGGGTGGGGTCCAAACAAGGGTGTGTCAGGGTGTGTCCCTTTCTTCCTTCCTCAGCTACTAATCCGCTTAAATATTTATAGTAAATTTATTTTTAATATTTCTTGCAATGTCATTCTGTATGAGCACAGTAAGAGATATATCAGACTTTAAGTTTGGTTCTTCCTGAGGACATTCACCATATATTCCAGACCGCAGTTAGTTAGTTAGTTCAGGCCAGGTTAGTCTTCTTAACTCCAGTAGGGTCCTAGTCTCATTGTTACTTTTGGATCATGACAGCATTTGTCTATGACCATGCTCTCAACTTAGAGTTGAGTATTGTGGCACTTTGGCCTGGCCCATTTCGATGCCAAGGTAGCTCACAGCTTGCCCTGGGTCCATTCCGTCCCTCTTCAGGACCCTGCTTTTGAGGTGTTAGGAACTAAGGGCAACTGAGTTCTCTTCAGGACCCTGCTTTTGAGGTGTTAGGAACTAAGGGCAACTGAGTTCTCTTCAGGACCCTGCTTTTGAGGTGTTAGGAACTAAGGGCAACTGAGTTAGAAAGCGGATGCCCTGGAGTAAATATTATCAGAGTCAATGAGCTCCCAAGTTACAAAGCATATTATTAACTGTCTTCCTGTGTCCATACAGAAAGGCTGTTGCTCTAAGGTAAACTAAGTTCCCTGTGGCAAGGCTAAAAGGACAAACCCCATGTTATCCTACACTATGGTATGGGTCAATGAGTTGAAATAGTGATGGTGGATATGGGAGGTGAGCTTGGCTGCCAGGGAATCTGGAAGCATGCTATTGTGGGGCGGGGGGACCTGCCCCCCTGACTCTGAGAAGGCACCGGAGTTCTCAACCTATGCACAGGGATCATCATCATCATTATCATCATCATCATCATCATCATCATCATCATCATCATCATGATCCTGTTGATCGTCGAATTTCTCGAGTGGTCTCAGTAACATCTCCATTTGTCCAAGCCCTGAGATTTTAGAAGCCTCTCTCTACTCGTCCTTCCGACAACGCAGTACTGGAGGCTCTTTCAGGGTCAGAGGAATGAGATCCAGCTTGTTACTGGTTTTGGCATATTAATACACCATGGGGACTTTGCCAGGATCCCCCATGTGGGCAGGAAACTCCCAGTGGTTTGCCAGGTTCTCCCAGAGGGAGAAGTAGGCTATAAGATATGGCGCAGCCATGAAGCAGCCACGTGCTTCTGGGAGCTTGCTTTTAAGTCTCTGGATGCTGGCTGTTGACAGGATTACACGGTGCTGGGGGCAGTCCCTGGGTGTGACCACCTATCTTTGGGAAATGGGAAATCTGGGCAGAGAAGACACAGTCCTGATCTGAGCAGCCTTGGAGTTCTCAGCCCCGGGTCCCACACACCTGGGTTCCTCTGCCGGTTCCTTCATGCATGAGCCTCATCTGAACATGTGGAGAGAGGCCTTAAGCGTGGTTGTGTCTAGGCTCCAGAGGTTTTCAGCTGCTGGGAGCTCTGCTCGGGGTGAGGAGGGAAGCTGGAGCCCATCCCCTCCGAGGAGGCCCCGGGGAAGACAGCCAGGCGTGCGGCCAAGAGACTCTCTGTCCATGGATAACTAAATTCGTGTGCACTGGGATACCTAAATTCATTTGCAGTTGTAATATTTGTAGAGTGGTGGACTTGAGCCATTGGCATGGTTGCAGTGGTGGTGGGATATGAGTATGACTGCCAGGGATTCAGGAGGACAGGCACTCGGCCCACCTACCTCCTAAGAGCATCCAGATTTTTCAGCCTTGGAAACCAGTGTTTCCTTGAATTTTAGTTTCTGGGAATTCACCTTCTGGGATATTTATTCCAGGTTGGATATGCCAAAAACAGTAACAGTAAGTCTCTCAATGAGAGACGTTACTGGTGCCCGCTAGAACAAATTGATGAGCAATGGGATGACAGTGACAGTGACAGTGACAGATTAGGTAGAGCAGGGGCAGTGAGTGAGTTAAAATCTCATTGGTGGTGGGAGGTGGACGTGGCTTCCAGGGCTTCCGAAAACATGGGAGTAGGAGGTTGTGGGGAAGGCTGCTCACCCTGACTCTGAGAAGACACCAGAGTTTTAAGTCTGGGCACCGGGTACCTGAAATTTTTTGCGGTTTAGCATTTCTGCAGAGAATACTCTTGAAGCAGTGGTGTTGAGCCTTTGGTGTGCCTCAGTGGTGAGGTTTGAGTGCAGCTGCCAGGGCTTCAAGTGGGCTGGTATTGGACCTACCCACCTCCTGGGGGAGCCCTAGAGTTTCCAGCTGCAGGGGCTGGTGTTTGCATGAGTTTGAGCTGGCTGGCTTGCATCCCCTTGGATATTTAGTAGGGAATCATAGACCTGTGGGTGAGTCAACATGGCTGCGGCTGTGGAGCCATTTAATAAAAATAGAAAAACCTAATGAGGTAGTAATCCATGAGTGATATAATCACAACCCACACTAAGAGAGTCCAATTCAGATACCAACACATTCCTCTAGACCTAGGCAAGGTTTTTTCTCCTGTATCACTATTCCCTTTAGTGAATTTAATTTTGTTTTTAAGCCCCATCTGCCACTGCTCAGGGATTATTTCTGTTTCTATGCTCAGCGTTCATTCCTGGTGGTGCTCAGGGGACATATGTGGTACCAGAGATTGAACCTAAATTGACCTCCTATAAGGTACTTGCCTTAATTCCTGTATCTCTCTGGCCATCTTTTAGTGATCTGTTGATCTTAAAGTGCCTTGATTAAAAGGGAGGTAGGTGTGGGAAAGATTATAATGAAAGTTCTTTTCCTTTCATGACACAGAATGGATTCTAACAAGCTCTCAGGTGATGCCAATGCTGTTTACCTTGGCATTCATTACATTCCTTAGTCCGCTACTGACGCTTTTTTGCAGCTTCCACCCAGATAAACTTTAACAGTAGGAAGATCTGCTTCTGAAGTCCCTTTTACTTCTCTCTTCTAGTATGTGCTTCTAATTCTTGGTTTTCTCAAAGCCCCATAACTACCTTGCTTGTAACCCAGGATAAACATATCATTCCCTGATCTCCAGAGTTTGGGGGGGGGGCGTTATAAATTGCTTTCCCTACCACTGCAACATTGAAAAGATGATATGATTATTCTAGGGACAATCAAACTTCCCACACTCTTCCCAATTAGTTTTTCTGCTCACATTCATGATCTTTTCAAGTCAGGACAGCTTTGTAATTGGTGCAATTGGCCCATCTTCAAAAGATGTCTCCAAACAGAAATGAAAAGTGGAAGTTTTTCCTTCAAATATGATGCAAAAATTCTTGACAGCTAAATGAGACAACAAATGTTCACATGTGTATATGACATTTCCATTGTGAAAAAGAAAGAGAGACCATCCAAGAAAACATGAACGTTTCAGGCAGGCTGTAGTCAGGCATCATGGGACATCCCTCCAGTGCCAGCTACTGAGGAGGATGAGTTTGAGGGATCAGATGGGTCCAGGAGTTCTGGGATATAATGTACTAAGCCTATTGGGTGTTTGCACTAAGTTTTTCATTAATATAGTGACCTTTAGAGAATGGGGACCCAGGTTGCCTAAAGAGGCCCAGGTCAGAAATGAAGCAGCCTCTGATAAAGCAGAGGTTTTTAAAATTAAAATTAGTATTACATGAAAATATTTTCCACACGCTCAGGCCGAGCCTCACACATGAGCGAAGTCCCATGGAACCCAGGTAATGCAGAACTTTTGGATCTTGGACTCTGGGCTCAATAGGACTAGGAGCAGAGATCCTCTGCTTGCTTCCCCCAGTCTACGCTGACCCAAGAGTCACACCCATAAGCCACCTCCTGATGGCGCCAGATAATCTTCTCATCAGCGATCGTCCAGAACTCCCGGCTGCTTCTCCCGAAAGGGAGCATAAAATGAGGCCCCCATAACCATGCCACCAGACTCCACGCCAAGGGTGCCCCAGTAGAGGGACCCAAGGGACCCAGCCCGGCAACCAACCTCCACAACCCAACTGCCACCATGCTCCAGGTCAATGCTGGCTGAACCGCAAACCTCACAAATTTAAGTTCTGAGTTCTGGAAGGAAAAAAAAAGGTTTTCAGGTGTAATTTGAGAAATGTCCTGCCCTAAGTTTGACAGTAAGGGCTGGAGCGATAGCCCAGCAGGTAGGGCGTTTGCCTTTCACTCAGCTGACCCAGGTTCGATTCCTCCGACCCTCTCAGAGAGCCATGAACCCTCTCAGAAGCTACTAAGAGTATCCCACCTGCACAGCAGATCCTGACAAGCTCCCCGTGGTGTATTCAATATTCCAAAAACAGTAACAATAACAGGTCTCATTTCCCTCACCCTGAAAGAAGCCTCCAATAGTTGAGAAAGATGAGTAAGGAGAGGCTGCTAAAATCTCAGGGCTGGGACGAATGGGGATGTTACTGGTGCCCGCTTGAGTAAATCGATGAACAACAGGATTACAGTGATGCAGTGATGAAAATATAACCAAAAGACATTTAAAATAGAATGTAAGACATACTAAGAAAACATAACAGTGAGTTTGTGAGCTATATCGACTTTTTGATCAGGCGTCCTTATGTATACATTTATAGGTACACACTCTCTCATCCAGATAGTCATTTTGGAATGTTATCTTTCTCACATCTAGGCTTTTTGAAATGTCTCATAGTTACAAGAAATCATATGAACACATAGATAATATTCCAAATGTAGTTATTGATTTTTTACCCAAAACAATACTACATAATCTAAACTCAAAATTTCATTTCTGATAATTTAACACATTTACTAAAATGTTAATAAGTGAAATGCATGCATGTAACTTTCAGTGCTCTGTAACAGAGATTGCCAAATTATAAGTAGTTATAATTTTCTCATCAATCCACAGGTCTACTGAGTAGTTCAACTTCAGACTGCAGTCTACGAGATGGCTAAGGTGGCCCTGTAAGATGTGAACCCAATCTGACATCAAGATATGCTGGTACAGATACTCAGGCAAAATTTTCTCATGGAAGAGGTCAGCTATTCCTGAGTCTAGGATCAGGTGGAGCCTGTGCATATAACTCTTACTTCTTTGGGTAGGTTTTTCATTTACTCAGAGGATCCTGAGAGGACCTTATGAAAGGGTTACTCTGAAGAAGAAGAAGAAGAAGAAGAAAAAGAAGAAGAAGAAGAAGAAGAAGAAGAAGAAGAAGAAGAAGAAGAAGAAGAAGAAGAAGAAGAAGAAGAAGAAGAAGAAGAAGGAGGAGGAGGAGGAGGAGGAGGAGGAGGAGGAGGAGGAGGAGGAGGAGGAGGAGGAGGAAGAGGAGGAGGAGGAAGAGGAGGAGGAGGAAGAGGAGGAGGAAGAGGAGGAGGAGGAAGAGGAGGAGGAGGCCGGAACGATAGCACAGTGGGTAGGGCGTTTGCCTTGCACGCGGCTGACCTGGGTTCGATCCCTGGCATCCCATATGGTCCCCCAAGCACTGCCAGGAGCAATTCCTGAGTAATATTGTGATAAGATAAGAAACTTTCCTCTCGTGACAAACCCAGGTTCATTCCCTGGCACTCTATATGGTCCCCCCAAGATCACCCAGAGCAATCCCTGAGCACAGAGCCAGAAGTAATCCCTGAGCACAGCAGGGTGTGACCCCCTTCCCCATCATGGATACATTTGAAAAGCAAAATTACCAAAAATCTCCATTCTTTCATTCTAATATCTCCAAGTTGGAATCCCAGGTCACCTGCTTAGGGATGACAAATCTCTCCTGAATACTGGAGTCCATCAATCAGGTTGAGGTCAGGAACCGGGTATTCGAGTCAGCTATCCTCCTGCCTGAATTCCTACTACTGAGTGGCTTCCCATTTGGAACTTTACTTCCCTCTGGAGGCTTCAACTTTCACCTGCAAATGCTCCCCCAGTCCTAATAATATGACATCTAGGGATCTGCATATGCTGGAGTTTTCTGGGATCCCATCTTCCTTAATGAGAACTACTTTATAAAGTCACCAATTTCAGCTCCAGAGCGTGCAACAACTTTTATGTGCTAAAGGCCGAGAATAAAAAGTCTCATTTAATGTTCCATGAATTGTCTCAGATCAAGAAATTTTCTCCCCCTGTCCTTTCTCCTCGCTGCCCCACCCCCCTCCACCATTTTATGATTTGCTGGGGTTATGAGGAACGAAGTAACATTTTCTAAACTTAAATTCTCTCTGCTCAAGTCCCATATGCGACCACCTTCCTTTTCAGGGCAACTCCAATGTGTCTACAAAACACCTTTTATTTGGTTGCGGGAGATGGGAAATGTCTTCCCGTCAAAAGAAAGTTCTGTGGAGCATATAATAATGTGAACCACAGAATATACTGAGTCAGAGTTGGATTGAAGGAGGGTTTCAGGTGCCTCCGACATGCTAAGTCAAAAACCATAGTAAGGAATGAAATGTTCAAGTTTGGGAAGAAAAATGCCTACATTAGAAAGACTGCATCTAATCAGTTGTTTGGGGGACCACACAGGGAGGTGCTCAGGGATCACTCCAGGCTCTACCATCAGGGATCTCTCCTGGGGGTCCCTGGGATGAAACCCTGATTGACTGCGTGCATGACCAGTGCCCTGGCCTCTGTACTGTCATTCCATCCGTAGCTGATTAGTTTAAGTCTTCATCACCTGTGGAGCTCTGCAGATGGCAGGAAGCCATCCGACAGCCGTGATGCTGTCTGACAAACCCGGCGAGGATCACCTGCCGGTGCGCTTCCTCGTGCTGCCTCCTGGAAGTTCTCCGCACGGTCCAGGGAGCGAAGCATCTCCATCCTCCTTCCACGCCTTTCCCCTGGGCCTCTGCCAAGCTCGTTTGCCCGGGATCTGGCTTCCTCCGGGACAGAAGCCGTTTTAGATTTCGCCCTCCTGGCTCCATTCCTGGGGCCACGTTCGGGGCACCCTCCAGGGCACGGGGCAGACCGGGCCGGACACGGGATTCGCGGGCAGGACGGGCGGTGGCTGCGGTGCCCTTTGGAGCTGGGGCGGACCCTGCGGCCGGGCCGACGAGCCGGGCGCCGGTGGCCGCGGGGCTCGACAGGGCAGTCCGGGCCGGGCCATGGAGCCGCCGGCGCCCGGCGAGGTGCACATGAGCCAGGCCATCCAGCCTGCGCACGCCAACCCGCGCGGGGAGCTGAACGCCGGGCAGCTGCTCAAGTGGATCGACGCCACCGCCTGCCTGGCGGGTAGGGGCGAGCGCCCGAGAGGGGCTCGGGGTCGGGGGTGGGGGGGGGCGTACAGGACGGCTAAGCGGGCTCCAGAGTGGGGTGACCCGTGTGGAAGGGGAGATGTGGGGAGTGGGGGGTGCTGGTGGAAGGAGTCGGGAATAGCGCGGAGCTGGCTTGGGGGTCTGGATGTAGGACGCAAGGGTGCAGGATGACAGAGACCACAACCCTCCCCAGTCCCCCGTGGCAGGGGTGAAGAACGGAAGCATCAGGGCAGACCCAGTGGCCTAAGGGTCCCTGGGGGTGGAGGGCCAAAGCCCCTGGGAATGCGGGAGAGAGCCGGGAGGCTATTTAGGGCAGGCCGGAATGAGGTGACTGACCAAGGGCCACCTGCCAACGCTGGAAAGAACCCAGGCCAGCGGTTCTCCTAACTTTGATCTAAGAACTCCTCCGCATTCATAAATGGTACTCCTGGAGAGTTTTTGTTGATGAGGGTCTTGTCTACTTGTTGATGGGTTTTGTCCATATATTAATCACATTCAAAGTTTTACAAAGTCAGTTCTTTTCTAATGAATTAGTGTTGTTGATGCATACTTTGGATTAACATATTTTTATGGAAAGACTTTTTAAGAAAATCTAAAGTGTATTTTAAGACATGGTATTCATTTACTTTTCTGCAAATCTCTGTAGTGTCTAAGAGATTATTCCCTTCTTCGATTCGCTTCTCCTTAAAGAGTTTGCTGCCCACTATACCTTTATGAGGTCTCTGCTTAAAACCTTTGCACCAGCTTCTCTTTTCTACACTTATATTCTTCATGCATTACCCCTCAGCTTACTCTTTATTTCCACACATGTCTTTCCTGGCCACCTGTTGACACTTCTCCCATCACCTTTTACACAGTGCCCTTTCCTTCTTCCCTCATACTGCCTAGCATAACATGTAATTATTTTTGTGCTTTCTTTTGACTTCCTTCTTTTTCAGTTTTTGCTGTTCAATTACTACATAAACTAAAGAGAGTTCTCCCCTGCTTAATAAACCTCCTGATTATTTGGGTCAGTAGATGGAGGAATGCTTGGATGGATGGATCTAGAATTTGGAATCTGCTTTCTAAAAGGGCAGGCATTATACAAGGCACTTATACTGGCACAGCAATTATGTATACAAGCAAGCACCTTTCTCTCCAGCTCCCCAACGTATATGTCATTGGAATTTTTTAAAATTCATTTTTGTTTTGGTTTGATTTCATTTGTCTTTGGGGGGTTACACTTGGCCATGCGCAGGACTCCATTCAGTGCCAGGGAGAGAAGTGCAACCTCAGCATGCAGGCACCTACTCCAGCCCTTTGAGCTATCTCCCCACCCCTAGCAATTATATATTTTAAAGTTAAAGATGTTTGGATAAATATTAGAGCTGGAAGTCATTTTAAATATTAGGTTGCAGAGATCAGTCAGAGGACTAGTGCCTGGGTTTGCACACAGAAGCATCCAAGCATTGCCTGGTATGAACTGCCTCTCTCGCACCAAATAATAAGGATCATGTATCCAAGAACTCTTATTTTACAAACGACAAATGGAAAACCCAGGTGATTATGAAACACTGCTCAATGAGTGTTGAATTTCTAATCCCCTGTGTGCAAACCACCTGCAAAATTCAGTCATATACCTGATGCCAATCTGGCTGTTTGTTTTCTGTTTGTTGATAGGCCTGCTTGATTTCTGTCTTAACAGTTTTTATTAGGATTTGAGGTCGGTTATTATAACATAATAATGAAAACATGAATATAAAATTAATTTGCATGTAGAAGAAACAAGTATAGAAATCATCGAAGCTGCTAATAATAATGTCTATTGCCAAGGCAACTGAATATATTATGGGGATATTGAAGTGACTCTCAGAGTTACCTCACTTAGTCTGCTGTCCTGTACTGGAGAGACATTGTCCTCCTACAATTCTCGTTAAAATGTCTACATTTTACAGGAGACCATAGAATGATTCTGTTGGTATCAATTTCTCTGAACCTTAGTTAAGTACCAAGAATGTGCTATTAAAGAACCCTTTACAATAACTAATTTTTGGAAACACGGTTAATGCCTGTGTCAGACTCCATGGTAAGAAGAGGCATGACATAAGCAAGGACATTATATAGCCCAGGTGTGAGTCTGTGGCAAAGAGATGCTCCGTCAGTGTGCTTTATAGGTCTAATACAAAAACTGATTATTCCAGCATTTTTCCATCCAGAGCTCTTATTGACCAGCTCAATAACAGCCATGTTTGTATGATGAATGATGATCTCAGTCATGGCCGCAAGGCACTGCTAGATTTCAAAAATGTCGTCTGGATATTTAAAGAAAGATTAAGTACATTCACTATCACTTTGGCATTCTGCCTCATTTCTGCCAGTGGCCCCATTATTCTTCCAGTTTCTTAAGCCTAGGGGCTTGACGCTATTGCTGAGACATCCTCTGCATGCCACAGCCATTCCTTATTTTGAAATACCCCAGACTCACTTTTTCCTTTTTCATTTGTGAAGCTTTGAGGTCTCACACTCAGGAATGGCAATCGGCCCACCCAATTGTGCAAGTTAAAGAATATATGGGCATTTCATCTGAAAGACTTCTCTCTCACTAGCATCCCCCTCCACAGCATCAATCTATGAGCCAAGTCCTGAAAGGCATCTTTCAAACACAACTGCTTGGCTCCACCCCATCCCCGGCTTTCACTTTGGGCAGTGTTCCATGTGAACTTTAGAACAATTTCTAAACTGGTCTTATTTTATTCTGATCTCCTGGATACTTTCCTTCTAAAGTTATTTTTTAATTATACTTTCAGTAATATGGTTAGAATCGTGTTTAAGTTCATAGAATGTATGTACCACCACACCTCACACCCTTCTGAAGTGTCCATGACCCTCCACAACTGTCCTTAGGTCCTCTCTGCTCTGATCTTCATCCTCCCCTCCCCTTTTCTCCTCCCATACCTGCTAAATGTTGAAGGTTTTAATCAGAATTGGCCTTCTAAGGGTTCCTGTCCAGCAAGCTGATTATTCCTTTGCAGGGTGAGGAGAGAGGTGGTGGAGGGAAATCCCATAGATAACAACTTCAAACTCTGAAAAGAATTTAAATAAAAGCTCCTTAAAGCAAGTGATAAGTGAACAAAAGCAGGTTTAGAACATCTGGCAGGCTACATTTAGAATAAGAGAATAGTGGTGACTAATTTTACTGATTTTTAAATTTATTTGAAGCCTGTATAAAGACTCAAGTCTGTTTTCAGCTAAATATCTCTTAGAAATCCTACAAACCTGTTGACTGGGGAAAAAAACAGAGAAATTAGTGTGAAGCACAAGGTACTGGAATATAAGAAGGAAAATTCAAGAAGAGAGAAAGCCAGAAAAGCAGAACCAAAAACATTACCTAGAATCTTTCCTCAAGTCTCTGCAATCACCGTTGCAGAGGAAAGATTCCAAACAGTTAAAAGAACTGAAAAGGCTGTTCTCACAGTGAGGGAGACAGAATTTTATCCTTTAACTTTAGTTAACTACTTAGTGAAAAAAAACACATCAAAATAATACTTTTCAAAGTAACACATGAGAATTCATAGTTCTTACAACTTAATAATGACTAGGATGCAGTCCATCACTCATAATGACTAGGATACAGTCCAAAATTACTTGAAATACAAAGTAACAGGGCAATGTGGGTGTGGGGATTGCTCTGTAGGCTGAGCACATGCGTTGCATAATGGAGGCCCAGATTTGATTCCTGACACTACACGCTCCCTCAAGCACAACTAAGTATCTGAGTACCTTCAGATGTGTCTTGAAAGCTTAAAAAAAAAGCACAGTAGGGAAACATGATTCATTCTTAACAATGAAGACCCATCCGTAAATAATCTAAATTATCAAATTCAGATTCAGGGGTTCTAAAAGTGGTCATTCTAACTCTGCTTGATGATGTAATAGAATGACAACAAAGAATAAAAGCATGACAAATCTATTTCATAACAGAAATATAAAATGAAAAGAACCAACTGGAAATTCCAGAACTAAAAATTATAATATTGAAAATAAAAAGTTCCCTACGTAAGCATAACAGAAAAAATAGAGACATTGAGAGAAATCATTAGTAAGCACAATGATGTTCAATCTAATAAACAAAAGAGAAAATGGATTTAGGTATATTGAACAAGGTGCAAAAATAAAGAAATGGAATTACATCAAAGTGCTTTTGCACAGTGAAGAAATTATCATTAAAAAATTAAAGACATCTTGAGGCTGGAGAGATAGCACAGGGATTAATAGGTTATGGTACTTGCCTTGCACATGGCTGCCCTTTGTTTGAAACCTGGCACTGCATATGGTCTCCTGAGCATTGCCAGGAGTGATCCCTAAGCACAGATCCAGGAGTAACTAAGCCCTGTGCACTGTCAGGTATGTCCTCTAGCAAAAAGGGCAGAGTCATTCTTATAATGAAGGGAAAAACATCTAACATTTGACCATACATTGGTGATGAGCTAATATCCAAAATATATAAGGAACTCACAAAATTCCATAAGAAAGCAAACAAACCCTCCCCCAAAATTGAGGAAAAGAGCTGAATACATACTTTGAAAAAGAAATCATACTAATGGTCAGTAGGCACATAAAATAGTGTTCATCATCACTGATTATTAGGGAAATGCAAATTATTTAAGTATCAGTGATCTATCACACCTGTAAGAATTGCTTATATAAAAAGACCATAAAAAGACCAAACATATCACATACCAATACATTTGTGTATGTAGAGAAAAAGGAACTTTCATTCATAGTTTGAGGAATTATAAATTGGTCCATCCTCTGAGGAAAACAATATGAAAATTTCTCAACATATTGAAAACAGTTGTACCACTTGATCCAGGAAATCCACTCTTTTTTTTTATTTTAAGAGGACATACCAAGCAGTGCTCAGGGCTTACTCCTGGCTCTGCACTCAGGGGTCACTCTTCACTCTGTGGTCAGAGATCACTCCTGACAGATTTGGGAGACCATATGGGGAACCAGGGATCAAACCTGGATTGACCAAGTACAAGGCAAATGCTCTACCTCTGTACTATCACTTCGACCAGGGAATTCCACTTTTAAGTGTCTATCTGAAGAACACAACACACTAATTTGAAAAAAATCTATGCAAACTCGGGTTCTTTTCAGCTGTCTTTACAATAATCAAGATGTAGAGGCAACCCAGGTGTCCAATGACAGATGAGTGATGACAGATGAGTCGATAAAGACAACATGATAAGGCCAAAGCAATAGTATAGCAGGAAATGCATTTGTCTTGCATGCAGACAGTTCATATTTGATTCTGGTCATTGCATATGGTCCCCCGAGAACCTCCAGGAGTGTTACCTGAGCACAGAGATAGTAATAATCCCTGAGCACTGCTTGGTGTAATGCAAACACCTGCTCAGCTCTCATCCCCCGAAATAAAGAAAGAAAATGTGGTATAGATACACTGTGGGATCTTACTCAGCTATTAGAAAGAATGCTGTTTTGCTTATTGCTATGGATGAAACCAAAGGAGATCAAGCTAAATGAAATGTCATAAGGAGAAACACATATTCTAGGTAATCTCACTCATTTATGGTATATGAAAAACCAAAGTGGGATGAGAGACCTCCTTTGAGCTTTTTTTCCCTTCAGCTTTTGCATGCAGGAAGTTTATGCTAGGTCTCTAGCACCTGAGTGAGCACTAAGCAATATGTAGTCCCTGCGTACTATTACCCAAAATCTGGAACAGAAGAGACAACAGGGTTTAAGCCATTTGCATTTGCCTTATGTGTAGCTGACCCCAGTTCAATCCCCAGCGCTGTTATATGGTCCCATGCAAATCCAGGGATCTCTCCTAAGCACAGAGCAAGGAATAACCCTTGAGAATCACTGGGTATGGTTTAACACACACCCCAAATAAAAAATTTAAGAGAAAAGCAAAGGGGTAAACAAATCTCAAAGAACTTTAGGCTCTGACAGAAGAACAGCTGTTACCAGATTGGAAGAGGGGAGGCTAGGAAGGTGGAGTGGCCCAGTGAACTGTGGTGAGGGGATAGTGTTATACTTGTAGGGTGGTGAAGTAGCATGGATTAGCAGAGATATGAAATTGTTTCCTCCAATATACAGTCATGTATATTACCTCATTGATAAATATTATCTCAACGAAGGAAAAAGAAGAAAAAGATTACCAAATTAAAAAAAGAGAAAAATAAAAAAAATAGGTACCAGAGATTTGTGAGGAGTAAAAAAAAACTAGAGTTTCAAAAGAGATGAGAGACAGTATTGGCAAAAGTCATATATTTAAAGAAATTATATTGAAAGTGTTTCCTAATGTGGTGACGGACATAGAAATTCAAGAAGATTACAGAACAACAAGCAGGACAAGTATAAAGTAAACCACATTTAGGTACATCAGAAACTAACTGGAGAGAAAATCTTTAAGACAGTCAGAGGAAAGAAATACAGTACTGTATAGAATGTAGGAAAGCAATGATTAGCATTATCAGTGACCTCACCAGAATGATATTAGAAGAATATTCCTTAATACCTTTATTACTAAAACTTAACAAAGAAATTCAAGGCCCTGTGTATGGCTTACTCTTGAGACTTCTATCCTCCATTCTTCTTTTTTCTCTGCATTTAAGCATAAAGACATTCACAGGGACTTAAGTAGTTACTTATGTTCAGCATATACTTCCCTCCCTCTCCCCCAACCCCCCACCACACCATCTATTTCTTTAAATTGATTTTATTTTATTGTATTTATTATTATTTTGATTTTTTGGATCAAACCTAGTGATGCACAAGAGTTACTCCTGACTCTGCACTCAGGAATTACTCCTGTCAGTGCTCAGGGGACCATATGGGATGCTGGGAATCGAACCTGGGTCAGCCGTGTACAAGGCAAACGCCCTACCTGCTGTGCTATCGCTCCAACCCTCACACCATCTATTAAGCTCCTCATTCTTCAGACCTTTCCAGCGTCCTCTCCCATGGATGCCTTCTCTGACATTGCACCTATTTTTGGTTTCTTAGTTAAATATTTTCTTAAAATCAATGTTCACATAAGTCTTTACGTGAACTCATTTTGACTCATTTTGCCTCTTCATGTTATTAATCCCTGGTACCCCACTAGACTTCCAGAAAGAGACACTATGACTCTTGTTTATTGCCAGTGGTGTGACACAGGTTCTTGATCAGCATTCATTGAAGAAATGAATGAATGGAAGGATCACTGTTTTTGTTATCTCATGCCTGACCACACCCACTTACACTATTGCTCTTCCCCAGCTTCTCTGTTTCCCTAGGAGGTCAGAAATATCTTTAGGTTTTCTCTAATTTTGTTGGTATATCACAGGAAAGACAACTAAGCTCAAGAACTAGAACAAGGGCCCAGAGCACGAGTACAAGGAGTAAGGCACTTGGCCTGTATATGGCTGAAGCAGCCATGAACCTGGTTTACATTCCCGCCCCGACACCGGGTCTCCTGAACACGACCAGGAGCTACTTTTGAGCAGAGTCAGAAATAGTACTACAGGATGTAGTTCTGGCCCCCTCCCCTTTATCTCTTCCCCCACCAAAACAGAAAAAATTAAGTCCCATTGAATTTACTTTGTAACTGGCACACTTGTAAAAGGAACAATCATATACAGTCAAACATAAAAATTATGACCCTATGTGTGGTTCTCCAAATATATAGATGATAATAGCCCTTGAAAGTCTGTGTCATAAGTCATGACTAAGGTGTCTCTGAAGCTTAGAGTTAGTCAATACTTCTCCAGAGAACATTCTTTGGTTGTTTTTTTCTAAAAGTTCCTATTGCCTCTGTAGTCAAAAATCAGTGCCTTTAACAATTAATCTTTCTAAGACTGAGTTCCTCATTTTAAAATGGAACTAATTGTTTAATTGGTGTTTCTGGCCAATAATACATTTTTAATAAATGGTGACTTATAATTATGTTTCTTCTTGATTCCTTATACAATTTAATATAGTTATATATATATATAGACACACACATAGGTCCTAATATATATAATAAAATTATATTCCTTTGTTAGTTTTGTGCCTTAATTGATCAAAATTAAAATGAGTTTAAAAATACTTTAAAAAGACCAAAGCCACTTTAATTGATTGAGATCAAAATGAGAGCAAAAGACTATGTCAAAATATTTCCCAGAGAGAGTATACTTTTAATTTTATATGAAACAAAGTAAATAGTTAAAAAGTTTTCAATAAATACAGATGTAGAACATAAAAATAACCGAATCTCCTTAATCTCTCTGTTCTACTCTATACCCCCTCCAATATAATTAATAATAAATTTTGCAATGATAAATATTGACAAATGCCTACGTATGCCCATCTATATTTCTGACAGTCAGAGAAGCTCGTCTCTGATTGGGAATGTAATCTCAAGACTTCCCCTACGGTTCAGTATTAGTACCAAGCAAATGATTTAAATGTATTCAGTTATTGTATGAGGGAGGTTAAATATAGTTCTGAGGCATTTGTTTCTTAAACAAAAAAATGGCAGAAAGACTGACAAAATATTTAAATGTGGCACCAACTTACTAAAATTGCTATTTAAATATCTAGATATGCTGATGGTGGCAGTAAATTTTAGTCAAAGATAATCAAAGATAGCACTTAGAAGAAAGTATAGAAATGTCCATGCAGTAGAAGTATAACAGCACAAAGGAAGTGTTATTAATACAGCGCTTACAAAAATAAGGGTTTTGCTTACCTAAAGTATACAAGAGGATGTTACTAGAAAAAAAATTCAAGTTTTATTTCCATTCTCACATGCCAAAATACTCCAATGTAACTACTAATGCAGCACATTTCCCCCTATTTTACCAGCTGAGAAGCATGCCGGGGTTTCCTGTGTTACAGCCTCAGTAGATGACATACAGTTTGAGGAAACAGCTAGGTAAGTGTAATTACTCTGTCATAACTTTCTTCTGGGTGTATTGGTTATTTGCAACTATGCTGTAGCACCTAGACTTATTTATTGGAAGACTTTGATTAAATGCTAATAAAAGGAGACCTGGTGTAGGGCCGGGAATAAATATCAATTATGTCAATATACTTCATAAGTGAATATAGAGCAGTTAGAAAAGTGCATAACCTACTTTTAGTATTTTAAGTGTATTAATATTTTTAGTATAAATCCAGTCTAGATTTTGCTGAGAGCTAGAATACATTCTGGTATACAGCATAATGGAATTCCTACAAGCTGATTCTTAATGGCTCCTTCGTCTACTAGAAGAGTAATTAATGAGAATAAGTATCTCTGTAGGGGCTGGAGTGATGGTACAGTGGGTATGGAGATTGCCCTGCACATGGTTGACTCAAGATCAATTCCAGGCATCTCATAGGATACCCTGAGCATTGCCAGGAGTAATTTCTGAGTGCGGGACCAGGAGTGACCCCTGTGCATTGCTAGTTGTGACCCAAAAGTAACAACGAAAAAAAAGGTTTACAATGGCGAACTTCATCATTAGGTTGTTAAGCAAACATTCACTCATCTGAACAAATGGTAAAATACAAAACTCATTTTATGTATGAGAGAACATTTGTACCTTTAATGTCACCTACTGCAGAAAAGTTTAGGATGTGTAAACATTTCAAACATACACAAGAGTAGAACGTGGATTGGAGAAATAGTATAGGGGGCAAGGCACTTGCCTTGCGATAGCCACATCTGTGTTTAAATCCCCGGTACCACTTACGTTCTCTCAAATGCTGCCAAGAATCACTCTCTGAGCACAGGGCCAGGAATAACTTGTGTACCCCAAGGTGTGGTCCAACACCAGTACCCCCCTAATAAAATAAAATAATATTTAAAGCAAAGAGAAAAGTATGAAGTGCCCCCCAACACCCTATCATCTACCTCAGTAACCAACTCATAGGCACTCATCTTCCCAGTAATCATCCTTCCTGGATTATTTTAATACAAATCCCAGCATCATCTTAAATATTTTGCTTTATAGTTCTAAAAGATAAGTGTTATTTAAAATAACCAACAACAAAAAAAACCTAGCTTCAAAATTACAATACCATCAACTAGAAATGATCATTCCAGTTACCTATTTTTTTTTCATTTTAAACAATTGGATCATTCAGTCAAGTTTCATTATGGTCTCTTAGTCTCTTAATTTATCCATTCTCCTTCTTTATTTTGTTCTGCCATCTATTTTTTAAAGACATGTTCATTTCTCCTAAAGAGGTTTGCCATTACTCATTGTATCTTTGAATATTGCATTCTCCAATTCTTTATATTTCTTGTAATATGATCACTTAAAAATTGGTCTATGGTATAATAATAATAGATGTAGATGGTAAGAACTTAGTGTAAGGTAGATAAAGGGATTTACATGATAACCTTTCAGTATCTGTATTGCAAACCACAATGTTCAAAAGCAGAGAGAGATAGAGAGAGAGAGAGAGAGAGAGAGAGAGAGAGAGAGAGAAGCAAAGTGTCTGCCATAGAGGCAGGCTGGCAGGGGAGGTGGGGGTTGATGAGAGGGAAACTGGGTGCTGGGAAATGTACACTGGTGGAGAGATGGGTGTTGAAACACTGTATGACTAAAGCCTAATCATGAACAGCTTTGTAAGGGTCTAACTAGTGACTTGTTTATAAAAAATCAATTTAAAAATGCTTTAAAAATTAAAAATAAATAAATAAAATTGGTCTAATGAAGATTTGGTATTTTGGCAAAAAATAGTTTCACCAAGAGCACAAAATATTTAATAATCATTAACTAGAATCATGATTTCTTTGACTGAGTAAAAGTATTAACATGTTAATTCTATCATTCCTCATGTATTTCTGAAATTCTACTACCAAGAGACATTTTTCTCTCATTCGTAACTTGATTGCTGTGAGGAAAGTTAGGAAATCGGTCTCATGAAGAAAGCAGTTGCATATGGGACTGGAATATAACTCAGTGATAAAGTTTTAGTGCACTATGCCCCAGATTCCATCCCCAAATGTCACTCTAAAAATCAGCCTGCAGTTCACTGTTGGGAAGAGATTTTGTAGAGAAGAGGAATAACAGCTGGTGGGAACAGATAGATTTGGGTGAGAGGGAATGGGAGAAGAAATCTTTTATTGCTCCTGCGATCAAAAAGATCCTGATCTTTGAAAATCTTATCTCAAACCTTACCTATTTGTGACTCATTTCCAGCCTACTTTGTCATGCTGGGGGCAAAGGAAGCGGTAATGGTCAGGTCAGTCATGTGGTGCTGGAGATTGAACTGAGATCCGTCACATATACTACACGGCATGCCCTCACCCATGTCTTATCTCCCCAGCCCCTGATTTAGTCACTTCTGGCACCTTTGTAGTACGTGATTCTTTCCTCTCCCCTCCCCTCCTTTCTTCTACCTTCCCCTACCCTTCCCTGTCCTCCCTTCTCTCCCCTCCCCACCCATCCTTTCCCTTCCCCTTCCCCTTTTTTTGTGTTTGGGACCACACCTGGCAGTACACAGGGCTTCTTTCTGACTCTGTGCTCAGGGAGATTGGCCACATTCAAAGCAAGCTCCCTACCCGCTGTAGTATCACTCTGGCCCTTTTCTTTTCAAAAAGGGCTATGGAACTGCATTTTGATCTGGTGACACACCAGTACCCCAAATGAAGACTGACTGGATTCTGAGCTTAGCAGCTTGGCCCTCATCAGTGTGTCCTGAGTTCTTAGTTTAATGCCTATTCTGGTTGTAATGCAGCAAATATTAGTTATATTGAGTAGAATTAGTTCTTGCTTGCTTGTGTGTATGTTTACTCCCTTATTTGTAAACTAGCATTTGAAAATAAGTATCTGCATAGGTTTCCTCGTTGCTTATTCTAACTTCCCTTGAGGAACCAGCAGCCATGTAGCAAATGCTCTGTGGGAGTCATCTGCACACCACCCTCACAGTCTTTTTCCTATAAAACAGAAACAGGCAGTTTACATATGTGTGGTTTACCATAATCAACATCTGGCTTTGGCACTGACTTTTTCTGCTTTCATTAACCTGAGAATTCCATGCATGTAAATTATCGGCCTGATAAAGTGCAGTTGCTCTGTGGAGCAGGCGTTTAAGTAAATCTTTATGTCTGAAATGAAATGTGTTAGGATTACTGAGATCCTTTTCTTTTTTGAACTAGAGTTGGACAAGTCATAACCATCAAAGCAAAAGTTACTAGAGCATTCAGCACCAGCATGGAGGTAAGAGGGTCTCTTTCATATGTGCCCATCGGTAGTCATCTCTCCATTCTTACAGAGGTTAGAGGGGAAAATGTGGTGGTAAGGTGATTCTGATTTTCAGAAGGTCTTTAAATCCCTAGTAAGGCTCACAGGTAAATAATAGGCACCAATGTCAACCAGCTGAATGGGACACAAGATGCAATGTGTACATAGATGGTGTCACAGAAAGTAAATATACACAGAAGTGTTCTCTAGCTCTGTCTTGTAAGGCATTCTCTGGAAAGAGAACTCTCCTTGTTTTCCCTCTCGTTACCCACCTTCTGCCCTGTGGAAACTCAACTCTGTAATTCAACAGTTTTTGAAAAGCAGAGTAGCTGTATGTTTATTGAAAGCCTAAGATGTTTACAAGATTTCTCTTCTGCACCCATTTGCTCTTCTTTTCTTTACTACACTTGTGAAAAATAAAATTCATGAGACTTTTGATATCCCTATTGAGGTTCAAATAACAAGAAGGAGTTACTGGATCCCCTACTGCAAATTCTAGGTTGCTCAATCATTGTTCTGTTGGTTTCAGGGCACAAAATGACTGCAGACACTGTGTTTCTTGCAGACTGTTACTTTAATGAAATTCCACAAACTAATGATGAATCTGCTTGCTGGGATGATGGACAAATTTTCTCTGGATGATCAGCTTCCACTTTTAGTGTTTACCTTCATGTTTACCAAAATTTCTATGTTTATCAGAGCATTTCCATGGCAGATATATATCTTTCTACCATCAAAAGAAGTTCTTTCTTCAGAATTGTGGAATCTCATTGAAAAGAGTTGTGGCAATCAAAAGAATGAAACTGCTGATTTCATTTAAAAAAATGATGATGAAGTGCATCCCTGATCACTGACCGCTGAATGCTGTGACCTCATCTGTGATCCAGATGCCTGTATACTTATTGTTTTTCATTTTCATTTCAGATTAGCATCAAGGTCACAGTTCAGGACACGTTCTCTAGAATTGAGAAACTTGTTAGTGTGGCCTTCTCTACATTTGTTGTTAAGCCAGCTGGAAAAGGAAAGGTAAATTTTCCATGTTAACATTTCCATCTTGGGTGGGACAAAGGGACATGTTAATCATGTTAATACTTACATTCAAATAACTATGGGAAACCAGACATTTCCAGTCATTATGAGATGGGATTTCCCAAGATTTGTTATTTCCCAAAATTTATAGCAAAAATAATCTTGTGGGAGTATCACAGTATGAAAAACTTTAAAGAATAGGAGATAGAGCCAGTTTGTGGAAGAGGAAAAGAACAAAACTAAACAGTGTGTGTAAATGATCTTAATGTCACATTGGTTTCTCACCAGTTTAGATTTTTTTGTGTGTAATTATGTCAAAATAGTTTTTTTTTGTTTGCTTGTTGGGTCACACCCGGTGATGCTCACACCTGGAGTTACTCCTGGCTCATGCAGTCAGGAATTACTCCTGGTGGTGCTTGGGAAGACCATATGAGATGCTGGGAATAGAACCCATGCAAGGCAAATGCCCTACCCACTGTGCTATTGCTCTAGCCCCTCAAAATAGTTTTTTAAAGCAAAATTTAGCAAACAGTTGCATATTCTGGTTCAATAATTTTTCTATACCTAAAGGAAAAATGTTAAAGTTGCTGATTTACTAAAGTTTGTAAATATACTTGGGGTGGTACTGAGGCTTAAAAAAAACCAAACACCTTTCAAAGAAATGCTTTGGTTGCTTGTGCCTTGAGTCGGCTTGTCTGACCACAGACCCAAATCAGCTCAGAGTCATCTGGGACCCCCTGCTATCCTCTCTTGGTGTTTGCTTCAAGGACCAGAGTGTCTGGAGCAGAAGCCCCATTTAGTCCAACCACTTAAGAAGGAGTGTGGTGGGGGAGAAGGTGTGAGGTTGGCCATGCCCAGCAGTGCTCAGGGCTTACTTCTGACTCTCCACTCAAGGATCACTCCTGGCAGGCTCTGGGGATTGAGGCTTAAGTTGAGTAAATATGATAGATGCCCAGCAGCAAATATTCGAAGTCAATTAACTCCCAAGTTACAAAAGCATAGTAGTAACTGTCTTCCTGTGTCTATACAAAAAGGACATTGCTCTAAAGTAAACTATTCAAAGGACATAAGGGAAAGAGAAAAATAATTAGGTGTGATTTGAACTGAGACACCTACTTGGGTCTCTGTCCAAAACAAATTTGCTCCATTCAAAATGGACAATGATTAACTATATTGAGTTCAACCACTGGACAAGCCAAATCACTGAAGGATTCATAAGATACTCTAAAGAATACTATTGCCAGGCCTTGCAGCAAAAGGAGATGGTACAATTGGAAAAAGTTCAGGCAAACTTGAGAGATGTTCAAGACTTTCAGGGGCAGCTATATTCAATCACCAGAAATGGAATTCACCTGTGCCTCAGAGTGCCAAGGCACATCTTACAGGATAGTGGATACTACAGTGGTTGTGCCACTACAATAAGCTGCATAAACAATTCAACCAGTACAGTTTATCGCTCTACGCTTTCCTAAACAAATTAGATAAGGCAGTCTAGGGAACTTTAGACTTTAAGCAGCATATTACAGGTCATTATCTATTTCAATCCTATCTTGGCTAAGGGTCAGTACCAGCCCTTGGCTACCCTGGAAGCAAGCAGGATGCTCCCCTGGCCCAGCTCCATACTGACTCTTCCTTACACACATGGTCGGTAGGTAGCATCTATGGCAGAGCTCAAGATCCTAGGTTCTTCATACTTCCAGGTTTCTGGAGATTGGTCAAAACTTTATTTTAACACATTGATTCTTTGTTCGCTTATTTGACAGTTTCACCATGTGATGAAATTTCCAAATTGGAACTATCTCTTGGTAACTGATAGCTTTTCCCAAAACATTTTTATTGCCTCCCTTTGATATCTTAATTTTGCAAAAAATAGAAAACATTTCTTTATCAAAATTCAATGGACTCCAAGTCCCTCTCTTCATTGTTGAATTCAAAGGAGTTCATATTTTGTAGTTTTCTTGAAAATTTAGGGAATATGAATATTTGGAAAAAATTTATAGCTCGTATCCTTTTCTGGACTGGAGAAATGGTACAGTGGGTAGGACAGTTGCCGTGAACTTGGTCGACCCAGATTCAGCCCTCTGCACATCGCTAGGAGTAATTCCTGAATGCAGAGCCAAGAGTAACCCCTGAGCATTGCTGTTGTGGTCACAAAACTGAAACAGCAACAGCAACAACAAAAATAAGCTCGTATATTTTGGTATGAAGAAATGATTAAATCTGTAATGAATTTTTTTGTTTAAAAATGTTTTAAGAAAAACAATTTAGTCAAAAGAATGTGTGAAAACATTTAAAGATCACTATTTGCTTTGAGTTGGAAAACAATGTAGCTTATCATTTGTTTTTGCGAAATTCATATTGTGCTTTCATAATTTAACAAAGAATGAAAGATAAATGCTTTTCTTTCTCTAGATTCATTTAAAACCAGTCACACTTCTAACTAAAAAAGATCATTTGGAACATAATCTGGCTTCTGAAAGAAGGAAAGTTCGACTGCAACATGAAGACACCTTCAGAAATTTGATGAAGGAACATAGCAAGTTTGGTGGTCAGTAAATCTGCTTATAGAAACTTTAACCCTCTAAGTAGAATCAGTAAAGGGGGCCTTTCTGAGACCACACTGAGTTTCAGTTATTTTCTATAATTATTTATAATTCAGTCCAGGCCTGTGAGATATCTTTTTTAGGAAAAACGTTGTCTGGAAAGGAAGGAGCTAACTACATAGGCTGTAACTGCTGATAATATATTTTACCATATAACCATCAAATTCTGTGCCAAATGTTTTATTGCAAAAAAGAGTATCGTGTGACCATTATGTGAATCCTTCTTTTATTTTGCTCTTGGTATGTAAAAGTCATTTATTTGCACCAAAGACTAGACTGTCTTTAGTGCAAGGTCAGGATGCACAGCATATTCATGAAATACACTAGAATTGAATGGTCCAAATCAACATACATAATTTTTGGGGTGACATTTCAATAAACATTTTTCTGGTCATTAAAAAAAAGTTGACACTTTAGTTGTGACTATTTCTGCATAATAGTTGACTTTTGCACATGGGAAAATTTATTAGAGGGTTGCAAAGTACAGGCTTACAGAATTTAATCTCCTAATGCAAATCAAATCAAAACTACAGTGAGATGAGAGTCTTACCTATCATATGACTTATTCTTGGCAGCTTTACCTGCCCACTGACTCCACCTGCACGTATGTCCCTTCATCAGCTTGCATGACAATGTGGCTAATACTGCAGTACACAAGACAGCTTTCAGAAATACACTGACAATTTGTATGCACTGAGAATTCTAGGCTTGAGGCTCACAGGGCAATAGGCATGAAAAGACAAATGTGTATCCATAAGCCACTTATGAGTATGCTGATACTCTGTTTACCTTTTAAGTGGCAAGACAAACAGAATTATACTACGCAATGATAATGCAATGAAAGATTATAACCCGATTTGGGGGCTGGGGAAAAAATATAGCACAGCAATCATTCAGTGGAAGATGGTACCTAAAACCTTTTGAAATGGTTAGGAGACCAGAGAGATTGTTCAAGGGGTAAGGCATATGTATTACATGTGGCCAACGTCAGTTTCAAGCATCTCAGGGTGCAGTTCTGGGAGCCCACAAACACTCTAAGATGTTCCAGGTAACCCCAAGCACCACAGGAACAGAGCAGAACTGCATCCTTTGCACACTCATTGACTGCTTCCTTATTGGTTAAGAATCACCAAGAGGACTCCATAGCCCTCCTGAGCACTGCTTGAGAGCTCTTTGCTTCCCCACCAAAAAATGTGAGGGTGTCCATGGAAGAGATGATATTGAATATGGCAGGCAATCTTGATGAGATCCATCATGAGTTGAGTTTAGTCTGCTGTGTTTGTGGAATCTCACCAGGTTGAGGAGACAGTAGCTTGCAGATAGTAATTTCATGGAGCTAGTGCCTATGATCACCCAGGGAGGACTCAGGGGGACACAAGCTGGGTAGAGGTAAGAATGGAACCTGCAAACATGGCCATCATCCTAGGGTAATGAGTCTACTGAGGAGACCAGGAGGGACGGGTTGAAGAGATATAAAGAAGACTGGAAAGAGTAATGTCACAAACTAAAAGAGAAGAGTTATCAGAATAAATGAGTGACCAACTGTGCTCCAAGACGTGAGATATCAGAGCTGTCTTCTACATCAGGAACAGGGAAGCCACTGTGATTTGGTAATGAGTGGGGTTAGAGGAAGCATGGGAGCAATCAACAGCATATAGAAAGACATTCTGATGAGTTTCTATGCATTAGAGGAACAAAGAGGATGGGGGAAGAGCATACTGTAACATCTATGCCATAGTTACTTGCCTAAATACACTTCAATGCTAGGTGTTACTGAACACCTTTATTTGGATGCAGGGAATGATGGGGGAAGTAGGGCTGCCAGCCTCCTGCCAGCTTGAGTGCCATCCTTTACAGTAGATGTGGATAGGGAGGGAGATGGTAACTATCACAGATCTTAGAGCTGATTGGCTAATTGGAAACTCCTGTTTTCAGGGGAAAGTGAGTCACTTGTGGCTCCAAGGGTCATTCACACCAGGAGGAAACAGTGCAGAAATTTGACAGGAAGTACAGACTTTTGAAAGGCGGATGGTTTTAGGTGATGTTTCTGTACTAAAGTTACCAGAGGTGGAGCCTGCTTCTCTCTGACCTCTGCACCCAGTCCTACAGGAACAGGAATTTGTCACATTATTCACCCCACAGGCACTACAGTCAAGAAAGGGAGACAGCCCCCTGCCCTGCTCTCATTTACTTTGAAGACTGGATTGTTAGAGGCTGAGACTTCTCATTGGCTCCTCCACTTCTTATAGCCCACAGTTCCTAGCCAGCAAGAAAATACTATTTGCATTTTCTTATCACATTACGTGTTGCCCATATTGAAATGACTGCCTGTGCTCTGTTTTACTCAGTTCACTGGGGCAAGGCTAAGAACAAAAAGCATATTAAAATAATTTTAATATATATGAGGATAATTTAGTAGGTTTGTGCCTTCTACACTACAAACTTTTTATAGGATAGCTTATAATAGTACCAGACATGCAGAAACTGCCATCATTAGTATTATTGGTACTAATCTGAGATGATCTCATCATAGAAAGGATTGGAGGAGCCTGGAGCAATAGTACAGTGGACAGGGCATTTGCTTTGCACGCAGTCAACCCAGGTTTTATCCCCAGCATTTCATATGTTCCCCTGTACACTGCCGAGAGTAATTCTCAGTGCAGAGCCAGAAGTAACCCCTGAGCACCGCATGAGACCAAAAAAGCCCCCCCACTTCGAAGAAAGAAGAAGGAAGGAAGAAAGAAAGAGAAGGAAGAAAGAAAGAAAGAAAGAAAGAAAGAAAGAAAGAAAGAAAGAAAGAAAGAAAGAAAGAAAGAAAGAAAGAGAAAGAAAGAAAGAAGGAAGGAAGGAAGGAAGGAAGGGAGAAGGAAGGAAGGAAGGAAGGAAGGAGGAGGGAGGGGAGGGAGGGAGGGAGGGAGGGAGGGAGGGAGGAAAGAAAGAAAGAAAGAAAGAAAGAAAGAAAGAAAGAAAGAAAGAAAGAAAGAAAGAAAGAAAGAAAGAAGGAAGGAAGGAAGGAAGGAAGGAAGGAAGGAAGGAAGGAAGGAAGGAAGGAAGGAAGGAAGGAGGGAGGGAGGGGAGGGAGGGAGGGAGGGAGGAAGGGAGGGAGGGAGGGAGGGAGGAAGGGAGGGAGGAAGGAAAGAAAGAAAGAAAGAAAGAAAGAAAGAAAGAAAGAAAGAAAGAAAGAAAGAAAGAAAGAAAGAAAGAAAGAAAGAAAGAAAGAAAGAAAGAAAGAAAGAAAGAAAGAAAGAAAGAAAGAAAGAAAGAAAGAGTTAGAGGCAGTCTCTTCAAGGAACAGGGCTGCAAAAGGTGAAAGAAAACAAACTCGGATGAGGGGCTCTGAAGTATCTTTCAGAACAGGAAATGTCTGATCATGGGTACAGGGCTGATACATATGATGGATAAGTATCTATTGGGGGCCAGAGAGATAGTACAGAGTTTAAGGTGCTTGCCTCAAATGCAGCTAACCATAGTTTGATCCCTGACACCAAATATGGCCTCCCAGGTACCTCCAGGAACTTCAAAGGGGATCTCTGAGTACTGTTGGTGTTGCTCAACATCTCCCCCAAATTACTTATTATTGAGGGAGAGGATTATTACAAAAGAAAAATAATTGGTATCAAACCAGTATATCACACACCTAAAAATTATCCATTCTTTGTCTTAGGAATAGTTTACAGTGATCTCTACTCTTCTAGGAATGGTGGCTAGGACTGGTGACAGAAAACCTCCTTCCCAACCATGATACATTGGGTTCTATATTGGTTGCAATATCAGACATAAACAATTGGAATTTTGTCCAAGATGTGTGATTGGAGGTGCCATTAATAGAGTGAAGACTGAGAGACATAGAGAATAAACTCTACTGATGCTGAATCTAAACTCTATATTTTTAGAAGGGAAAACAGAGTAGATTATGTAAAAGCAAGACTTATAATTGAATAAAATCTTGCATAACTGGATCAGTTTTTTGGAAGCTTAACATGTATAAAAAGATTTATGTGTTGATCCTTTTTGATTATGCAAAGGAAAATGACCTCAATCTAGGAACTTTGTTTTTGGTTTTTTTTTCTTTTTGGGTCACACCTAGCCATGCACAGGGGCTACTCCTGGCTTTGCACTCAGGAATTACCCCTGGAGGTGCTCAGGGGACCATATAGGAAGCTGGGAATCGAACCCGGGTCGGTTGCGTGCAAGGCAAATGCTCTACCCGCTGTACTATTGCTCCAGCCCCTCAATCCAAGAACTTTGACCTGAAAAAAAGGTCAGGAACTTTGGCCTAAAAATATGATATGCATGAAAAACTGACCAAGGAGAATGATGACACAATGCTTCATGAACGTCCAAAGTACAGAGATCAACTACTGAATGACTTTGTCCTGATTTGGAAGCCTAAGTAAACAGGTCTATTAAGCCTGATTCACTTGGTTATACAGCCAGAGCCATAAACCTGCTTTATTTTTTGTTTCTCCACAACTGGCAATCATTTGCAGTGGGCATGCATTGCACACCCAAGTCACTACAACATTCTGTGGCTTCCACATACATGTCCCAGAAATGTGTCGCACTATAAAATGCTCAAATTTTTTAATTATTTTAGGATTATTTTATTATTTAATTTTATTTATTTAATTTGTGTTTTAGACACACCTGGTGGTGCTGTCTCCTGACTCTGCTCTTAAGAATCACTTCTAGAAGGCTCCAGGAATACCTTGCTTTCTGTGCAATTTCTGTGGCCCAATCTTAGCATTATTTTAAAAGGCATATTCCATGCACAGGCTGAAAAATCTCAGAAGGTGTGAATTAAAATGTAAGTCTTTCTACTCTCTATGTCTCTCAGTGCTCATAGATACCTGGTTACACACACACATGCACACACACTCAGATCCGCATAGATACATATATGTGCACACAGATACATATACACACACATGCACTCTCTTTCTCTGTCTCTAACACACTCTGATGGCACAGTATACAGTTATGCCCTGCCACTTTTTCCACTCCTCATTTTTAGAATTAGCTTATATAAAATTTATGTAGAACAACAAGAAAACCTTCTGAGTAAGAGAAATAAAACTAAAAACTTCAAGCAATGCTAGCTTAGGATATTTACAGAATATGATCTAACAAAATCAGGAACAAAAAAGAGAGAGTAGTTAGAAAGGATTTAAAATTCCCTAAGCCTTTTTCCCCTATTCCTGTTAAAGATCATTTTTAGAAGCAATCCAGTTTTTATTATAGCAATATGGTGGGCATGATGTCTGAAAAAGAAAAAAGAAAAAATTCCTGGATGAAATATTTGCAGACATCTTTACAATCACATAACAGTGGGCAGAAAAATAAAAGGCCTTGATGCTCAGGGATGGTCAGAAAACACATGTAAGACAATACAAGAGCAGAGAGAACCAGTTTGTTTGCTTGAGAGAACCAGTCTTGTCAGAGGATATGGACCTTGTGTTGAATAGACCCAGAAAACAAAGCAGGCCCATGGCAGGTGGTCAGCTGGGTGAGCACTCTTTCCTGGAGCAGTGACCTTCACAAAATGACTCAGGATCAACTGGAAGAGGAGAGGTGGGATGTTGTACACTGATGGCTTAGGCCTAGAAGTTATGGAATAAACTGTCTCCCTTTGAGGATCAAGCCACAAGGCCTTCCCTAAGCAGAGTGGGTGTTAGAATTTACCTGGCCCATTTGACTGAAACAGACCAAGTGAAATTCAGTGTGTTCCATACTGCACTATAGTTTTCCCAAGGCATGTACAAAGGCAGTTCCTGTACAGAGCAGTGACCTGAAGTCCAAACCTAAAGAATTCCCACAGCATGATCCAAGGAATGTGATCTCTGACATAAAAATCATAAAAGATGAAGATTGATAAGTCACAAAAATTGAGAAATTCCGGACAATAGCATGAGACTCACAAAGACTAAGATAGCAGATTTATCATTGAGATATCAGGTGAGAATATGCATATATGTATATAATGTATATAGTTATTCTTTGGGGGAGCCACACCTGGCGGTGCTCAGGGATTCCTCCTGGTGAGGATCAGAGAACTGGGGATTGAATCCAGTTGGCTGCATGCAAGGCAAGCACCTTACCCCCTGTACTATCTCTCCAAACTAGAATATTCATCACTGTATCACTGTATCACTGTCATCCCGTTGCTCATTGATTTGCTCGAGTGGGCATCAGTAACATCTCCATTGTGAGACTTATTGTTACTGTTTTTGGCATATTGAACACGCCACAGGTAGCTCGCCAGGCTCTGCTGTACAGGCAGGATACTTTCAGCAGCTTGCCAGGCTCTCTGAGAGGGACAAAGGAATCGAACCTGGGTTGGCTGCATGCAAGGCAAACGCCCTACCCGCTGTGCTATTGCTCCAGCCCAGAATATTCATATATTTTTAAAATTAAAATAGATTCAATGCATTACACATGAACAAGCAAAATGCTATACAAGGTTTGACAAAGCAAAAAAAATTTTTTTACACAACAGGAATATGTAGAAATTAAAGTTTAAGGGGAGCCTGAGAGATGGTACAGTGGGTAGGATGCTTGCCTTGCATGCACTGACCCAGGTTCAATCAATCCTCAGCATCCCATATAGTTCCAAGCACTGCCAGGAGTGATCCCTGAGTGAATAATCGTGAGTAATTCCTAAGCACTGCTAGATGTGGCCCAAAAATAATAAATAAGTAAAAATTAAAAACACAGTGAATAAACTTAATAGCACATAAAAATGGGAATTGGAAGGCAAAATTGAAGGAGTTACTTAAAATGCAGATAAATAGCAAGGGGCAGGGGGGAAGGGAAACACCGGAGAAGCTGAGAGATGGAACACGAAGTTTAACATGCATCTAGTCAAAATTCCAGGAGGGGCTAGAGAGGTAGTACAGCAGGGCGGGTGCTTGCCTTGCATGGTTGGTCTGGGATTGTTCCCCAACATCCCATCCTGAGCATGACCAGGAGCCAGAGTTAGGAGTAACCCCTGAACATTGCCTGTTGTGCTTCCCCCCAGGCCCCCCAGAAAAAAACGAATAAATTCCAGAAGTAGATATAAAGAATAGGAGAGAACTAACATTTGAAGTAACCCATAGACCTTTCATTAACAATTAGTAATTTGCAAGGTTAGTAAATTGCAATATATATCAGAATATGTTGCTTAACATTATTAATAAGAGGACATAAATTATAACAATATGTGGTATGACTTCACAACCATGAAGGGAGGGAAAAAATGAAGAATTTGCAACCTGTTTACGTGAAAATGGAAGATAGTGGGAGCTCTCATAAACAGCAGACTGAAGTGTAAATCAGTACAATAACTTTTCACCTAAAAATATTCTGTTGATAGTAAGAACTTTAAATATATGGAATAAACCAAAAAATATCAATCTATTCATTAAATCCATAAATATTTATGGAGCCACCGTACAGGGAATTATGTTACAATTCAAAAACTGCTGTCACAACACAAAGGGGCTTAGCACTGAGGACCCAAGGAAATCAAAGACCATACAAATAGACATTGTAAAATTTCTACAGTGAGAGAATGCCTGAAGAAGGGCTCGTCATAAGAGAATTAGCTGTGGCGGTCAGGGGAGGCTTCCTTGAGGAAGTTATGACTGAAAAAACCCCAAAGGGGACAGGAGTCGAGGGGCCAGAGAAAGAGCACAGGGGCTAAGACATTTAATTTGCTTTCTACCCAACCCAGTTTTATCTCTGGTGCTGCATATGGTTCCCTAGGCACTAACTAATAAGGGTCACTCTTGAGCACAGAGCTGGGAAGAGTCCCTGAACATTGTTAGGTGTGGGCCAAACTGTCCCAATTTTAAAAAAAAAATTGTCTGCTGCACTGTCGTCCCATTGTTCATCGATTTGCTTAAGTGGGCACCAGTAATGTCTCCATTGTGAGACTTGTTACTGTTTTGGGCATATTGAATAGACCACAGGTAGTTTTTTTAGGCTCTGCCATGTGGGCGGGATATTCTCAGTAGCTTGCCGGGCTCTCCGAGAAGGACGGAGGGATCAAACCCAAGTCGGCTGCATGCAAGGCAAATGCCCTACCTGCTGTGCTATCGCTCCAGACGTTTAAAAAATTAAAAGCAGAGAGCAAAAGGGAATGCCCTGCCACAGAGGCAGGGTAGGGTGGGAGGAGGACAGGGTGGGGGTGGTTCGAGGGATGCTGGGACCATTGGTGATGGAAAATGGGCACTGGTGGAAGGATGGGCACTCGACCATTGTATGACTGAAATGCAAGCACAAAAGTTTGTAAATCTGTAACTGTACCTCACGGTGATTCACTAACAATTTTTTAAAAAAAATTAACTTTATTTCACATCTAGTCAAATAATAAAAAAAATTAAAATCAATAAAAGAAGATAGGAGTTGAGTAGAGAAGTTGTGGAGGGGGCTGCTCTGATTGGAGGAATGGAAGAACCTGGACAAATGTCCTGATGTTGAAGAGTACTTAGTGGCAGGAGCTGGATAGGGAGATTAAATCCAGTGGCTGAAACAAAAGAGGAGAGATCTTGAGAGAGACAGTGGTGAGGGTAGCAGAGATGTTAGCAGATTAGCCAACCTGGAGAAGTAGGCACCAGCAGGACATGGGAGGATGGATTTGTAGGTCACAGGAAGTATCTGGGCTTTTATAATGGAACAATAGAAAGTTATATGTTTTTAAACAGGGACTTGACTGGACCACTAAAATGAAGGAACAAAATGAGGAAAAAAATTGTTGTATCTCACCAAGGGGACAAAAAGTTCTTGAGGTTTTTACTGACTGTCGTTTGCAAGTTAAGCTTTCTGTGTTAATGTTTTTGTTAGTCAACATTGGTTGGCTTCTGTGGTTCATCCTTTCTGATCTGGTACAATTTTCACAAATTTTCTTCTACGGAAATAATTTTTGATCATTCCATTAGTCATTAAATAGTAACAAGCAATATAAAATAAGTCATTGTGGGCCTGCTATTGGGGCAGTCTTGAGGGGTGGTTGGGAAAAATGAGACAATAGTGGAAGGAAGGTGACAGGTGACAGTAGTGGTGGGATTGGTGTTGGAATATTGAATACCTGTAACAAATCACCATGAACAACTTCTTTTTTTCTTTGCTTTTTGGGTCACATCCGGTGATGCTAAGGAGTTACTCTTGGCTCTGTACTCAGGAATTATTCCTGGTGGTGCTCAGGGGACCATATGGGATGCCAGGGATCGAACCTAGTTTGGCCCCGTGCAAGGCAAACCTGCTGTGCTATCACTCCAGCAACCCATCATGAACAACTTTGTAAACCACAGTATTGAAATAAAGTGGAAAAAAATAATTGCCCCACAAAACATTTTTTTAAAGAAAGAAAAGACCATCCATGAAATTTAAAATTCAAAACATCCACTAGGAAATGGGGGAAAGGTACTAGTTCCCATACTTTGGGACTCACTTAAGTCTGACTTAACGGAGAATAACCTCATTCCCAGCTTTGTTCTGACTCTGACAGGACAGCCAAGAAGGCTCCTGATTTGTCAGTTCCCACTCAGCCCACTTCCCCTCACTACAGCATGAGGGATTTAAGTCTCGCTGGTGATTTACTTGATGATTCAGAAAGCATAATTGAAAACATTTTACTGCTTTGCAGCCAGAGGAGATGATTTCCCATTGTTGCTAGTGAAAACTTATCTGTCAGTAAATGAAGCAGATATGACTCAAAAGAAAGAAAAGGACGCTGGAAAGTACAGTGTATTGTGTCTTTTCTGTTTATGACTGCATTCATTACACAACAGGAACCACAGGAAGCCATATTCCCATTTTGAAGCTTATAGTATGCTAAACTATTTCTCATTCTGTCTGTGGCCATTTAAAGCTCAAATTCCTTTTTCCCCAACAACTTTATTAAATTATCATTTAAATATATAAATAGCCAAAGTGAACATTATGTTCAATGTTCGAACATTTGAATGTTCAAACATTCAAAGTGCATAATTTGAAAGATTTGAGACATGCATCCATTTGTACATGCAACCATCATATAACATCATATTTGTGATAAAAAAGACATAACTGTACTTCCCCAAATTTTATTCTGCCCATCCCCACCTGTTCTTCCTCCACCTAAACAACTAAACTTAAAATATAACTCTTTTTAAGTACCTAAAACAAGTTTGGCCAGACGTTAAAAAAATGATTGTACCATTATTGAAAGAAATATATGAAATAAAACATTATTGAAAGAAATATATGAAATTAAGACATAGAAAAATTGCCTGTGCTCTTGGATTGGAAGTATCAGTACTGAAATAACAATATTGCCTAACAGTATTTTGAATGCAATTCCCATCAAAATCCTAATGGTGTTCTTCACAAATTGACAAGAAAAGTCAATAAATTTACTTGGAAATTTACAAAAGATCCTAAATAATAAAAATGATAATAACAAAACTAACAAAAAATGGAATCATTGTGTCCACAATTTCAGGCTATACACCAAAGCAACAGTAATCAAAAAGAGCATGGGGTGGGTAAAAATAGACACACATATCAATGGAACAGAACTGAGAGTCCAGAATTAAATTCACACATATATGGAAAAGTAATTTATCATAAAAGATTCAAAAATATGCACTGGAAAATGTAAAGTCTCATGTAAATAGTGTTCAGAAAACTGGACAGCAACATGAAAAAAAACATAATCATTATCTTATACACTAATTTTAAAACACTTAAATGTAAAGCTTTAAGCTATAAAATACTAAAAAAAGATACAGTTGAAGTCCACTTTAGTTTTAGAACTAATCTTGGGAAGTTGGAGAGATAGTACAGTGGGTAAAGTGCTTGCCTTGCATGCAGCTAGCCTGGGGTTCGATCAAAGTGACTTTGGTGTGTTGGGGGATTGGGAAGATAGCTTAAGGAGCTGGAGTACATGCACTGCTGTTAGAAACATGGGTTGAATTCTGGCAACTCCTGGTCCCCTGAGCACAAGTACACTCAACCCTCAAGCACCAATTTAGGAGTAAATATGATTATCATGATCACACTATTATAATCATTCAGAAGAAAGTGACTCTCTAGAAAAACTTTCCTCAGGAGTCTCTCTCTCTCTCTCTCCAAACACACACACATACACACACACACACACACACACACACACACACACGGCCCTGCTCCCCAGAGCCTCAACCCAAGAGACCAAGCTCTCTACCACTGAGCTATATCCCCTTCCAACCCCATCCTTGGAAGTTTAAGTCTTAGGAATAATCAATTTTTTCTGAAAATGCCATGAGTGGAATTTGTAATTTGTTGCTAGGAAAGCTTCTCAATGAACTCAGCTTCCGCCATTAAGCCAATCATCATTAATATTCACATCTACCTTTCAGATCCTGTTTGTGAGGAAGCAGAAGGAATGGTTTCTACAGGGGATACTTCTGTTCAGAGCATTGAACTTGTCCTCCCGCCCCACGCGAACCATCATGGAAATACATTTGGTGGTCAGATTATGGCTTGGATGGAAGCAGTGGCAGCTATCTCTGCAAGGTTCTTAATTTTAATTTTCAGCTTGCAATGTTGGATCTAGTGAGGAGTCTAGAAGGGTCTGAGACTAATCATTGGCCCCATGAAAGAGAAGGATGATGAAAACATGGCTCTTTATCAAAATAAAAAAGCAATAAGATGTTATCTTGGTTTAAAAAAATAAAAGGATTATTCCAAAACTGTATTCTGAATTATGAGCTTATATCACTGCTACTGATTATTATGCTACTATGACAAAGTAAATGAGTCAATTTTCAGACTTTCTAAAAGCTGACTTACAATTAGGTTTGCCCTTTAAAGGTATCAGGGCCATGGCCAAGGGATTAACTGACAAGTTAGGAAAGACTAAAAGGAATAGTTAGAAAGATATTTTAGAGAGAACACTGTCCTTGCCAGGGCTGTGGGCTGAGGGCTCAGTGCTCTGCCAGACCCAGCACTGTGGCACCTAGGCAAGCTATGTGGGGCTACCACGACCACACTTAGTAGCACCCGGGGCTTGTGGTGCCAGGGTTCAAACTTGGGGCTTGAGACATGCCAGGCTTGTGTTCTACCTCTCAAAGTCATAGTCCCATCCCTCTGCAATTACTTTGAAATGCCTCTCCATTTCACAAAAGAAGGTTGATTGTCTTTGATTTTTTTTTTGCTCTAAATGGCAGCACATAGGCTAATTGAGCACTTTAAAGAGCACCGAGAGTCTTCTGCCATGTGTCTGAACAGTATTTGCCCTTATGACAATTTTCACAACTACTAAAAATTGTTAAGCCTTTATTTTCTCCAAATTAAAAGAAATTTTATTATTAACATCGATAATGACTATAATTAAAAACCTGTAGTTATCCTTCCTATAATTTGAGCACAAATAAGAAAACCTGTTTTTAAAATGAGGTTGTCATTCTTAATGACAACAAAGCTTTGGAGTTGGTTCTCTTGTAAAGTTTACAATATAATTAAGTGGGGCAGAGTCTATTCACTTAATGTTGGCACAATTCTTTAGAGAGTAATTGAATGACTAGAGTAGGAATCAAATGTAGAAAATAATGGAAGCAACTTCCTGAGATTACATATTCTTTATAAATATCTAGAATTTTGCACACAAAAAGACTAAAATGTGTGCCTTGCAGCCTTTCAGATTTGGGGCATCAATGAAGGTAATTTTTCTGTGGGGGAAATATTGCTCTTTTGATGTGTAGGCGAATGCCATTGACTGCAAAACTAAGGAACTCATATAAATGGCACCAGCCCGAGGTTTCCTCACCAGACTCTGCTGTACCATGTGTCACAACTTCCTGTGATGGCTTTTATGAGCTTTCAGGATGATTATGAATCTCAAATCTAAGCAAAAGACATTGCTTTAGCTTTAGTATCTTGAGAAAGACACCATGACTTGAGGACATTTTACCATCCAAAATAGTTGCTTGTAGTGTACAGAGCCACTCAACAGATGCATTTTTAACAACCTTAACTTACGAAGATATCTTTTTAGAGAGCGTAATGATTTATCTGTTGCCTTCATTAAAGAAAAGGACAGTTTCTGCAAGTATTGGGGAAGATGATTGCTTTGTTTGTTTTGCTTGTTGGGGCACACACCTAGCAGTGCTCAGAACTTAGCTCCAGCTTCAGTGCTAAGAGGTCACTCCTGGCAGGCTCAGGGATTGAACTCAGGTCTGCAGCATGTAAGGCAATTGCCTTCCCCACTGTTCCCCCCTCTGGCCCTGGATGATTGCTTTCTTTTCTCCTTCCTTCCCCTTGTTCTGTCAGCCGCCTCTATGAGGCACATCCTTCTCTGAAGTCTGTGGACATGTTTAAGTTTCGAGGACCATCTACAGTCGGAGATCGCCTTGTCTTCAATGCAATTGTCAACAATACGTTCCAGACCTGGTAAAGTGTATCCAGTGCTCCAAGAAATTCAGACTTGTACATTCTCTTGGTTTTATTTCAGCCTGTAGGTTTATAGGGAGACTACTTTCAAGGAATCCAGTTCCTTCTTATTTTTTTTCAAGACTTTACTTGGTCTTCCAAATCCATAGACACGACATGTTAACCTTTTGCTCTGCTTCAGGCCTTTTTACCCTGGCTAAACTGGGATGGGCTGCTTTTGTCTCCTAAAGGGTTTGACCATCTGTCCGGCTCACCTGGAGGGTCCAGGATGCTCATATTTATGAATTCCTCTCACTCTCAGGAGTTCTGGTCACTCCATGGTCAGTCCACTCACCATGGGTCTGTCATTTATCAATAGGAAATCCAAACCCCTTCCCAATTATTTTTGTTACTCTTTTATTACTCTTTTATTACTTTATATATATTGAAGAGTTTTGAGTACTTTTTCTTTTTAAATGTAAAAAAAAAAAACCCAAAATAAATTAAACAGGTCTGCATTTCCTATCTCATGGCAGTGCTTGATTAGTAATTTCCAACTGCCACCTCCCCATGACCAAAACGTGTGTTCATGAAAATCCATGCAATCTCGACTCTTCCCAGCGGTCAGAAAGGCCAGCACACAGGCCCCACATGCCTGCATGTGGGCACCACCACCCCAATGCGATGGAATCTTGCCAGTAGCACGGATTTGTGGGTGAAATGGGAGAAGCCCATCTTTTCCTCCTTCAGAGGGGTGGCAGTGGGCAGAGGCAGCCCAGCGGGAGGGGGTGCCCCTGCCCACTGCCCCGTGTTGCTGTTCCGCAGTGTGGAAGTGGGAGTGCGCGTGGAGGCCTTCGACTGCCAGGAGTGGTCCGAGGGCCGGGGCCGACACATCAACAGTGCTTTTCTCATCTATAAAGCTGTCGATGACAAGCAAGAACTGGTCACGTTTCCAAGAATCAAACCCATGTCGAAGGTGAGTCGTTAGTGCTTGCAGTTCTGCGGCAGGGGTGGGGGTGGAGGTGTGGTGGTGCCGTGGTGAGCACAGGCTCCTCTCAGCGTCTCACACACCGGCAACCACCCCATGGCTTTCTTTCCCCTTTAGTTTTCTTTCTCTGCAGCCCAGAGTTAAAATGGCTTTATCCTTCTTTTCCTTCCAAAGCTCTGTGATTATTTGTTGGAATGTTGGAGGCCCTGGAGAGCTAATTCTTCTTTCATTTTTTATTATTAAATATTATTTATATCCTTGAGGGGTGTTGGGGTGTTAGGGTGAAATGGAAGCACCCAGAGGTGCTCATGGGGCTACTCCTGGTTCTGTATTCAGGGATCACTACTGCCTTGCTGAAGAGATCATAGGTGGTGTTAGGGATCAAAGCAGGTTGGCTACGTGCAAGGCAAGCGCCTCACCTCTAATACTATCTTATACTATCTCGCTGGCCCTTCAGATCTCACTCTTGCAAGGCCCGTTTCTTCTGTGGGTAGCTGTCCTCTGCTGGGGGGCAGAGTTTTGACTGCTATCCCGCTCCCCACCAGCTTCTTCAAGCTGCCCCACATGCATTGGAACTCTGTCTTTCCTTTGTCTGGAGTTGTTTTGTTGTCAGCTTTCACCTTGGCTGAAGTCACTTGTGTAAGGTACAGGCGTGATTCTGGAAACAGAAGGCACACAATCACCTCTTTAGAGCACAGACTCCAGAGCACCACCTGGGTTGCCCTGATAGCCACCAGTATCACCAGGCCAAGTCTTTACAGTCACTCCAGTGAGCTGAGAAGCACCGACAGTGACCCAAGGTTCCCAGAACATATCCTGCACTCCACTCCCCCGTCCCCCGCCCCAGCAACACAACAGAAAGAAAAGAATTCTAAAGTTTTGCTTTGACTTGTACATCATCCTTGTAGGTGGCGAAGGTTCATGCAGTGAAATCAAGCCCCAATTACTAAGGAGAGAGTTAAGGATTGTGGCAGTAGAATGTTATTATTTTGTTGATTCCACTTTGTTTTATTAAAGGATGACTTTAGACGGTATCGTGGAGCTATCGCCCGCAGGAGAATTCGTCTCAGCAGGTAAGGGGCATGGTGCATGGGTTTTATGGACTCTTGCTGAACAAACACCGAAATAACAGCCCCTCTCTGGATCTCCTCTCCCATAACGCAAAGGGAGAAGGTACATCTGGAGGACTATTGAGATGAGAACCATTCTTCCTGAATGGTCCTCCCTTAAAAACAGCTTTGTGAAACCCTGATTTCAGTTCAAGAAACTCATGGTTGCTGTCGGGTGGCTAATGCAGGAAAGAAAACTGTTGCTCAACATTTCTTTTTTTCCTCCAGAAAATATATGATTTCCTACAAAGAAGAAGTTCAACTTTGTGAACAGTGGGATATAAACAATCAGGTGATGGTTTTATGACTTAGGACTCTCTCTCTAAATATCACATTAGTTACCAAAAATTAGAAGAAAGAAAGAAAGAAAGAAAGAAAGAAAGAAAGAAAGAAAGAAGGAAGGAAGGAAGGAAGGAAGGAAGGAAGGAAGGAAGGAAGGAAGGAAGGAAGGAAGGAAGGAAGGAAGGAAGGAAGGAAGGAAGGAAGAAGGAAAATTAAAAGGAGAATCCCTGGACCAGAGAGGACTCATGTGTAGGACAACCTGTGCTTGTCCTATACACAGCAGACCCAGGTTCAATCGCCAGCACCGTATACAGTCCCCCAAGCCTGCCAGGAGTGATCCCTGAGAGCAGAGCCAGGAACAAACTCCAAGCACCACTGGGCATGGTTCAAAAACAGACAAAACAAACAAAAAGAAATTCCTCCTATTTAACTGACTGGGGTTGTGCTATATAGATTAGATGAAAAGGTGAATTATATCAACCAGTCATTTCAACATGAGATAAAACCAAGCTGCCATGACCCAGTAGCTCTTTCTCTTACTGGGATGCTGTGTACAGACCAGTGACTCCAGCTGCCCACACCAAATGCATTCAAGCAACAAATGACATGAAGACCTCGTGTCTTTCCATGGGTTGGGCCCAATACCTTGCCCACAAACTTGCATTTTTAACACCACACAAAGTACTAGTCATTTTAATGTTTTTGATGATAAAGTAAAAAGTAAAATCCATGTTTACTCAAACCAGGCTTATTACAAATCGTACCAAATGGTAATCTTGTCTGTTACTCGGGCCACTAATTCAACTGCTACTAATTTGCTCACTGTCCTGACTTCATGTTTCTTTTTGTTTGAAATAGAATAGAGTTGGATACAGGAAGGATATTACCTGTAGCTTGGTGCTAAGCTCATCAAGATCACTTGACGCTAAACAGGATATATTTCCTAAGTAGAAAAATATCTGGTCACTTCGTGTTGAACACCCACCTCTTAAAAATCTTGTCTTTTTAGGTATCCCTGACTGATGGCAATGTGACGGCTCTCAAAAACCTGGCAGCCAAAAGTGGTTGGGAGATTACCAGTGCTGTGGAAAAGGTAGGAGGCATCCAGGTACATGCAAAACCAAATTCCCATCACAAATGAAAGCTGCTGTATGGTGGTGGTCCTGCTTCTGCTGCTGCTTTGGAGAAGGTAAAACATTTTCTGGGAAACTTTTCTTAAAATCGAATCTCTTTCCAGCCTTGCCTCTGCTCCATGCTGGATGGTTTGAGGTGCTTCCGCTCTCCCCTGCATGTTCCTACCTATGTAGCCTACCTCCTACAGTCTGTCTCTCCTGTTCTCCATCCTTCGAAGTTCTACCTGGCTTTTGAGACCCAGGGCAAATGCTTCCCCATAAAACTGCTCCTACTACCCCTGACTGAGGAAACTTCTCCCTCTATAAGCATGTTTAACAATTTTTTTCTTCCTTTCTTTCATTTTTGGACACACCCAGCAGTATTCAAGGACTACTTCTGGCTCAGCGCTCAGGGGTCATTCCCAGAAGTGCTCGGGGGAATGTGCAATGCCAGGGATAGAACCTCCCGCGTATAATACACGCACACTAGCCTTCTGAGATATCATCCCAGCTCAGCAATTTCTTCTTTAAAAGGAATTTGTTGATTAATCATGCCCTATATCTGTGACACCTCTTCCAGTGTTTTGCCAAAACCAATATTTTAGTCTTAAATAGTAATTGTTTCCCATTTTGTGTTTTTCCCTAACTAGATTATGACATTAAGAAGCTTTTCTTGATTTCCTCTTTGTATCTCTGTTAGTAACTTTTGTAGTGTTTTGTTTGCCATCAAATTTAAGTCATAGTAATTATTTCTCATTTGGTATTTTTCCCTAACTAGATCATTACCTTTAGAAGCCTTGTCTTGATTTCTTTGTATCTCTGTTACTACCTTTTGTAGTGTTTTGCATGTCATTTGGGTTTAACCTAATTTTGGAAATGTACCAGGAGACCCCTTGGCTCTGATGCACACTAACAGCTCACCAGAGCTGTTTTGGTGACCCCCATAATCCCATAACCTAGCAGTGCCCACAAGAGAAGAGGATTAGAAATGCCAGCCTTGTCTGTGTCCACTTTTCAATGTGTCCTGTTTTTCAGCACTTATGAAGTAGTAGCCTTAAAATTGGATGACCTTAAGTTTTGGCTTTCCCAGGATGGTCCAGTTTGTCCCATCGTAATTATCAACAGTGCCTTGGAGTTCCAGCAATTATGCTCCCCTCACCTGGATATCAAATTTGTACCCAAGCATCACTGAATGTGACCCTGTGGGCCCCAAAGTCTGCTTCACTGATTCTTTCCTACCTCAATATCCTCTGCTTGGTTGGGGGTTCTTTTATCTTTGGCCTCATTTTGGGATATTTCTGGGTCTCCCTTGCCCCTCTGGATCTAATTAGTTTTATCTCAGCTTGGTTCAGTGGTGCCCAAACGTGGTCTCAACATGACAAAAAATTATTTCTTCTCATCCCTCCTAAAAGACATTTCGAGATTGTGTTTTCTTTAACTAATGTGAAATTTGCTTCTTGCATCATTACTGGTGTCTGGGCATTCGTGAACAGCATCTGAATGAATTACAGATGCAATTTAACCTGGGGTCTTTCAAGCATGAAAGAGAGTTGTTCATTTGGAGGATTTGTTCACTAGGCAAAAAGTTGTTCTTTCTAACAGTAGGGTTTAAAATGTGCCAACATCAGCACCCAAGAGATAACACTCAGGTCAAGGCTCATGCCTTCATGCAACCAACCCCACTTCTATCCCTGGCACCGCCTGGTCCCCAGAGCATTGCCTATGTAGCTCTGGAGGCCCTAGAGTACTGCTCATAGCTCAGCTACTTCTCCTTTCTGCAGGGCCAAACAACACTTCAGCCTTGGGTCTTTGCATGACCTTGTGTCCCCTGAACACTATTTGAGAGCCAAAAAAAGTTAAACTAAAATTTAAAAGATAAGGGCTAGAGATAGTACAGCTGGCAAGGTGCTTACTTTGCACGTGGCCGATTTGGGCTCTATCCCCAGAATTCCATATAGTCTCCTGATCATTGCCAGGAGTAACCCTTGAATGCAGAGCCAGGAGGAAGCCCTAAGCCAGTCAGATGTGTCCCCCCCCCCATTAAAAAAAAAGGAGGATGACAAAATTAAAGATAAATTATGTTTTTTTTAAAAAAACATATCTGGAATAACACCAACCACTACCTATCTTCATCTGCTTTGTAAGGATCTCACTGATTTGAATGACCCTCACAGCAGAGCAATGAAGACTTTCTGTCCCCTCACCTTCAGGGAAGGACCAAATGTCATTCCTGCATCCAACATTGCAGTGGGCACTGCACTGATCCGCCTAGCAATCTCTGTAGGGACAGAATTCCATGGTGGCTACTTAGTTTGCCTCAGTTGCAGGAGGATTGCTACTCCCTGGAAAAGTACTCTGTCACTTTCCTAGGGCTCCCCCATAGTAGCACCCCTATAGGGTCACGCCATGACAGGAGCAGCTTAAATACCCAGCATGCACTGTCTGGAAGTTACAGACACCTCAAGCCTAAGATCAAGGTGTTAGTGGATCAGTTACTTTGATGGGATCAAGGAACTTTTTGTTCTGGGTCTTTCCCCCACTTTTGGTGCCTTGGTGGCAACCTTTGTCGTTCTTTGGCTATAGCTGCATCACACAATCTCCAACTTCATCTTCATATGGCATACTTGCAATCTGTGTTGGTGACCAAATGTCTCCTCTTTATAAATAATTGGATCACTCATGCTGGATTAGAGATGATAGTCTCAATAATTCCATCTCCAATGGCCCTCCTCCTAGATAAAGTTATATCCTAAGTGGCTGGAAGTTCGGACTTTAATTCATGAACTTTGGAGAATACACGATTCCACTTTATTTTTTTTCAGTGACATATTTTAAATATTTATTAAGTCTATATATTTAACCTTAAAAAAAGTATTTTTACAAATGACTGGATTTTTAAATTTTTTTTATTTTATTGAATCACCATGTGGAAAATTACAATGCTTTCAGATTTAAGTCTCAGTTATACATGCTAAAACAACCATCCCTTCACCAGTGCCCTTATTCAACCACAAAAAAAAAAAAACACCAAAAACCCAGTATACCTCCCGTCCTGCCCCCCACTCCCAAACTGATAAATTTCACTTTACTTTCTCTTTACTTTGGTTACATTCAATATTTCAACAAAAACCTCACTATTACTGTTAGGAGTACCCCACTAGAGTCAAACCTGTTGTGAAGAGATATGAGGTCGCACGGCCACAATTGGATTTGTGTATTCTAGCAATTAAGTCCAGGGAAATTTCTTCCAGATATTGGATCATTGCAAGCTTGTAACTCTCATTTGTGGTCGTCATAATATGGCGGTCACCACACCCTTCACCCCCGGCAAGGAAAAAGGCGAGAGAGAGAAATACCTTTCCCCTCCTGGGCAGGCATGGGGCTGAGGCTTAGTTCTCAGTCTGGAGACATTCTGCAAGGAGCTTCCCACCCCAAAAGTAGTTTAGCTGGCCTCTGGAGTCATGCTCATGCAGCTGCGGAGAGACCACACATGTGCAACCCCCGGGATCACATCTCGGCGGCGAGTGGCACACGATTCCACTTTAAATAAATGCTAAGCCTAAAGATTGTGTTTCACTCTCCACTCCTCCTCCAGCAGCCCCAAGGCCAAATCTGATGAATAAATTTATCTTTCACTGCCTTCACCTCCTCTTAAAAAAACAAAATTGAATCACCATGAAATACACAGTTACAAAGATTTTCATGATTGGGTTTCATTCATACAATGCTCACACAGCGTTCCCTTCACCAGTGTACATTTCCCGCCACCAATGTCCCCAGTATCCCTGCCCCCTGACCTACCCCCAGATTACATCTTTGGCTGGCTTAGAGCCATCCAGCTTCCAGGTGAGACTGAAGGTAACCTCCCTCTGTGTTTGCTCCAATGAGCCTCCTTCTATAACCTCAGCAGGGGCCAGAGCTGGGCATGTCCACGCTGCCATGAGACGCAGAGGCCCCCTGGAGCCCCATTCCTGGTCAAGCCCCTTTGCTTGATTAATGCCTACAACCCAGGTCTTGGCCGACATTATGGGCTATTTGAATTTAGGCTTGGCACAAAGTTCAGTTGGAAAGAGAAGGTGGTGTAAGAAAACAAGCCATCCTTTCCACGCCGCTTTTAGTTTCTAATTTCTTCCTTTTCTTCTTGAAGACATTTGTGCTTAAATAAAGGTTTTTCTCCCTCACAGCTTGATTTTTCCATCTGCTTGATTCCTGTATTGAAGTCTTAACCCTGTGCGTGTTTGTCTTCTCACAGCTTGTTGCCATGGGAATGATTATAAGATGGTAAATTGCAACACTAACTTCAAAACAGCCTGAAAGAGATGGAGAATGGGCGGGATAGAAGCACATAGCTCTGGTTATTGGCAGGAGAAAGGGATTTCAGAGTAACCTGGGATGCATTCATGTTTAAGTAGATGTCAAATGGGTCCCAAAGTCATCAGACGTCCTCCGATCCAAGGAAAAAGCCTTAGAAACCCCGGAGCAGGCCTCCCGGAGGATGAGCCCTGGTGATTCACAAACAAATGAATACTTGGTGCTAAACAAATAAAGAGCTTTGGGGGCTCATCCTGGGAGGCTGAGTTGCTTCTAGAGGAGGGAAGCTTGCTGGCTGGCTCCCCTGGGCCCACCTGGAGGCATGCCTGCCATCCTGGAAAGATGCTCCAGGCAACAGTCTTGACTAGGTTGTTCTGGGGAGAGAGGAGGCCTGGTGGGGTGAGTGGCCTGGACACACCTTCTATTGTTCCAGGAGAGAGGCAGGGACGCGTCTCAGAGATGAAGAGAGGACAGGTTTGAGTTCTTAATTTTTTTTTCTCAGAGAAATGGTTGCACAAGAATTAACCACTCCTCAAGTCCCCATTGTTCAGATCAATATTTCTCCACCATGCGCTGCCTAGACCTGCTGTGGCCCCAGGATATTCCAAAGGGTCACAGGTGAAATCCCATCAAAGGGCTGTCATGGCACAAGACAAGGGGGCCACATGGTAGGATAGGGGGCCACTTGAAGGAAGCAAGTTTGGAAGGGGACCATGTTCAGACCTAAGTTGAGAAACACTGGTTGAGGGGACACAGGAGCAGGACGTTCTGGGCAGCCTAAGATGGCTCAGGTTAAAGCACTGTTGCCATCCTTCAGTTTTCTTGTTACCCAGATACTCACCTGCTGCAGTCTGACCAGGTATGCATGCTCGTGGTGTTTAAGGTTGCAAAACCATGTCTTTTTCTTTATATTTTCTTCTTTCTTTATTGTTTTCGCCTAGATAAAGATATATATTCTGGAAGAGCATGACACTTTATCTGTTTGGGTTGAAAAACAAGTGGAAAGACCAGCACACACAGCCTATCATCTCTTGTCTGACTTTACCAAGAGACCCCTGTGGGACTGCCATTATGTGTAAGAATAAATTGCTTTATTTATGTATTTTGGGGTTTGGAGTTACACCAGGGGTGCTCAGGACTTACTCTTGGCTCTGTGCTCAGGGATCACACCCTGTGGGTCTCAGGGGACTATATGTGTTTCATTTCGGGGAATCAAACTGGAATCAGCAGAAGCCAGGTGCCCTACCCACTGCACTTTCCCTGTGGCCTCTAAGGACGCATTTAAAATATCTTCTTCACCAACTTTGAATCCTGTATAGGATGCCCTCTAGTCCAATTGTTTGGCAGAGGACTCAATTTTTTAAAATTCAGGAATATTTTGAAAGCTTGCTCTGCATAAAAAACAGCATCGGATGCCATGGAGACCAAACAAAAAATATCATCATCTATTTATCATCTGGATTGAGCTGACAGATTGAGTTGATAGATTACTCACATTTATCATAATCCTGCCAGTCACTCAAGTTTGAGAGTGTATCCCCATTTAACAAAAGAAGGCTCCTGAGAGTTGCCAAGATTGTGGGCTGTAAAGTGATGGAGCCAGAATTGGAACCAAGCTCTGTCAGGTTCGGAATTTCACAGGCTTTTGCACTTTAATAGACAATAGCAGTGCCCTTGAGGAAGTAAATATCAAATTGTCTTTCCCACTTGCCACTCCTGATACTTAGTGGCTCTGTCTTTGTCTGGGAAGCATAACTCCCAAGGGGGAGCTGAGAGAGAAAGCCATTCTTTCTGCCCTCTCCTTGATGTCTGAGCAAGATCCACTCCTGGCAGCCTTCATCTCTTACAATTCTGTTAACTCCTGCCTGCATCCGCTACTCTCCCTCCTCTCCTGGAATTCAGAGATGTGCACCTTGTCAGAAAGTGATTGTGTTCAGCCCCCATACACACATCTCTCTCTCTCTCTCTCTCTCTCTCTCTCTCTCTCTCTCTCTCTCTCTCTCTCTCTCTCTCCTCTCTCCTCTCTCTCCTCTCTCTCTCTCTCTCTCTCTCTCTCTCTCACACACACACACACACACACACACACACACACACACACACACACCCTGGTCCAATGAGTCACAGCTCCTGGATTACAATGAAGAGAGTTTCATGAACATTTTGCTGAAAGGGCAGGATCATTGCAATGGGTTTCCAATTTTATGCATGACTATTTATTTACAATTCCTAATGAGGCAGAGGTTCATATTTATTTTTTTATTGATTGATTTTTTTTGCTTTTTGGGTCACACCCGGTGATGCACAGGGGTTACTCCTGGCTCTGCACTCAGGAATTACTCCTGGCGGTGCTCGGGGGACCATATGGGATGCTGGGAATCAAACCCAGATCGGCCGTATGCAAGGCAAATGCCCTACCTGCTGTGCTATCACTACAGCCCCAGAGGTTCATCTTTAAGATGTCTAAACATCACTCTGATTAATATCATGTAATAGAAGATTTATTATCACTAAAGTGAAACATCAAGGATCAAGTGTTCTACACGTATAGATGCCAGAGTGAAACGTCCTGGTTAGTGCTCTCCTAATAAGCCACTCTAAGAGAAGAGGAATCACTTCATAGTTTTCTTGCAGCATATTTGTAAATTCTTCTTACGTGCAAAGATTTTAGAAAGAACAATATCTAAATGTCTGTGTTCTTTTCAAATGTTTCTCCTACTATTTTCTGTTACTTGACATTCTGGCCAAGTTAAATAAATGGAAGGGGGAATGAAAGAACTGAATTCTAAATCTGCTTACTTTTTTTGTGTACCTGCTGCACTTCAAATACTGTGCTAGGACTATACTTCTTACAGATGAAAAAATAAAGTTACTGAGACAGAGTGCTAGCCTTGCACTTAGTCGACCCAGGTTCTATTCCCCGCCATCTCATTAGGTTCCCCAAGCACTGCCAGGAGTAATTCTTGATTACAGAGGTAGGAGTAACCCCTGAGGATCACCAGGTATGACCCCAAAAGAAAAAAAAAGAAAAAAATTTCTTGCCTAATGTAACATAGCTTCTAAGGAACAAACTCTTTAACTCCAAAGTTAATAATATCTCCTGTAGGATAACATAGCCTCAGGTAGTTTAGGTTTATTGGGTTACTCCCATCACAGTGCTCCCATTCCTCTTTGTTTATTTGTAGCTTCTTTCTTAGTGTTCTGTTGACTTGTAAATACTGTTTTTCTCTTCTCCTTGAGTCCTTTGCATAGTTTATTCAGAGCAATGTTCTTTTTGTATGGACACAGGAAGACTTAGCAAATGCTATGCTTTTGTAACCTGGAAGTCATTTGACTCTACATGATATTTTCCTCCTGGGCATCTGTTCTCTCGACCTAAGCCTCAGCTGCCCTTACTTCCTAACTCCCCCAGAAGCAGGGTCCCAACGAGGGATGAGACAGACCCAGGGCAAGCGTTGAGTTGTGTGCTACCCTGGCATCGAGATGGGCCTGGCCAAAGTGCCTAATGCTTAACTATAAGTTAAGAGCTTGATCATGGACAAATGTTGTCATGATCCAAACAGTGATAACTAGATTTGGACCCTGCTAAGGTTAGGAATGATTAATCTGGCCTGAGTGCTGTAGTCTGAGACTGTGGCAAGATGTTGCCGGGAGAGCTGCCTTGCAAGCCTCAATGTATCTCTTGCTATGTCTGAACAAAAATAACTAGTATTAAGATGTTAATAAGTGTTTGGACTAAGGAAAGGAAAAAACCTTAAGAGTCAGGAAGGGCTTTGGAATGCCCTGCCCTCAGGAAGGGCTTTCTTATGTTGATTTTGCTACCAGGCTGGGTGTAGCCTAGAAGGCAAGGTGGGAGAGACAAGTAGGAGGAGAGATGAAAGAAGGGAGAGACTAGAGAAGCGAGAGAGGCTGCAAGTAGATCCAGAAAGAGGATGGAGCGAGAAGTGCGGGAGATGGGAAAGATGGAATATTGAATAAATTATAACTAATCAGCAACCAGCTTGGTCGTTCTTCCTTCGCCTGTCCTTGACCACCGGCCATCCCAATCCAGCCCACACACAGTGGTTCCAGAGCACCGAACATGGGTGGTGAGACAGAGCCGCCCGGAGAGCCCGTGAGTGCACGGGCCCTTCGGTGAGCCGTAGTTTTTTACAATCTCCAATGAACTATTTTATTTTATCTTCTTAGATGTCTACATATAATTCATTAGTCTTCAAAAGCACAGCTTTTCATTCATTGTTTTATTACATAGGTCATGTAAGATCATAGACCGGGTAAGTGAAGATGATCAGATATATCATATCACATGTCCTACAGTGAACGAAGACAAACCCAAAGACTTGGTGGTACTTGTGTCACGAAGAAGACCGCTCAAAGATGAGTATGTGTGATTCAAAGACCAGAGAAACATTTCTAGTATAGGATGGAAAGGAAAAAGTGCTGTGAAAATGAGGATGTCAATGTAGTTCTTTCTATTCTTGAAAGATGTATATTTAGAATCTTTTCTAGATGGATCTTATCTTTTAAAAAAACAACAATCCATTAATTGCCAGTCATGTGCAAAGGACCCTGTATTCCTTAAACAGCCCCTTTTCCTTTTGCTCTATATATATATAAAACTGATATTTAGAAAAATCTTGAAACAGTTCATTACCAGTAAAAAATAAAACTAAAAGCAAACATCCAGAACTGGTTTAGAATTTACGAAAGCTTGATTGTATTAGGCATCCAAAATGGCCGACTGCCCATGAAAGCTGTGAATTAGAGTGACTTTCCAGGGCTTCTCTGTAGGCATTGTACTTCTCAGGGCCTGGTCTCTAGGTTCAAAGGAGAGAGAAGTGTCCCAAGAGTAAATGTTCAGAGATGCAAGTGGAGGCTGGCAAGAGAGACTGGGGCGACACCTGGAGTTGGCAAGCATTGCTCTTGATGTTAAATCCATCCTATATAAATAATCCCATACATGTATGAATATTAATGCACATGGACTTTCAATATAGTACCATTTATCATGCCAGAAGATATGAGAAATAAACTGAAGTTTCATTTCATAAATTATGGTAGAGCCATACTACAGAATACTGTGTCATCATTTAAAAATATGCAGTAGCTTTCAAAGCACTGATAAAGAAATACTTCAAAGATTTATTGTAAAGTGAAAATTCAAATTGTAGACCAATATTTATAAAATGATTATATTTCTAGAAAAATATATCTTTGTGTGCATTATCTTACATAAATTTACAGAAAGATCTGAGGAGATGCATAACAAAATGTTATCAGTGATCACCCTAGCATGGGAGTGAGTTATGGTTAGGGTGAACTCAAAGATCTCTGTTTTTAAATTGTTAGGTCTTTCTTTAAAACAATGTATACTGTTTTTAATTTAAAAAATAAAGAGAAGAGGAATAACATTGTAACACATTAGAACATAAGAAACAGTTCGGGGGTTGATTCCAGTATTGTGGAATTATGCAAAATATAAGTAATTCTTGGGGAGCAAACACCTAAGGTGTTGTAATATCCCACAGTTGGATGTAGAGGCTGTACCCTTTTAATGCCCACCACTCTGATCTGGGTCTTCATAATTTCACTTCTACCTATACATTAAATTGCATTAATGATAGGAACCTATTTTACTTTTATCTTCATTTCTTGCAAGATCTTAAAATGAGTTTTTCTCTTTCAGCAATGCTTTCACCGTGGCAGTGAAGTCAGTTATTCTGCCATCCGTCCCACCCTCTCCACAGTACATGAGAAGTGAAATTATATGTGCTGGGTTTCTCATCCATGCTACTGACAGCAATTCATGCATTGTAAGTTTGATGAAACATCTGCAGATTAATTTTCTTTCACCGGTATAGAGAAATCTTTAGGTTAATTTGCTCCCATGGGTTTAGAGAAATTCTTTGTCCAGATTTTCTAATCAATTGTAATTCTGTAATGTGATTCCACACTAGGGCAATTTTAAGGTCATTCTTTCTAGTCCATTGTGAAAGGTCCCCAGAAGACCAGGGTGATAACTAAGCTTCCCCACTCCCCCATCACCACCAATAAGAGTCATATCTGTACCTGAAAAAAGTTCTAAGTTAATAAGAACTTAAAATATTGTATTTTCTTTTTGAAACAGGTGTCTTACTTTAATCAGATTTCTGATAGCATCTTTCCTTATTTTGCTGGAAATCTTGGTGGCTGGTCTAAGTCCATTGAGAACACAGCGGCTTCCTGCATACAGTTCATTGAGACTACTCTGAGTGATGGGGTGATATGAACACTTTACATGGTAATTTTTTTACTTACCTGTGATTTGATTGTCCACTTTTCCACCCAAGTATCATTATTCCTGACACTTGTCAAACTTTAGGGCCACAAAAATAGCAAAATGAACTAAAACAAAATGCAGTTGAAAAAATATTTTTTAAAAAACACAAGACATATCTCAGGTTAAACTTTAGTAATTTGAACTAGGAATAAAAAAGCTTAAAAATATGTTTTAGATTATCTGTGACTTACTCCTTCCCAGGGGCACAAGCACCAGAAAATCGTTCATGTACAATACTGTGTGTTCTGTACAATGGTAAAATTTGTATTTGGTTTAAATCATCATAAACTTTTCTTAGGATGCAGAGGTGAAACATGTTCTAAATGTTTAGAATCTCATAAAAGAAAAAAAGATAAGCTAGGTGGTCGATTAATAATGTGGGACTGTCCAATGTACAGAAGGCATCTGTATGTCAGGAATATCTGACAAGATGTATTACATGGTTTAGAGCTTTAAATTAGGGAGATATTAAAACATAATGGAATCCAATCAATTTTAATAATAGGGCCTACTTTACTAGTGTCATTTAACATATATTCAAGGTGGCTGACCAATTTAGTGTCTATTGCTATATATACACATACAAAGTATCTGTAAAATGAGATATTAGAGAGAAAGAGAATATTAACTGTGCTCTTCCTTCATAATCATTATGTTGGCACTTTATTCCTTAGACTTTGACATTCATTATTCTACTCTAACTGTGATTTGTCTTCACACCTAAGACAAGCCGGCATATGTCAAGTTAGCCTCATCTCCAAGACAACTTTTAAAATTTCAAGAACTTCTCCATTAGTGTTCAGAGCACTTAAGAGGTAGAAACATCCTGCTGTTAGTTTATTGAACCCTACACTGCTCTTCCTACCTACTTCCCTTCTTCCACATCCACTTAGGGAGGTCTGGTTGTAATTATTTTTATTATTCTATGTCATCAGGCTTTCATATACATGAACTTTGGGAAAAGAAATGGTATTTAAAGAAAGATTAAACAAGGTACAAGAGATGTATTTGGCAGAGGAGGGGAGATATCGGAGATGGTTATTAGTATGAGGGTTTCATGTAGGGACACTTGAGCATTTTGATAGTAAAGCATTTGAGATGGGAATGTTTTCAGCATATCTAGGGAGAGCTAAGATACCAGAGAGATTAGAAAAATTGAGAGATAATTCAAGACAGTTGAAATAAAAGCAATGTGCCCAGGTTCTCTTCGGGGCCCAGGTTTCAAGCAAACAGGGCTGTTCCAAGGGGAAGGACCTAAGCCCTTTTATCACCCTGGGCCCCTTGGAGACTAAGAACAGAAAATGGAATCCTGCTTACTCTTTCCTTGTCTCTACCCAAGCATTTTAAGAAAGACTCAAGGTTTCATGCCTCTCTTGTTGGCAAGACTTATAAAGTGCCTATAAAGGACCAAAAGCTTTTTGATTAAGTAGGAAGTTCATTCCTATGAATTTTTCCTAGTTTAAATGCAATGAAGTTTCTGGTTTGTATTCAGTTTTCCTATCATTTAAAAGAAAAACTCTAGGGGGAAAATGCAAACATTCATCAGAAGAATATAGTTTGTCCTTATACTCAAACACTTGCAGGAAATGATGAACTACTTTAATAAAAAAAATCTAAAGTAACTAGACTATTTTTAATGTACACTGCCCAATGGTTTTAATCATCGGTGTTGTTACATGTCTCAGAAATAAACTTGGGAATTTTTATTGGTATGTTTATAGGAATTGTGTTAAAAATATACGCCATGGGGCCAAAGAAATAGTACAGTGTGTAGGTTGCTTGCTTTGTATGCAGACAATCTGGGGTAGATGATCTGAACATGGCCAAGAGTAATCCCTGAGCACAGAGCCAGGAATGAACCCTGAGCATTGCTGGCTGTGGACCAAAAACAAAAAAAAAAAATCCAGAAAAAATATCTTCATCTTATTTATGTTAAGGAATAACTTTTGTGATTCTAAATCATTAAAATGAAGATGATAAAATTTGCTCATGATTTACTTCATCCACTTGAAGGTCATGTTAACTATTAGAACAAACACTTCATTGCACAGACTTGCAGGGTTCTACCACACTCCAAGTTACATTCATCTCCTGATTCTAGCTAACTTCATAGGCAACTAACATGCTTCAGGTGTTTATGACTTTGGAGTATCTACTGACTCACCTGGCAGACAGAGGTCCGGCTTCTTTGCCTCTTGATATGCAGTTTGTGATTTGCTCAGAGAGCTGGGCCCTGGGTCCCTCCTCTCTGCTAGGGACCCTCTCTGTCTCCAGCGTTTATTGAATCCACAACCCATCCCAGAGGAATAGGGGGTAGCAAAAGCAGTATAAATGGGTCGACTCCCATGCTTCTAGCTGTGTCAAGAATAATATGACCTTTGTCTTTGAATCCAGTCACATGTTGTTTTCCAATATTCATGAGGCAGTAACAGGCTAAAATAATTAGTTTAGGAAGAATTTCAGACACTCTGTGGTTCTTGACAGTAACCCACCTTCAGATTAAAAAGTTAGAGACAGCTAAGGTTACAAATGCATGCTACAATTTGTAAGTATGAAGTATGAACTATCACTTAAAGAAAAATGACCCATCTGACACATTTTTTTTCTCATCCTCATTTTTTGACCTTTCAGAGACATTTAAAAATATGTTAGAAATTAATTTTTCTGCCATTTTCACAGCTCATTACCCCTCCCCAAATCCTCTTTTGTTACCTAGTTTTGATTCTATGACCTATCATTTTAATTACTGCTTGGTAAATACCATACCTCTCTCCTTTCACTCAACAAAACCTACCAAAACCACAAATATGGCTAAATAAAAGATATTTACAAGGCCTAACTCCTTCACTGACACTTGAAACTGTGAAATGAACTTATGACCAAAATTTTCAAAAGGGCATTCAGGTCTCTGCTAATCCTACTATACATCTCTAGGATTTACTATTTCACAGTTTCTTCTCTCAAACTTTTCAAGTCTACTACCTTGCAACATGGTTCATGTAGTAAAAAATTACTTTATTGAGAAAATTTAAGATAATTAGGCAGAAATCTTCTCATATTTCCACCTGTACACTTTCTATGTCTGCCCTACCTATTGTAATTAGTGAAATATCACTCCTAGCAAAGAATAATTTCTCTAATCTTCCTGGACTCTCTTCTTTTGATTTTTCCTTTGCCTCAAGAATTTCTTGACCTCTACTGGTTTATTTCCATCGCCACTATTACTTGACTCTGAAATCAAGCAAAGCAAAATGTTACTAGTCTGATTCAATGGTCCCATCCTACCACAGCAATCTGTACTCCATTTATCTATGTAGTCTTCATATCTCTATTTCATTCATCATATACAACTTTCATCTCCCTTACTTCACAAAGATCACCTCTGGCCTCCATATTGTTGAAACTTCCTGCTCCTAACTTACTTGGCTCATAACTAGACTTCAAGAAATTTGCCTTCTTTTTGCAGTATTTTATCCTCTTGGCTTCCCTGATGTCACATTCTTGGGTTCCTCCTATCCTCACTAATCACACTTCTGAGACCCCTCATGGTTCTTTCTCTTTCACTTCTTTTTCTCTCCACTTTCTCTTTCACATTATACTACCCTAAAGTTTTTGGCTTCTTGTAACTCCATTCCATGGTGAATGTTCTTATGGGATATGGAGGGGGAGAATACCCCAATTTTTGTGTGTGGTAGAGGACCAAATACACCCATGCTCAGGGGTATTTCTGGACATGCTTGAGGGACCTTATGCACTGCCAGATATCAAAAGGGGGCTGGCAACATGCAAAGACCCATAGCCCTTGAACTAGCTCTTAACTTTCCATCTTTGGGTTTTAAAAGCCATCTGCCTCCCAGCAAATCCCAAATTTATGCTACTAGTCCTAACCTATCCTTAGTTTTATATTTGTGTGTCTAATGAAATACTTCTACTAACGTTTCAAAATTAACATTTCCAATACAAACCATTTAACTATGTCATTTTCACCCTAAGTCCACTTTTTTAAAAAGAAAATCTATTTAGTTTGATGTTTTTTTAAATTTATTTATTTTTAATTAGTGAATCACCATGAGGGTACAGTTACAGATTTATACACTTTTGTGCCCATGCTTCCCTCATACAAAGTTCGGGAACCCATCCCTTCACCAGTGCCCATTCTCCACCACCAGTAAACCCAGCATCCCTCCCAACCTCCCCAATCCCATCTCCCCCCACCCCACCCTGCCACTGTGGCAGGGCATTCCCTTTTGTTCTCTCTCTCTAATTAGCTGTTGTGGTTTGCAATAAAGGTGTTGAGTGGCCACTGTGCTCAGTCTCTAGCCCTCATTCAGCCCGCAACACCCTTCCCCCGCATGGCCAGATCCCTTCCAATAAACTCTCTGATAACAATCCTACTCTAAAGCATAGTTTTATTCCCATCTAGATTATAACCATTAATTCAGATCTTCCTCTTCTCTATTCTTTCAACCCAGGAATCAGAATTTATTTCTCCCCTGAATCCCATGATCAGGGCCAGAGAAACCATTTAAAGGGTGAATGTGTTTGCTTTGCATGCCAGAGGTCCAGCTTGATCTCTAGGCATACTAGGTTCTCAGAACATTGCCAGAAGCAGTCCCCAAGCACTGAGCTGGGAGTAGTTCCTCAGCACTGCTAAGTGTAACCCAATTCCCCCTCCTAAGATAAGGATAGCACAGCAAGTAGGGCATTTGCATTGCACGTGGTCGACCCGGGTTCGATTCCTCCATCCCTCTCAGAGAGCACAGCAAGCTACCGAGAGTATCCCGCACGCACGGCAAAGCCTGGCAAACTACCTGTGGCATATTTGATACGCCAAAAACAGTAACAAGTCTCACAATGGAGACGTTACTGGTGCCCGGTCAAGCAAACTGATGAGCAACGGGATGACAGTGATACAGTGAAGGTAAGAAAAAAGAAAAGAGCCAGGATATTGTACAACAGTTAGGGCACAAGTCTACCACAAGCCTGATTGAGGTTCGATTTCCAGCACCACATGGTCCCCTAACCATAGCTGGTGTATCCCGGGAGGCCCTATACACGTGTGAGCCATCATCACATCCTTAGGCGCACACACATTGAACCACCAGCCCATTTCACTGAGCATCACTGGTGTAGTCTCTGGACCTTCTAAGCCACAACTTTGGGCCTGCCCCTCTCTTTCCCCAAAGACAAGTGTGTCTGCAGGCCTGTGTACAGCCCCAGAGAAATAGAACAGGGTTTAAAGCATCTGCTTTCCTATGCATAATCACAAGTTAAAATTTTAGTGTTCCACATGCCCCAGCATGATCCTGACATGATGCTCCAAGCATGATTCTGGTGACACTACTTTTTGAGCCTGGCAGCCCAGCTGTCTATGATCCCCAGTGCCACAAGTGGTTTCCAGTCATTTTGTGCAACTCCTAGCAAGTTCTGCACCTAAAAAGATGGGTGAGTGCCACAGCCAGGAAGTGTGACCTCTGGTGAGCAAGTGTGAGCACTGTAGCAACCCCGAGTGAGCATAATTAAAGGCCGCTGACCCTTGGTGAACACAGTGGCCAATGATGGGATATCACAAGCTGGTATCAAGGCACTGGGACTTCTGGAACCTGAGGTCTCTAGAGTGGACTGAGAGGGGAGGTCACTGACCACCCCCACCTACATCCCCACTCAGGAGCTATCGCTCTTTATAGGCCTGACTCAGTGGCCAGTTTTGAAAACCTTCAGGTTTCAAAAAAAAATCTGAAAATAAATTCTCTAACCCAGTTGTCTTAGTCTTCTCATGCTGTCTTCTTTAAAAAAACATATATATATATATATATACATATATATATCAGATTATATGCGCAACATATTTACTTTTCTTTTGAATGAGCCTGTTAACAGCATTAGAATATCTGTAAGACAGTTTGAGTTAGCTTTAAATATGAACATAATTCCTTTTAACAAAACGCATACTAGAAGATGGATTAACATGAAAATGTTAACTAAGTCAGATACAAAAGGACAGAGGCTTTTATTATTATTATTATTATATGATATATAATAAGATTAAGTGCCTAAGGGAGTTGGATTCGTGGAGATAAAATCTCTTTTAACAGTAGGTACCAGGTTTGGGGGGTAGGGTGGCTGATGCCTAGTGACTCGTTTCTGTTTTTTGCCTTTTGGATAACACCTAGAGATGCTTAGGAATTGGTCCTGGCAGTGCTTGAGGGACCATATGGGATGCTGGAGATCAAACTCGTGTCAGCAAATGTCCTACCCGCTGTACTATCGCTCTGGCCCCAGTAACTAGCTGCTGAGTAGGATGATGACCCCATGCTGGAGCTGGATAAGATGGTTACTTGCAAATTTAGTGACACAACACTACACAGACAGTGCTGTGGTTTGTTGTTGGTTGTTTTGTTTTGGGGTCTCAAGAAGCTATGCTCGAGGATCACTCCTAGTGGTCCTGGGGGGACCATATGGAGTACTGGGATGGGGACTGGGACAGCAGTGCGCAAGGAAAATGCCTTCTCCACTGTGGTATCATTCTGGTCCTGTACTTTTTTAAAAGTTCAATCTGAACAAATTAAAAAAAAAACCAAAACTCCAAGTAAGACAAATGGAAACTAATACTCCTGCAGTGAAGAGCTTGTACACAAAATAAAACCCTTACTTATCCTGCAGCTGACAGGTTTTAGGCTCCACAGAGCCTTTGGTCTTAATAGGACAGGTGAACCCAATCTGGTGTCGGGACTGAATGACTACGGCAGCAGTTCCATCCTTCTCCAGCTGCATGACATGTGCAGTTCCTGCTAAATGGCACTACTCATTTCCTTAAATTCTGGGATGCTGAGCAGTATTCTGTCCTGTTTTCTTCTCTCGATGAAAAGAAAAGAACCGCTCCTATTAAGCTAGAACTGTTGAGTTGTGCAGACATTAAAGCAGAGAAAAGTGTTTCTTTTCTTATTTGGTAAATATTTTGCTTTTGAAGCATCAGTGACTAATCACAGCTGCTTCCCTCAGTTACAAATATACCCAATCAGGTAAAATTCCAAATGAAATACAAAATCCACTAGTCATTGCATTATACAGTACAATGGGAGCCTTAAGCCTTGTGAAATATATGTATTAAGTATGCATGTATTCATCAAATCAAACAAAGAAGTTAATGGGTCTCTGATTAGTGTTCTATTATGGTGTTGCTTGCATCTCACCCTGACTCATCTTAATATGACCGAATAGTATTAAAGTTTGATGAACAATCTGCTAAGTGCCACCCTTCTGGTTAAATACCCGAAAGTGACTTTTGGCTAGAATTAATTCTTCAAAAATCAAGGGCAAAGAAAAAGCTGCGGTTCGGCTAAGATACTCTATATCCCCATTTTTATTTCATTGGAGTCATAAAAGACCATGTTCCCTAAAGGGCTTTTATAAGGACATTAATGGGCAATGGCTAATTCTACTCAGAATTAAGTATTCAGAAAAACAACCAAATAGTAAATGAGGTTTTTTATTCAACATTTTCAAATACAGATTTATATGATAAGTTATAAATAAATTTGTTATAACAAACTAATACTTTGAACCAGAAAAATATAGGCAAAAAATTCATGTTCTCTAAGATTGCCAACTGCAAAGAAGTTACCTTTAGTTTACAGGTGGTTCATATAAATGCCTGATTTTGTTTTTTAAAAAAGTTGATTGTTACAATCCTGTATATAACCACTTGGTTACACCTCAGTTCTTCCTTCTGAAAGATGTTCTTTCAGAGAATCAAATTGAAAATTCTTCTACCTACTTTAGACTATAGTCCTTGATGGGTAAAGTCAGAAAATCGACCACCCCCACACCCCACACCCCACTGGTAGCTCTGCTACAGGCCTCCTCAGGAGCCCAGCTCCAACAGGTAAAGTTGACCTAGTCCAGGACGGCACTGTGAGGTGATGGCTGACAACAGGAATAATGCTTATCAAAAGTTAACAACTTTGGGTGTCTTTGTTTTAGGTTTCTGTACTTTGGGCACATCCAAAACTTCTTCGTAGTCTGCACTCATTCCCTTCGCCCAGCGACCAACTGTGACCATTCGCTCTGTAAAGGAATACACAAGTCAGAATATAAGGAAAATGACCACCAGACACAGCCACCTAGATTGGTACTGGTTCAGCGTAAGAACTAGTTTTGATATGGATAATCACAAGGAGGGAAGATTCCATAACTAAAAAGTGAGCAATTCTGTAATTGATTATAACCCTTGATTTCAGAGTACCACAGGCAATTTCTCATCCCAATTAGGGAAATGTGGTGACTGCTTTGCAATGCACAAATTGATGAGAAAGCTCTTTCATTCTTTCCCAGAGTTCGTCATTATAGAGTCAATGAATTCCAAGAGTCTGTAAACAGCAAGACTTATGAAGCATCAGTTCTAAATGCACAAGATTCCACCTGTGAAATTATACAACATCTGCTTGTCAGTCTTGTCATTTGGGAAGTGGCAATCCTCCCCGGAGGGAGAATTCAAATTCCACTTCATCATTTCAATCTCGCTGCTTAAAACTTAGTAAAGACTATCTTTTTCTAGACAAGACTGTAAACAAGAACTCTAGGTTTTTCAAATTTGAATGTTAGAGGGAGTAAGAATGAGCAAACTTATTTGAGAAGAACTAGGATGGTGTAAAATAAAAAGAAATGTGCTTCCCCCACTAAGAAGCTCTACAAGGCTGCTCTATTACCTGGCTTTCATTCATATAGGATTATTATCACTCTAACACAGGTAAATGAATGGAGCAACAGCCTCTACTTCTCCCAAATCTGCCACAGATATAGTGAACATTTACAAAGCTGCTTATTGGCTTAGCAGGAAAATAAAAACCAGATTAAGTAATCTGTGAGAGAACAGTGGGTTAGACTATAGGGCAGTCTGCCTATAAAGTTTTCGATGACCATGGGTATTATATTTTATTAGGCAGAAATCATTACTGGCCAGATACTGCGTAGATAACATTTCCGGCAGTTTTGGCAATCAACCCCGAATCCTTCTACTACAAAGTATATATAAGGATAATCAACCCAGGAATGGTGACACTATTTTCACATCTAAATTTTCTTTGTGAATCAATACTTTTAAGTAACAAAATTAGCTCTATTTTTAAATTCATTAAGCAGCTAATGTAAATGTTTATGAGTAAGATGCTTTAGAGTCAGGCTTACTGGCCATTCTTCTCCCCACCTGAGAACATCAGCTAATATTGTTACTCGTCACTATTGTACCCGGAGCTGAGAGAGATAAGTCATCACTGCAGCAGAAAATGAGATTGTCTTACAATAAGTAGAAACTCAAAAAGTTATGAATTACAAGATTCATAGACAACTAAAGAAATACTAAACTAACCCTTCTAAACAGAGGCCCAGAGATCTCACCTGAATCCTTACTTTCAGGACAATCTTTCTTAAAATGTTCCACAGAGCCACAAAGTTTGCAGCCACCACCTAGTGAAAGAGGAAATCAGTGAAAAAAATCACATACTTAGGATTTTAATGCCTCTAAGTACTCTCATCTTTTTCGACTCAAACAACCTGTCAGTTATAAAAGTAGCTGGAGCCAGGAACTTGAACAGGTGCCAATACTCCTATGAAAAAGTCAGCTCTCCATTCCTATCCACCTCACAGAACCATATCTACCCACAATTTTGTTTTATTTTGAGGTTACACCTGGCTATGGGCAACAAAAGTAACACCAACCTGGCTATGCACTCACAAATTACTCCTGGCAGTGAGCAGGGGACTGTATGGAATGCCAGGTCAGATGCATGCAGGGTAAGCACCCACCTCCTATGCTATCACTCCAGCCCTGCTAGCCACAATTTCTTGTGCTTGCTCTCAGGGGCAAAGTGGGAAAGAGAAAAGAAATAAGATGGAAGTCAGTTGTCCTCTGCAGGGTCCAAGAGGTACTGCCCGGAATCCAGAAGTCTGGCTTTTTACCATGGCTCATGGGACTGTAAACTTTTTAGCCTTGTGCAAAATCGGTGTGCCAATGTATTTTTTCGTGGAGGAAGATAGCCACAGTTTTTAATATGATTCATAAATGGCCAATGACCCAAAACACAAACAAACAAAAACAAAAACACCCCAAACCCAATCAAACAAAAACCGTTATCTATCTGCTGTAGAAGTTAGATAGGGGGACTAGTCAGAGAAGGAATGACTTGTTTCAGTGACATCTATCTGCCAGGCATCTTAATCCTAATAAACTCCTATATGCCTACATCAACTATATTTCAGGGTTGTGTGGAATCTTGTTTTGCTTGTTTTTGTTTTGTTTTGATTTTTAAGCCATACTCAGTGATGCCCAGGGCTTACTTCTGGCAGGGCTAGGGGAACCGTATGGGGTGCCCGGGATCGAACCTGGGTTGGCCCTGTGCAAGATAAGCACCGTACCCACTGAACAACTCTCCAGTCCCTGTGAGGAGTCAGTCACTTAATGGTCAAACACTATTACTCAGTGGTCAAACATTATCATGACCATACTAATATTTACTGACTTAGAAAAATGACACCTTTAAGATATCAACTTGGCTGAATTCTTTGTCTTTTGTGATTGACTCCCATTGCTACACATTAAAAAATATCCCAGTCATTTTGATTGGTCATTCAAAGCCTTCTTTCCCCATCATCCAAGTTGTCTGACCTGCTTCAGAAAAGGTCCTTTGAGTAACTCCCAAGCCCAAGTTTCTTTACTAAAGTACAGAGAAACAAAAGTGACACCTGGATAATGTATTTTAATTCTTATAACTCTTCCAAATAAATATTGTAATTCATCAAATTTAAGACATTGCTAACTTTAAGATGTATGTAGCATTATAGATTTCTCCAATAAAAGAAAAACTACTAATAATTCTGTGGCAATGCCCCCAAAGATAGACATGTTGAGTTCAGAGACACTAAATGTGAAATATATCTCAGAATCAATGAAATACATCCTCACTTCCAGATATATCTCTTCCATTTTACAGGTAATAGATGAGTAAGGTGAAATAACTTGGCCTGAGCTCCACAGCTAGTTAGCAGTGGTGCTGGGCTAGAGCTAAACTGGCCTGTGACTCTCAAAGTGATGCTTTCCCACCTGCTTCCCCAAGGAACCCAAGACATCAACAAGAGGTGTCCAGAACCAGAAGATGCCAGACGGCTTGTTGAATAACTCACACCAAAAGACGACAGTTTCCTTCTTAAAGTTTTAGCTATCACAAACTTTCTTGTGGGGATTGATCAGAAAGTTATATGATCCCATGCCAGATAGGAAAAATATTCAGGCCAAATCACAAATATTGAATAGCATGTACCAGCCCTTTTCTACCCACAATAGTATGCTAGACTGAGATTAAATTCATAACACTCTCTTTAAAATCTTAACATTAGTTTAAAATACAATCTTTGTTAAGCTGTTAAAAGATGTAGGTATATATATATACTCTCATAGATGGCTGCTGAAGCACCAAATGTTTGAAACATATTTTTTTTTCTGATTTGGTTGAGATGAAATATTATACAGACCAGTACACAGAACAGCACTAGATAAAGATAAAAATAATAAAATTCTCAAGGTTTTGCAACTTAAGAATTTATTCAAGAACTGACTGAGTATAATTTAAATCACAACTCTGCCTGGAAACTTCTCCTCTGACTCCCCACCCCTCTTTTTTGTTTTTGCTTTTTGAGCCACACTCAGCCGTGCTCAGGGCTTTTTTCTGGCTCTGCACACAGAGATCACTCCTTGGAAGACTCAGGGGGTCATAGAGCGTAACAGGAATCCAACCCACTGTACTATCTCTCCAGCCCAACTCCCCAATTTTGACTCAGAAGGGAAACAGTACTCACCATCAGCATAAAGTCCTTTGGGATTATCAGGACAGGACCTAGACAGGTGCCCCATTTCCCCACAAACAAAACATTTTGCAAAAGGAAATTCACCTGTAAGGAATAAGGGTTGAGATGGTTACTAGCCTGTTGAATCAGTTATGTGTGTCACATAATTCATACTTTTTAAAAAAAATACTGCCAATAAGAAAACACTGATTTTTCTTTTTTGTTAATGGAGGAGGGGGAAGTTGTTTGGGGCCATACCCAACAATACTCAGGCTTACTCCTGGCTCTGTGATCACTCCAGGCAGGTCTCAGGGGACCATATATGGTGACTGGGATCAAACCCCAGGTCAGCCACGTGCAAGACAAGCACCTTATTCTCTGTACCATGGCTCTAGCCCAAAAGTGTATTTAACACAACTTAAAATTTAATCTCATATAATTCAAAAATACCACGTGGCTGGGGCAAGATGTGCTCAGCAGTCAGGAATATATGGCTTGCATGTGCAGGACCTGAGTTCAACTCACAATACCACATGCCACCATGACTCCAGTGCCCTGCTTGTCACCCCCACCCAGCTCACCTAAAGGAACACCAGCAACACTGGACAAACAGCACAACTCATGGGCCCAACCACTGAACCAAAGTACTAGTTGGGTAGCCCCCAAATTAAAAGATAAAATTTATGTGACATACTCAAAACAAACTCTGTCAATCAAAAAATAAGCAGTCATTACTTATTGGCCACTCTTCTCATTACCCAGACCAAACATGTCAAACAAACACACACACACACACACACACACACACACACACACACACACACACACACACACCTAGAGCTGGGTCAACTTTTGCTTTGCACTTGGTTATTTCATGCTCTGTGGACCCACACCGGTAACATATTCCCGTGCCCATATCTTGGTTCTCCAGGGCAGCTGGGCAATCTGCAACCCCATGGCCCGGCTGTCTACAATGGAAGCATACCTGAAAAAAAAAGAAAATGCATTTGCAGACAAGGCAAACCCACATTGGTTGTATCAATTACTGATATCGAAAAAACTTTAAAACACTTGTCATTTATCTAGCTACTTATCTCAGCATAATTTGTTGTCTGTATGAAAAATAAGGAGTTTCACACATTGCTGAACAATAAGCAGCAGCATTTCCATCAGAGGGTCTTAGAGTTTTTAAAAACTCAGTCTTCGGGTGGTTTTCCAGATCCAGTATGGTGCCAGTAATTGAACCTGGGTCAGCCACATGCAAGGACAGTGTCTTACCTACTATAGTATTGCTCTGGCCCTCAGATCATACTTAGACATAATTCAAAACATACTTTGGAAGGTTAGGGGGGCACATTTAGCAGTGTTCATTGGACCAGTGCAATGTCAGGGATCAAACGGGACCTCTACATGAAATGTGTGCCCTCAGCACATTGAGCTATCTCTCTAGCCCTCAAATTATTCTTTTAAACATGAAGTATATTGTCGTTACATATCTTTAATATTCAGATAGTTTTTATTTTTTAGCCTATGTACCCATAATTTAAAAATATAACTTATGGAGGATAATGGTTTGTTTGCTTTACCTTACTGCTATGTAATACTACCTATAATTTGGTAGCCACTTGTTTGCTGCAATAAATGAGAGCATTAGCAAAGATGATATTAAACTATTTTATTTCATATGGAAAATTACAAATATTTCTTGAATAATGAGCAGTTCATCCTTCTTTGCTCTTTCAATATAAGCACAGGTTTTTTAAAAACTCAAGTTTAAGCACACAAAATAAGACATGTATTTGAAACTATGGCCTTTCTTTTTCCCTTGTTTACTAACATGTTGGACAAAAGTTCCTTTACTCTGCAGAAACTTTTATATTTAAAAAGAATTGGTCCAAACAGAGAATGGGCATGTATTCTACAACTTCAGAAAAAGGCACGGCTAACAAGCAAATCACCGCCATAGGGAGTCTTGAGTTTCTAAGACAGTCTTGAATAACCTGACAACCAAACCCTAATCTTTAAGGACTGGGGATGTGGCTTAAAAAGTACTGCACTGTGTTTGAGGCTCTGGATTCAATCCCTGCACCCCTTCCCAACTCCAACTTCATCTCCACCACACCTTCCCAGGCCCCCCACTCCACTTCCCACCTCGCCCCCAACACACTGCTGTGCCCATCAACATCAGATGTGGCCTCACAATTATAAAAGAAAATACAAATCTCCTAATACAAATGTCTTGAATAATTTTTTTTAAAAAGGTAAAAATTTCTTGAATGACACTTAAATTTAATGCACATGTAATGAGAATGTGGAGAACATATTTAGCAAACCTCAATATCTTAATAAAAAATTTTTAAATAGCAAGAACATGACCTGAAGGTAAGTGACATATGAGCTATGTATTAAAGTATGTTAACATAAAACACCCTTTAAGAAAAATCCTCGTAATTAAAACAAAAACCTTTATTCAAAAGGTTATAATATTCTTCTTCAAATAGTCTGCAATTCACCACACTACTTGTGTGAATAAAATTAACTTTATTTAATTTGTTTGAACTTTAAGTTAACCTGTTTTAAATTGTACAATTTAAACAAAACAGTACCCTGATGTAAACAAATCATTATCTTTTCTATCCTAATTTATTCACAAGAAATGTTTCCTCATATAACCTCTAAAAAAAATTTAAAAAAAGATAATTATCTAGAAACGTGATGCTACACAGAATGATGAATCCTGTAAGCAGAAATCACATTTAAAAAGGCTAGATCCACTCAAGCCTGTATATTTAGTAATTTTATTTATTTTTTATTATTCTTTTAAGTGAGGGGGCACAGCAGAGATAGCAGAGATAGTACAGGATGAAGGCACTTGCCTTGCATGTCACTGACCCTAGTGTGAGCCCCAGCACAGCATGGGGTCCCCAGAGCAACACTGGGTGTGACCTCCCCAAGATACAAAAAAAAAAGTAAGAGAGCAGAGAGATAATAGGGCACTTGCTCACATGCAGTTGCTTTGTCAGACCTTGGTTAGATTCCAGGAACCAAGCCGGGATTAGCCTCTGAGCACTGCTGGCTGTGGTTCAAACACCCCCACCCCCCAAAACAAAATTGGATTTTAAAATATTCAAAATAAAATAGTGAAATAATTCGCTCCAAATCCTGATTCTTCAGTAGTCTTAAAACTTTGGAAACTCTCTTAGAGCAGAGAAAGACTTCCACTAATTCATTTCTTGTGTCTGCTAGTTCCTATCTTGGGCTCAGTACCAGGGAAGTTAAACCTGTCACCCCTAACGTTCCTCTGAGTGCAACGCAGGGAGACAGGGAGCAAGAGGTAGGGAGAATCTCAAGTTTAGACTCTGCTCTGACTCTAACTGGTGTGACCTTATTAGATCTCTTTGCTGCGCCTCAGTTTTTTGTGGAGAAAAAAATCCTAAGTGAGCAGAAATCATACATATCCAACCCGTTGTACTTAACCTTCCTTCTAATTTTGATATTTTTTTAAGCAGTTGTTTAAAAATACACTACTGCAAGGCAGGGGTGAGAACAGGTTTTGAATTTCATTTCTGTTCCCCAATAAGAAGCTTTGAGCAATATACTTAATCTGCCAGCACTTCAATGTTTTCTAGTCAAAATCTTTGTAATGTTGTGCTAATTGACCCGTGTAAGTGCTTGCCATATAGCAAGTGCTAAAGGGAGTCCTAGTGTTATTACTAGCCCTCAAAGAGATGCTCTATAAAGTAAAACAAAACAATCAGCCTCTATTAAAATGTTTGTAAGAATGTACATTTCTAGATGCCCTGTTTTGGTGAAAGCGATGGCCTTACCATTGCATTTTTCTTCGCTGCTTGCCTTTTTAATCGTCTTCCTTCCCGACGATTATCTTTCTTTAAAGCAACTGCTATTTCGTCCCTTACTTCCTGACTGTCTGTTGCTATTATCTCCCCACTGTGAGACATCTGTGAGTTTTGTCTTAGGTATTCCATGAATCCATTCACGTCTTCATTTAAATACTCCTTTTTCTTCTTGTTCTTTTTGTGTTTTGCTTGGGGTGCACCCTTTTTAAGGGACAGCTTATTGACTTCATGTTGACGCTTTGGTAGGTTTTGGCTTTTCCCCTCAGAGGCTCCTTTCTTCAAATCCTCCCACGATGTGGCAGAGAAAGGTCTCTTGCTTTGGGTCGTGGTAACTCGTGCCCACCTGGTCATGGTCTCACCCTAACTATTAATCTGTAAGACAAGTATGGTCGATAAACATCCTTTAAAAACAAAACACTAGAATTATATGCTATGTCACATTTGCCCATCTATATGCTAAAGTTATATGTTATGATTAGACACTTTCTAAACCTCATTAGGTGTATATACTTAATTCAACAATATTCTGCAGAGACATGTTAGTATGCAAATCTAGTTCTTACCAAGGATGCCTGCCAAGTAAATAGAACACACATACACACATACAAGTGCTTGCTTGCTTAAAGTTGGAAAACAATTCACGAAGAACCCAAATTCAAACCTTGCCAAATCACACAGTATTACAGTGAACAAAGTGACTATCCACAATCTGAAGTTTTCCAGCCGCTTATTTCCCTGTCGCTAGGGTCTTGAGAGACTCGCTTCCAGTTGCCTTGCTAAGCTGCCCACTGTAACGCAAGTGATGTGCAAAGCAAAATTAGTGAGTTTATAGAAATCCTGTCCTTTGAAGTGTGTTCTTAACCCTCCCAGGCAGGTCACACACACACACACACACACACACACACACACACACACACACACACACACACACACACACACACTTAGAGTGCTGCTATAAAGTGATAGGGGAATGATCTCTTTTACTAATTAGGGTACGAGCGACTTCAAACCCCAAGCTGTCAAATCCTGGGTGACAGGCCTACCGATCGCCTTTGAGCAGGTCGGGGTACCAGAACCCGAGCAGCCGAGCCCACGACCACTAGGGCAGATTCATTGCTATGCAGTCTCCGTGGGGGGGCCGGAGCTGATGGAAGGGGGAAGTCCCGGGTATCAACCCTGCACGGATGACCCGGTCGGGGCTGCCTGCCAAGAGCAGGCAGGAGCAGGCAGCGCCGGACACTGACCGGTTCCCGCACTCGCGCTCGGGCGGCTCGACCCCGGCATTCCAGCCCCACCAGGTGTCAGGGGCGATCCCTCTGCCCAACTCGAGGAACCAGAGAAAACCTTGGGGGGTCGGGTTCCTCCGCTGCCGGCAGCGTCTTACCAGGAAGAATCCTCCAGAGCAGCGGAGTTGGCCAGCCAGACGCGGACGCTTGCGACCGGAAGCTCGTCGTCCCCGAGAATACGTCACTTCCGGTGAGCCCCGCTACCGCGGGCTAGAGGTTGTTAACTGTGGCTGCTAGGACCCCTTCCGAGTTCCCTGCTTGTATCTGAGACGTTGTTGATGCAGCGCGGGCATTTGAAGGTGCTGTTCTCGACGTGAGCACCCAGCGAAGAGGAGTGCTGCATGCATGCGGCCTAGAGTTTATCAGCCAGACGGATGGGAGGGTGTAGGGGGTGGAGTCACTGGATAGGTTTCCCCCGAGAAAGGTGGTCATTGAATCGAACTTTGAAAACAAAAATCGGGTGAAGTTGGCTGTGGAGGGGGACGAGGGTTTTCCAGGTTGGCGTGATGTAAAAAAGTATTAGGGCAGAGGGAGTGAATCGCAGCGATATAAAGTTAAGGACTTTTTGCTGGAGAAAAGGAAACCCTCGTATCTGGTTGCTGGGAATGTAAACTGGATGCTGCCGCTCGAGAAAAGTGGAAATTCTCTCCAAAAAGATTATACTACTAATTTCATATACCTTAGCAATTTCTTTTCTGGGTGTGTATCCAAAGAATATGGGAACCACTAATTAGAGGCTGGAAGAGATAGCATAGAGGGTACGCTTGCCTGGCACTAAGTCAACCCTTTACCAACCCTTTTCCATCACACACGGTTTCCTGAGCACTGCCAGGAGTGATCCCAGAGCTCCACAAGGTGTAGCCCCAAAACCAAAAAGGAAACACTGCCATTCATCTGTTCACAATAGCCAAGATGTGGAAACACTATAAGTGCCCATGGAAGCACGGAGAATAAAGGAGAATATTATATATAATATGATATATATCATAGACTGGCATGCTACTCAGCCAGAAAAAGTTAACAGAATCATGTCCTTGTGACATGATTTATTCATTTCACTTGGTATAATACCCTCTTAGAAACTAGGGGATATTATGCCAAATGAAATTAATAAAAGCCTATACATTATGATGCTTCCACTCTAGGTACTAAGCCAAGACAAGATCAAACATTCCATGGTTATCTAAGGAAAAGGGATTTTGTGGGGGTGAAATGGATTGTAATATTCATCTGAAATTTGTTATAATTTGATTGCTTAAAAATAGTCATTTGGGATTTTATCAGGCCATGGTTCATGGTCCCCAAACAATGCTAGTCAAACATTGAATTGAATTATCACATAAAAAGTTGTGTTTTTAAGATGAATACCCCAGTCTCCTAACAGCTTAGTCTCAGGACCCCTCATGTGAAGCAGTTAAGACCACCAACTGTGCCTAGTTAAAATGTTGGCATTGCCGAAGTTACTCAGCTCACCAGTATCACATTCCCATACCATCCTCATGCTTGATCCCTTTCACCTCTTAAATATCTGTTCACTCTGCCATTGCTAGTTCCAGCACCCTTACGCTTCCTTAAATCTCTTTTCTGTGCCTTACCCAAGTGAAATTTTGTAAACATAAGATTATTGTTGTCTTACTTTCCTTCCTTCCACGGTTTTCCGTTGTTATGAGGATGAAGTTCCAACTCCATGCTAAGGTATTAAGGCCCTACTTCTCTGACCTTACCTTACAAAAATCTCCCTACTTCTTTGAGCTCCATGCACAGCCTTTCAGGTGCCACACGTACCCCCACTATCTCCGGCCTTTTCATATACTATTCAGATATAATAATTTTCCATATGCTGTTCACATCTATTCCTTCAAGATTTTTAGCAGTTTATTTTCATGTAGACCTTTCAAAGTCGTTCCCCACAATATAGTACAGACTATTCATGGGAGACTGTCTTCCTCATTGCAGGTTTTTGTTTTTAGATCTGAAGCTGGATAATGCTTATTGAATACCTGCTGCCTGGCATGTAGTTGTGCTCAACATTTTCACTAGTGACACAAAGAATAAGAACTTTGCAATTCTTATTGTGGCAAGTGATAATAAGCAAGAAGACAAAGTCATTCTCTGAATTTAATAAATCTGTTGAACTAGTTGAACTCCAACAGCATGAGCTTGTTTTGTATTTATGTCACAGTTAAGGTGCATATATTGCTTTTTTTTTTTTTTTTGCTTTTTGGGTCACACCCAGCGATGTTCAGGGGTTACTCCTGGTTTTGCACTCAGGAATTACTCCTGGCAGTGCTTGGGGGACCATATGGGATGCCGGGGATCGAACCCGGGTCGGCCTCATGCAAAGCAAACGCCCTACCCGCTGTGCTATCGCTCCGGCCCCTATATTGCTTTTTTTTAGACATAATAGACTCTAGTACTTTGTATATAGAACCTTTGCATGCATCAGGAAACCAAAAATATTTATATGACTCACTTTATTAAGACATTTGGTTCATTGAAGTGGGCTGGAACCAAACTCAAAATATCTGACATTTGGGGCTGGAGCGATAGCACAGCAGGTAGGGCATTTGCCTTGTATGCGGCTGACCTGGGTTCGATCCCCATTATCCCATATGGTCCCCTGACCACTGCCAGGAGTAATTCCTGAGTGCAGAGCCAGGAGTATCCTCTGTGCATTGCCGGGTATGACCCCAAAAAAGCAAACATATATATGTATATATACATATACATATATATATGACACTGAACATACAGGTGCAGATGTCATTTCTACTGTGATTTTTTGCACCCTCAGTATATAGTCCCAATATTGGTATTGCTGGGTCATATGGATGCTCAATTTAAGGAATGCCCGTAGTGTTTCCTGAAAAGGCTGGACCAGTCAGCATTCCTACCAATAATGAAAGATAGTCCCTTTTTCCCCATATTCGCATCAGCACTGGTTGTTCTTGTTCTTTTGAATGCGTGCCAGTCTCTGTAATGTGAGATGATATCTCGTTGTTTTGACTCGAATCTCCCTCATTAGCAATCCCAAGTGCCTGAGAACAGACAACGCGTTAAAGAAACTTTGGTACATCTGCACAATGGAATACTCTGCAGCTGTTAGGAAAGATGAAGTCATGAAATTTGCTTATAAGTGGATGGTCATGAAGAGTATCGTGCTAAGTAAAATGAGTCAGAAAGAGAGGGACAAACATAGAATGACTGCACTCATTTGAGGAATATAAAATAACATAATATAAGACTGACACCCAAGGACAGTAGAGAAAAGGGCCTGTAATATTGCTCCCTAGTTGTAAATCTGCCTCATGAACTGGGGGAGAAGGAAGTTGAATAGTGAAGGGATCACTAAGTCAATGATGGTTGGAGGGATCATTCAGGATGGAAGATTTGTGCTGAAAGTAGATAAAGGACCAAACGTAATAGCCTCTCAGTATCTGTATTGCAAACCATAATGCCCAAAAGTAGAGTATGGGGAAAATTGTCTGCCATAGAGGTAGGAGGAGGGTTGGGATGGGGTAGGGTAGTATACTGGGGACATTGGTGATGGAAGATGTGCACTGGTGAAAGGATGAGTGTTCAATCATTGTATAACTGAAAGCTAAACAAAGCTTTGTAACTATGTCATGGTGATTCAATTAAAAAAAACTGACACGTCTCTATTAGGTTTTGGCACACTAGGTATTATGATAATGAAGGTTTAAAAGAAAAAATCCTCTAGCTCCTAAAGAAAGCAAACTTTCTAAAAGATATAAAAATGTTCCTCATACCAGAATATTCTCACCAGCTCACTTCAGGTTCAAAGTCTCAACCTACTTGATAGGTTTTACTGTTGTAGAAGCTAGGTATCTGAACATAGTCTACACCACTAGAGGGTGCATTCAACTACAACTTGTCTTTCAAGTATTATGCTGAATTTTAAATTGTAGAAAGCTGTTCATTCCTACAAGTGAAGGAACATAATCTCAACTTGCTTTTGTGGAGGTGCACACACACAAAAAAATGGTAATCAAGTAAATTGCTCATAAAAATCTTTTGAGATTCAGAGGAAAACGCTATTATTTTTACTAAGGGCTTTCACCAAACCTGAAAGTACTGTGTGCAGAATGCTTTACATTCATTATTTGATCAATCTACCTAGTATCCTAAGAAGCAGGAACTATTGTTTTCACCTCACTTATTTATTACAGTAAAGGTCACACCTGGTAGTACTTGGTATTTGCTTCTTTTTGAGTTTTTCGTGAGGAGGGTGCTTCCAAATGGTGCTGTGGAGACCTGGGGTCCCTTCCCAGAGTTTCAGTTGGTGGCACGTGAGGGGTGTGCAATGGGAGGACTTGATGATGTGGTGCTAAGCTCTGCAATGCTCGGGAGTACCCTGGCTACCCTGAAAGTGCTTGGGGGACACCCCCCCCCCGCCAGAGCCACACCCAACAGTGGCCTCAAAGGCCTCCAAGGCTGCATCTGGCAATGCTTTGGAGTTCATGTGGTGCCAGAGATTGAACCTAGGTCAGCTGCATGCAAGGCATGAGCCCTAAATCTTGTACTAACTCTCTGGTCCCCCTTTTTCTTCATTAGACATTTTACTCATATTCTTTAATAAGGATGCATTACAGGAAGATTTATTATTATTAAAGAGTTTTGTGACCTATGAAGGATGAGGTAGCATATAAGAATTTCAAATTATATGTAGATTAATTTTTAAAAATACAGCCTTTCCAAATCCTACATTTGCTTGACATATCAGTAAATAAAGTGTCAGAGAAGTCAAATGATTGCCATAGAGCAGACACTACCACTGATTGAGTTCTTATTTCATTTTTTAGACATTTGATGTTTTCTCATTCCAACAGTTTTATTACTTACATGAAAATAATCCTCCCTCTATTTCTTTTTTATTTTTTATTTGCATTGTTGAATTTCTCATTCATTAACAGTTACAAGCAATAACTGTTTTATTCAGATGTGAAAGAAAATGGAATCTAAAGTGTCTAACAGGAGAACCATAAGTGGAAGTTTCTTAAAGTTGCTAATATGGAATAGGAATAATATAAAGTTTATCTTCTCCCTAAGAAAATAAACCTCACATTTTAAAATAAAGTTCTTTCTAACATGAAAAAGATTAATATTGGAAACACTAATCACAAAAATGATGTGGTCTTCGACTCATCTTACCCTCCTCTGGTAGGAACTCAAATTTAATTTTGCTTTGTAGTAATGTGAGTATTAAGGGCTTTAAATGAATACTCACACTTAAATTACAAGTTGGTAAGATCTGCCAGCCCCCTTCTTTAAAGTGCATCCTTTCCCCTTTCTCATAACATGTGAGAAAGTGCTCCCTGACCTAAGGGAACAATGAGAAGTGTGCAGATCCAAATGGAGTTATAGAATATTCTATTTGGCTGGGGAGAAAAGAGTATTTTTGAACTCTGCTGTTTGATATGGCAAGTTAAATGCAAGCTAGATAAACATGACCATAGGTCGGGTCTCTAAGAAACAGTGAGTGAGGATAAGACATGCAGATTTCTAAACCAGTATGTGAGAGCAGTAAGGGAAGAAATGACAGTCATGCACAGACAAATTCATTCTTTCTGGGAGATTCTGGAAACCTTTACAGAAGAATTTGTTGGAGATAACTGTAGAGGGGGTTAGAAGTGTGGTTAGGAGTCAGAGAAAAAGAAGTACTTCAGCGGGCCAGAGTGATAGTACAACACATAAGGCATTTGCCTTGCACATAGTCAACCCTGGCTAGATCCTCGCTCCCCATATGGCCCTGTGAGCCTGCCAGGAGTGATCCCTGAATGCAGAGCCAGGGGTAAGCATTAAGCATTGCAAGGTATGCTTAATGCAAAACAAAACAAATCTCTGGAGAAAATATAATTAATGATTAGGGCTGGGGGATAGCCAGGGGTTAGGGATAAATGTACAAAGACCTGAATCTCTGGCATTTCATAACCCTGCCAAGCACTGTTTTAGAATACCCCCCCCACACATACACACCCCCCAAATTAATCATTTAGGATAAACTAACTTAAGAGGACTACATAATAGAAAAAAAAGCCTTTAAACATTTGGCATAGAAATATATGATAATGGGAAGAATTCCCACATTTTAAGAAACATTTATGAACCAGGAAAATAAATTCTATTTGTATATATTTTGGAACATATGGTGGTAAGTTCTATGAAAATGAGTTGGGCATGGTCTGTACTCCACAGAAATATGTATTTTAGAGGAGACAGATACATATGCCGATAATACCCAAGAAGTAAGGGAAAGGAGACAAGTGTGGAGCTGTGCCCAGTTGTGCCAAGACATTTCAATACAGAAATCACTAGCGTGTTTTCAAATAGATCCATAGCTATATTGGGTGTATGTTGCCTTTTGCTACTCAGACAGTTTCTTTGAGTAGAAGAGCAAAATAGATAGACTTTGAAAGAACTGATCTTAATATAGAGTCTTCAATCTGTATGTGTTGTGTTTCCTGAAATGTGCATTTATTTTAAAAACATACAGTGGGGGCTGGAGAGATAGTAGAGCAGGTAGGGTGCTTGCCTTACACATGGCCAATATGAGTTTGATCCCCAGCACTATATATACTCCCCAAGTGCCTCCAGGAGTCATCCCTGAGTGTAGAGCCAGGAATAAGCCCTGAGCACTGCTGGGTGTGGCCTCCAAACAAGTAAACCTAAAAAGAAAGTGCTGTTTGTAGAATACCACTTCCTTAAAAAACAACAATCACCTCTGTTAATAAAGCATCTTCTGCTTTTGATCTTTCCAAATAGTTGTGAATGGCAATACTCATCCAATACTAATATTCATGAATAGAAATACCCATTTAATTTGGAGAAAACTAATTAGCATTACATTTATCAATACTAGACCCAGGATTCAAATGACTGATTTCTCCCCAGAGAAAGTGAAAAGATAGAGATTTCCTACCTTCCCCTGGGTGCTTAAGATTTCATTATGTTGGCAGACAAATATTAAGATACACATTGATACCCAGCTGTTATTCGTCTTTCCATCCCAATTCCATATTTTGCTGAATCTCATTCAAGACTTATTTAAAGGAGAATGAATTTTCCTGCCCCAATTTTGAATCTATCCCTTAAAAACTTAAAAAGAAGAAAAGAAACAGGCATCTTATTGGCTTAAAAAAGTGCTATCAGCTTAAGAGAGGGGAAAATATCTCAGCATAATGAGAAAATTGGGGGTCTCAGAACTATTGTTTAGTTCATATTTAAGTACAAAACAAGGCAACAAAAGGCAGATACATTGACTTGTCTTAATTAAGCTAAACCAATGACCTTATAAGTGAATGTTGAAGAGCTGTGCCAGGGATTCTGTTGAATATGATGTATTAGTTAAAATCTTTAATAACCCAAACTTCTTACCTGTCTACCAGAGATGTGATTGCACTGTCAACCAAATTGTTGTCAAATGAATAAAATGCATGAAAGACTTTAAAACCAACCCTCTTTTACTCATTAGACACTTCTAGTGCTTCATTAATTTTAATGGTATAATCTAGTTCTGATTGAAGTGCACCTGAATGCAGTTAGTGCCTCATCAGAACTGATGAGTTCCAAGTAATTCAGGCCATGTCTGCAGAGTGATCACACATTCTGTGTTTCTATTTACATTTATTCTGGCATATGTGCCCATGTCTTCAGCAGCACAGGTTTCCTAATCCAGGAACCTTGAGTCTTTCTTTTTGGCCTCATTTATATGGTTTACGAGATTCTACTTTCAGGTTTGAATCTAGATGAACAATTGAATTTTATGCAAACAAAAACAATTATGTGGAGGTGCCAAAAACATTTCATTTCTTTCCCAAATTTTCATATTGAATGTTGAGAAGGCCTATAAAGGTTAAATGGAGTTTTGAAATGTAGGGTCTTTGATGTGTATGTTAAATAGTAGAGGCTGGGGCCTGAAGAGATCATACAGGGTGTAGGGTGCTTGCCTTGCACATGGACGACCAAGGTTTGATCCCTGGCACCCCAGATGGTCCCGTCAGGAATGATTCTTGTGCAGTGAGCCAAGAGTAATGTCTGATCACCACCAGGTGTGGCCCAGAACTTAAAACAAACAAACAAACAAACAAACAAATAAATAAATGGGCTGGAGCGGTAGCACAGCGGGTAGGGCATTTGCTTTACACGCGGCCAACCCACGTTCGATTCCTCTGCCCCTCTCAGAGAACCTGGCAAGCTACTGAGAATATCTCGCCCCAACGGCTGAGCCTGACAAGCTAGCCGTGGCTTATTCAATATGCCAAAAACAGTAACTACAAGTCTCACAGTGGAAACGTTACTGGTGCCCGCTTAAGCAAATTGATGAACACCGGGATGACAGTGACAGTGACAGGTATTATCAATTCATTACATTTCCTCTATAAGTTTCTTTCAATTAATTTTCAAGGAAAATCTCATAAATTCAGCTTTTAAGTAAATCCCATAATTAAATATCTCAAACTAAATTTATTCTATGTGAAAGAGAGATTATGCTTGACTGGAGAGATAGCACAGCGGGTGGGGCATTTGCCTTGCTCGCAGCCAACCCGGGTTTGATTGCTCCATCCCTCTCAGAGAGCCTGGCAAGCTACCGAGAGTATGCCACCCGCACAGCAGAGCCTGGCAAGCTACACGTGGCGTATTTGATATGCCAAAAACAGTAACAAGTCTCACAATGGAGATGTTACTGGTGCCCGCTCGAGCAAATTGGTGAACAGCAGGACAACAGTGCTACAGTAAATACATGATTAATTGTAGTTTAATCCTTTAATCTTGAAATTTGACATGGGACTTTTCACAAGTCTCCTATAAATAACTTGTTATTTATATAACATGGACCTAATTGGCATCAAACCAAGTTAGTTGCCTGCTGAAATGAAAAAGCATTATTTGAAGGGATACAATAAGGGTAGATTATACAGCACATTATACTGTTATAGTGCTGGAGCTGTATTCTGAGGAATTCATAGTTGGGTGATTTTGTCAGTGTGTGAACAGCGTAGAATTTCATCACACAAATCTTGTAACATAGCTGACCACACACATAGTCTATATAACATAGCCTGTTGAGACCATCATTGTGTTTGTATATGTGGTCTTTGGTTAATCAAAATATCTTTTAAGTCACACTTGACTGTACACTCAATGCCCAAGATACAATTCAAAATTAATTGACATAGAAAGAGCTAGGAAAATATGATAAGAGAAAATATAATTAACTGAGTTATGCTGAGATTGCCCTGGGATTATAAGATAAGAATTTTAAAATAATTATTCCAACGTTGTTCAATGAATCAAGGAAATCATGTTACAATGAATGACAAGATAAATGCTTTCATTTTGGGTTTAGGGAAATAGAAAAGTGTTAAAATCAAATAATTTAGTGAAAATGTAAAACAAAGTATCTAAAATAAGAAATTTAATTATCTCAGTAGCAGAATAGAAATAATTATTTAGCTTAACGATCATCAATGGAAATCTTTTACTCTGTAGTAAAGGAAAAATACATGTATAAAATAAAGGAGGGAGAGAAAAGTTTTTAAATAAGACACATTCAAAGTCCTATTGAACAACAGCAAGGGTTCAATATACTACTAATTGGAATCAGAGCATGAGCAAGAATGAGCTGAATGGGGCTGGAGCGATAGTACAGTGGGTAGGGTAATTCTTGAGTTCAAAGCCAGGAGTAATCCCTGTGCATCACTGGATGTGACCCAAAAAGAAAAAAAAAAGAGCTAAAAAAATTGAAGAAATGATAGAAAAGACATCCTAGACATGGTAGTAGACAAAAATCTCTATATTCAAGTAGCTCAGTAAACCTTCAAAAGGATAAGTATGAAGAGACCCACAAAACACAGATAGACAGCTGAAAACCTTTTAAGCAGCCAGAGAAAAAATGACACATAATATTATAGAAAAACTATTTGCCCGACAGTGAACTTTCCATAAACACAACATAGAAATTGAAGTCAATGAAACAATAATATTTAATGAGTTGAAAGAAGGGGGAAGAATTTAATATTGAATGAGCCAGGTAATTAGGTCTGCACTTTCCAAAATATTAATTTTATCCCACTGATGTTTACAAAGTCAATTTAGTGGGGTTGAAATTGCATTTTTAAAACTGGAGGATAATAGGCTAGTATAGAATAGGAAAATATCAAGTACCTACCAAATACAATAAATAAAAATGAAAGTTGGGGAGTTCTATATACATGTACATGCACATTCACTTACATACTATATATGTAAACTGGGTTCTAATGTAAAATATATTTCTCCGTAGGTAACAGTATAAGACAAAAGTATAAATCACTGTCTTGTATTAACTAGTCATCAGAAAAACCTGTAAAGCAGAAATTATCTCCATTTTATAATGGAAACCAAAATTCTGATAAATAATTTCCCGTTGGTCATATAGATTGTTAATATATCTAACAACTAACTGAATTTAGTGTGAATACTTTGACTTCCATACAATTTGGGGGGGGGGATGCTTTCAAAACATACTCTACTGACTTTTGGCCTGAGAATGAATAGTCAGTTCACCATAGGTGGACATGCTTTGATAGCCTAAAAGTCAGGAAGTTCCCATGTTTTTCTTCCATATTAAAAAAATAAAAATAGATTCCAGTCATCAAAGCAACTCTAGCTGCATTCTACCTCAGGTGCAAAAAATACAGCAGAGCAGTCCCTTGACTCAGAATTACGCTCTCTTCACAAATTGCTTAATGAATATTTATTGAACTAGACCATAGTAAACAGGAACTATTTGCATGTTATGACTACTTTAGTTAAAATATGACATTCTAATAGAATTTTACTTAGTAGTTAAAATTTGCTATCACTTTCAATTCACTCGTCTCTCACATAAAAGAGATCTTATTTTCACTGTAATATTGTCAACATGCAATTTCTTCTAGCAAAATTATAACCTATCACAACTTCTGCAAGAAGGATCATATCACTCAAATGCTTAGCAAAGCTCATGAAGAAAGGATAGTTTTCTTTCTAAGTTAAGGATTGACATAACCCGAAATTGCCTGGAGAACTTTCAGGGAAGGATATTTGATAAATGAATATGGAGGATTTCAGCAAAAACTGAGGTGTCAGATTGAGTGTTTATGAATTTTCTGTAGCCTTGGTTTGAATCACTGCCTTTTGTTAAAATGTTTATTCTTAAAAAAATCAAGTCACTTGTAAGTACATTCATGGTAACATAAAGGTCATACAGCCCCCACAAAATAAGAGTTTCAAATGTAAATAATTTAAAGTAGTCAAAGTCTGTGGGCAAATCAATACAAGTCTGAATGTGGTTATTGAGTAGAACCAAAGGCTAGAGATAAGAAATTAATTAAGCGTAAATGCAAACACCATACAACCCCCCCAAAGGAGAAAGATGTTATCTGAATTCTCTTTACCTGACACATTCAGTTAATTCTTGTTGCTTGGGATATTGTGGTATACTCTAATGCTTACATTCATTTTATATTAATAGCCATATATTCTTTTGTCACTTCTTGTTTTTCAACTTATTAAAAAGGAAATGCTGATGTATGCCTCTATCTTGTCTCTTCTGTCCACTTGCACTTATGTTTCTTTGTATGAATTTGCCTCTGTTTACCACTTATTTCATAACACCTTTCAGAAGAGGCATGATCTGATCTATTGGTTTACCCAAAGATGGTTTTAAGGAATATTCAGATTACTATAATGTCAAAAAAGTGTGTAATTTTTTTTAATTTCTTTTTTAAAATTTTTTATTGAGTCACCATGTGGAAAGTTACAAAGTTTTCAGGTTTAAATCTCAGTTATACAATGCTCGAATACCCATCCCTTCACCAGTGCTCATATTCCACCACCAAGAATCCCAGTATAGCTCCACCCCACCCCCTCACACCCCTAACCCCCCCACACCCCTAGCCCCCTTTGTTTTTGTTATTCTTTCAGTGAACATTTACATAGTCCTCAGGTGTTCTGTATTTCTTTTTTTTTTCTTTTTGGGTCACACCCAGCGATGCACAGGGGTTACTCCTGGCTTTTCACTCAGGAATTACTCCTGGCGGTGCTTGGGGGACCATATGGGATTCCGGGAATTGAACCCGGGTCGGCCGCGTGCAAGGCAAATGCCCTACCCGCTGTGCTATCGCTCCGGCCCCAGGTGTTCTGTATTTCTTTTTTTTTTAATTTTAATTTTATTTTTATAAAGTTGTTCACAATAATTTATTACATTCAATATTCCAACACCAATCCCACTATTACACCTTACCACCAACAATACTTTGAGTTGTCCCCAAAAACACCCAAACCTACCACAATAGCAGGCCCTAAATGATTTGTATTCTATTGCTTGTTATGAATTATCCACTAAAAATTATCAAAGTTTCCTTAGAAGAAAGTATGTGAAGATTGTTGGATCTCATCCTGGAGCCATTAAGCCCTTGTATAAGAAATTTACTAACATGCTGTTACAGATTGAGTCTTGTGTGCATATATATATATATATATATATATATATAGCACTGAATCACAGTATCACTGTTATCCCGTTGCTCATAGATTTGGTTGAGCGGCCACCAGTAACATCTCCATTGTGAGACTTGTTGTTACTGTTTTTGGCATATCGAATATGCCACGGGTAGCTTACCAGGCTCTGCCGTGTGGGCGGATACTCTCGGTAGCTTGCCGGGCTCTCTGAGAGGGATGGAGGAATCAAACCCGGGTCAGCTGCATGCAAGGCAAACGCCCTACCCACTGTGCCATCACTCCAGCCCAAACAAAGCTAGGTTGGCCAAAACAACAAAAATAAAACACATTCCTATGGAGTAGAGTTCCACAGACACAGCAATTTCCCTCTACGTATGTCCATATGTGTGTGTGTGTGTGTGTGTGTGTGTGTGTGTGTGTGTAATCAAGATCAGTTGCCTTCTACTTTACACTCTCAAATATGGTGTGTTATTCCTAGTATATCAGTGGTGTACGGGCAAGAGAGTCTCTTGCCCGCAGGCCTGGCTGTCTTCCCCAGGGCCCCTCAGAGGGGATGGGCTCCAGCTTCCCTCCCCACCCCAAGCAGAGCTCCCGGCAGCAGAAGACCACCAGAACTTAGCTGCAGCCATGCTGGAGGCTCCTCTCTACACGTTCAGACAGGCCTCATGCATGAAGGTACCGGCAGAGGAACCCAAGTGTGTGTAATCCCATCAACGGTCAACATCCAGAGACTTAAAAGCAAGCTCTCAGAAGTGTGCTTCTATCTTTAGCCTGCTTCTCCCTTTGGGAGAAACTGGCAGTCTTCTGAGAGTTTTCTGCCCACATGGGACAGCCTTGCAACCTTCCCATGGTGTATTTATATGCAAAATCCAGTAACAAGCTGGATCTCATTCCCATGACCCTGAAGAGCCCCCAGTGGAACATCGTTGGGAGGGCCAAGTCCAGATGGACTTCTAAGATCTCAGGGAAAGGATGAAATGAGATGTTACTGGGCCTGCCCGAGAAATCGGTGTTTAACGGGCTATCGTGATCATGATCGTGATATCAGTGGTGTAGAGTATGAGATGTCACTCCAAAGATTATAAAATTTTTAATAGATTTATACATCTGGAGTTAAGTTTTTAACTGGGTGGTTACCTTGGGGTCTGCAGGAATCTCTGCAGCTTGTTGCTCTCTTCTGAGATTTATTTCTGAGTGTCTGGATCATGACCATTTATGAGCTTATATGGCGCTAGAGATAGTTCATGGGCATGACTGCCAGGATCCTGGAAGAACAGGGAGATGGTGAGAGATTGCCCTTTCTGGACTTGGTGTTAACCTGGAGATTTCAGTCACAAAATCCGCACACCTGAGTTTTTCAACAGATATACTTATGGGTGAGGATTATCCGAGCCTGTGGAGATAGGGCGTAAGCATGGTGATAATTGAGTTCTGGAGGTTTTTGGCTTCCAGGGCTCTGTTGGGGGGGGGGTGAGTCCTTTTACCCATCCCTCTCTGAGCTGAGCTTCCCTGGATATGAGGTTCAGACTGGGCAGGGTCCAGAGACATTTCTCTGTTCTGTATTTCTAAGTGAACTTTACAGATGTTGATTTTTTATCCTTCTAACAAACCTTTGAGAGACATTATCATTGCTCTCAGTATACACAAAATAAACTGAGGAAACTAGAGATGAAGACAGACATTTAATGTCATAGAGTGGAGAATTGGGACTTTTACCCAAGCAATACAAGTGGCTATAGTATCAATATGCTTGACCATGAATAACACAAGTCATGTTTATCCTTTATTCCTCTGTCCTCAGAACGCCAATCAGTGCCAAGTTTCTGATCTCTCTTTCTGTCTGTAAGCAGCAAGTGGAATATCCTATTTCCATCTCCTTCATTCAGTTTGTCTAGCATGACTCCCTGAATTATATCAGGTGTGATTTCCTCTTTTAAATGTCTACCATGTCCATATATAACCCAAAAGTTAGTGTGGTAGCTCTCAGACCCAGCATTAGTGGATTTTTTCTATAAATTTTTCCCCCTCAAGGTGGCAGAAAATACATACGGATTTTGAAATGATAGCAGTAGTTTGACTGCTGCAGCTGTGGCATTCACATGATTAAAGAATGCAGTGTTTTTGTTTGTTTGGGGGCCATATACAATGGGTGCCCATGGGTTATTCCTGGTAGGTTTGGGGACCATACAGCATGCTGGGCATCTAATCTGGATCAGCTACATACAAGACAAGTGCCCTATCTGCTGTAATATATTTCTGGCTCCAAGAATGCAAATTTTCACCTCATTCCTTTGTTCAAGTTAATAGTATTTTTCTTCTCTAAGTGGTACAATCTCATAACTTGTTACATAAGATTTTTTGTGTTTTGTCCACCTCTTTTTTCATGCATCTTCCAGTCACCACATGATGGAGGAAAAATAATAACAAGACTCATGAAAATCAGGATGCTGAGGAAATAAATTCAGCTTTGGAATCACACTAAACCTATTTTTTGGGGGATTTCAGATATGAGAGTTCAGATTGTTTTTGAAAGGCTGAATATACAGATGATGGCCAGAGCAGCTCTGACGATAGGACTCTGACCATAACCTTTGCAGCAACCACTGAGGAAATTAAGCCACAGTATCTGCAGTAGTCAGAGCAGAGATTAGCTTTGTCAGAGATTGTGATTTCTCTGAATTTTTGCCCCAGTATGCTGTCAGAACCAACCAGAGAAAGTCAAATGTGCCCACAACCAACTAGAGAAAGTAAAATGTGCCCACAAACATCATTTATGTAGTGTACAGAGTTCCTTGACCCAATTCCAACCTGAATTGTGTTTGCTTCCCCATACCAAGTAATTCTCAGACAGCAGCAGGGTGTCTGGGATTTATCATAACTCAAACTGAATTCTGACACTTGAATAAAAATAACTGAAAGGTTCCCAGGACCCCCTCCTTAGGTTTAATTTCCTAGCACAGATCATAGAATTTAGGGAACTTCTTTACTCAGCAGATCATCAATTGATTGCAAAGGATGAAGTTCAGAAATAACCAAATGGAAGTGATGCATGGGCCAAAGTATGGGGAAAAGGCAAGAGTTTCCAGGCTCTCTCCAGGTGGTCCATCCCTCCATTCCCCCAGGACATCTTCACCAGTTCTCAGGAGCTCCCTTTAGGCTTTTATGGAGACTTCAGTACACAGCCATGATTGATGAGCTTATTGATCACTGGCAAGTCTACTCAATCTCCAACTCCTTTTCCCTTCCCTTGGCGTGGTCTGAAAGTTCTAACCCTCTAATCATTTAGTTGGTTCTCCAAAGCCACCAGCCCTTATCCTCAGGCATTTCCCCCAACTCACCATTAACATAATAATGGACATCTTTGCCACTGTCAACATTCAGAAAATCCCAGGAATTGGGGAGCCAATGAGAACAATAGATTAAGAGTAAATATGAGAAATACATATTTTGCTCATCTAACGTGTATTTCTTATAACTAATACAAGCACAATTTGGCACAGGGCTTCCCTGCTTACAATGAACATGCGTCCATTTTTCCCACATCTACCATCAACATTCCTGACATGCCCTACCCCATATATTTTTAACCATAAATTTCTTTTAAGCCTACTTTTGAGTTTCTGCTGAATTCAAGTGATAACTCCCTTACTATAGTAAACCCTGAATAAACAGCTTCTGTTCTCATTTGTATAATCTTATTCCATGTTTTCAAGATAAATGAATCTCCTCTTGCTCTGTCTGACAGAAGATTGATTACGTTAATTCCCGTGTTTTTTTTTTCTATCCAGGGTTCTTGTTGTTTTGGGGGGCCACACCTGGCTGTGCTCAGGACTTATTCTTAGCTCTGTGCTCAAGATTCACTCCTGGGAGGTCAAGGGGACTGTATAGATTGCTGGGGATCGAAACTGGATTGTCCGTGTGTAAGGCAAGCACCCTACCCACTGCACTATCTGGTTTCCGAACAGAGATTTGTTCAATTGTCAACTACAGTCGCATGTAGCTCAGTGTTTCTCAAAGTAGATAATACTGTTTTCAAGGTGTGCTGGAATTATCTAGAGGACTCTAGGAACCACAGATGCAATTGAAGGGAAGGATCATTTCTGTTCTTCACGTAATGGAAGTAGGTAACAAAAAAGACCCATGGGTTACAAAGAAATGGAAATTTACATGACCCATTTTCTGTCAAATGAGTATATTTTTCTCCAAAGAGGGGGTGGTAGTAGGTCAAATAAATTTGGGGATCTCTGATATAGATCAATGGAGAGCTTCTAGATTTGCATGTGTGTTCTTAAAAATATTAGTTTTCACAGACTCAACAATACTGAAAGCATGAGCTCTAAGCTGCAACCACTGTCAAGGTTGGGGATGGGGTGAGGTGAGGATGGAGTATGGGAACACTGATGAGGGAAGTTGATAGTGATGGTGGGATTGGTGTTGAAATTCAACTATTAATCACTGTATCACTGTCATTCCGTTGTTCGTCGATTTACTCAAGTAGGCACCAGTAACGTCTCTATTCCTCTCAGCCCTGAGATTTTAGCAGCCTCTCTTTACTCATCTTTCCCAATGATTGGAGGCTCTTTCAGGGTCAGGGAAATGAGACTTATAATTACTGTTTTTGGCATATCGAATATGCCACAGGTAGCTTGGTAAATCATGGTTCTTTAATTAAAAATATTTTTAAAAAGAAAATGATTACACAAAAAAATTTAAAATATTAGTCGATATTAAAAATATTAAAAATATCATTGCCTTAAAATAATTTTATCTCCTACAATCTTTCCCAGTGATGCCTAGGGGCTATTCCTGGAGTATGGTGCCAGGGGTAGAACTGGGGTCAGCTGCATGCAAGGGAAGCCTTTTACCTCCTGGATTATCTCTCTGGTCTCACCCCCTGCTACTTGTAATTCACTGTGGTTGACCTTCTTGGTAGCATAAAAGAAATGGAAACCAAAGATATTAAGGAGAGTTTTATTTGTAAACTTAGTACCTACAAGTTTACAATCTTTTCATTCTACAAAAACTCTCAGAGTAGAGATCTGTCTGTTATACCAGCAGACGTATTACTTATAAGTTGCGAAAGAGAAAGTTTACTTCTTCCCAAATTGAGGAAGAGGCGGCGGTACTTTAATATCCTGACCTCTCTCAAGCTTCTTTTCACAATCCACGAGGTAATTGACTCCATCGATGACTATCTGAACAAGCTCCACCTTTGACAGTGAAAAAGATGATTAGTTTGCACAGAAGTTGCTGGAAAGATACTGATCAATAGAAACAAAACTGGAACAAATGAGAAACTGCCATGTCGATGTGTTTTATTACAACTTCTTCCATCTTATTATTGCCCTAGTTCTAGAAGGAAAGGGGGGGTGTGATAGTCATTGATACAAATGGGAAGCAGAGAATGGAGATTCTCTATTTCTTTAGTGAAAATGGAATTACTACTCTTTGCATAAGAACTTTAATAGATAAAATAATTAGCTAGCAATCTTAGAAATTTTTCATCTAGCAGAGAGAGCCCAAAATAGCAAAATGTGTCTAAGAAAGTAAAACTAGGTGTGACATCCTTGTATTGTTCCTTGGCCTAAATCTCAGTTCAGATATGTATCAAGCTATCTCAGCACTGAATACACTGGGATTCAGCTATTACTGTGCGATACTTCAGATTGCACAGTCTTTCTGAAATACTGTTTAAAATAAAATATTTGGCATTTGAATCTTGTTTGCTCTGTCCAGGACAACTTTGCTTAAAGTTTTTGCTTTAAAGGAAATTGTGGATTAAATTTAGTCAACTTTAAAAAATTCCTATTTTTATTTTTTATCTTTATTTATTATTATTATTATTATTATTATTATTGGCTTTTTTGGGTCACACCCGGCGATGCACAGGGGTTACTCCTGGCTCTGCACTCAGGAATCACCCCTGGCGGTGCTCAGGGGACCATATGGGATGCTGGAAATGGAACCCAGGTCAGCCGCATGCAAGGCAAATGCCCTACCCGTTGTGCTATTGCTCCGGCCCCCCCCAAAATTCCTACTTTTAAATAAGTGTTTAAACTTTGGTTTATAAATACTGTTTTTCTTAAAAACTAAAGCACATCTGCCTAGGAGCTTTTTTCTGGTTTCTTCTCCAAGAGATTAATGGTACTATGTCATCACCTAAAGAGGCCAAACTAAGAAAGTAAGCAGTTTCTTAGTTTCAGAAAGCACTCAGATGGCATGGTTTAAAAATACTGAGGCCCTGAGGGAGAAACAGAAAGCTAGTTATTACTAACCAAAGAAACACAGAATTTTCACTTGTGTAATTATCCAAACCCCTTTGTTCATAAGGATGTGGTAAAACTGGCATCTCATTCACTGCTAATGGTTTCTTTCTTGTATAACTCTGCAGGAAGAAATCTGATCAGAAGTTAGGAATTCCTTTTTTAAAATAAATAAATCCTATATTATCAGGGTAGTGATTATAGATACACACAGAGATGATCAGAGTTATGAAGAGTGACAGTAAATAATAAAATGTAAAATCAAAATATTAAGGTTGGAGCGATAGTACAGTGTTTGCTTTGCATCAGCCAATCCAGGTCTGATCCCTGGCACCATAGAGGGTCCCCTAAGCACTGCCAGGAGTGATCCCTGGGCACAGAGCCAGGAATAAGCCCCACCAGGAGTGATCCCTGAAAGCAGAGCCAGGAATAAGCCCTGAGCTCTGTTGAGTGTGACCCAAAACAAAAACGAGCAAACAAACAAACAAAAAACCCCACAAAAATCAAATGATTTGGAAAATTTTAAACAGAAAATGACTAGGCTGTCATTAAAAATCATGTTTTTGAATAATACTTATTATGATGATATGTTTATGATATATTAGAGGAAAGATGTGTTATACTGTCAAATATATTAGACTTAAAACTTTTTGAAGTTGACTACCTTGCTTTGCAGTAATAAAAATCTAGTTAATATAAGAACTAGGCTAGAACCCAGATTTTTAAAATTTATTACACCATATATTATTCAGTTACATTTCAGAAGTTACAGTATTTATAGTTATTTCTTCCTCCAGGAACTGGAACTGTATCAGCATTGGTAGCACATGCTGACAATTATGTTAAGTGTTTTCTCCCTTTTGCTAGAATACTGGCATAGATACCAAAAAGGAATGACATATTTAAAAGATGGAGGAAAGAAAAAGCATCAATAATCCAGAGATTTAGTAAGAAGTCACCTAGAGTTGTGTTATAAAAGGCAGCTCCCCTTATCAAGAGAATTTTTTTAAATTAAGGAACCATGATTTACAAAGTTATTCACAACTGAGTTTTCTAAGTTAATGATGGCCGTGATATGTTCAGTGGACCACAAACTAGTAAGTAGGTCTAACTTAGAGAGACCAGCATTTGAGTATGTATGTTTGTTAAATGCTTCTTCACTTCATCTCGCATATTGCTCCAGGCTTGCATATAATTTGTGAATCTCAGTCACCCTGTGTATTCACAGAATCCTAAAGATTGTTGTAAGAGTACCATTTTATATATACCTAATACATATCTATGTTTTTGTTGTTTGTGCTGTTTTGGGGGTCACACCAATGGTGCTTGGGGCTTACTCCTGGTTCTGTGCTCAGAGAATCATATGGGATACCACAGACCAAAGTTGGGTCAACCACATGCAAGGCAAGTGCCTACTCACTGTACTACCCCAATAATATCTTATTTACTATTTTAACCCTAAAAGTAAATTTTCAGAAACTATCAAGTAGCCATATGTGCTAAAGATGATGGCATGTGGGATTCAGGCAAAGGTAAATCATAATCACAAGAAAATTCCATGATTTTCCACCCTCAATGAGTGAGGCCACAAATTCCTTGATTCTTCAGTGATAAAATCCTGCCTTTCTTGAGCAGAATAGAGCTCCTGCAGCTGCAGATTGCTGGAAGAATCTGCACTCAGGGGAAGACCCATTGTGGATTCCTTACCTTGCCTATACAATCTTGATTTACACAGTGTTGACCTTTATGCAGCTATTCCCATGGAGGTACCTAACAGCTAATATGTCACGTGTCACTGAATGACATTTCAGTCAATGACAGACCATATATGTGATGTGAGTCCCAAAAGGCTACAATACACCACATAACCTGAGTAAGTGGAAGGTCATGCCCAGAGTTTGATTGTTCCCGACATTTGGACCATGTTAAAATCACATAGCAATGCCTTTTTCAGCAGCATCCCTGCTGTCAGACAACCCACAACTGCACGACAAAGTGAAATGTTAACATGACTCAGAACTCAAAGGGGTTAGCCCTGTTTCCTCATTCTCTTTTCCTCTTAGGCTGACTTGGTAAGAGAGTTCTAAAAACAACATGCAAAATACCTCAGATCGCCCAATGCGATCGATGTTGGAAATATCATACACATCAGCTACTGCTGCTGTGTCTACACCACCTGTACCACGTTTCTGGAGACGCAGGTTCTCTAGGATCTTGGAAAAGCGTGGATCCTGGGACAAGAAATAATACATATTCAATTCACCAGCATTGACACCTAGATCCAAGAGTTAGAGCACAGGCTGGCCTAGGGAGTCTTGGAGCATGCTTAAGACCTAGCAGTCCTAAAAATTACTGTTGATTTTGGACACATTTATGGTGCACTGGGACACAGCTGGGACTTTCAAACCTTACAACAGCCCATGGAGTAGGTATTGCTTTCACACTTAATTCACACAGGAAACAAAGGCTCAGCAGAATAGATTTTCTCCAAGTCCAACAACCAGAAGGTAGCAAAGTAGTTATTAACATCTATTCAGTTATTTTTGGCACCCAGACACCATTGTTGGTGAGTTTATTATTAATCTATATAATGTCTATCATTGATATCATTAAAATAATGAAGTTAGATCACAGAAAATCATTTTTTTAGCATTGTAATTTTTAAGAAGATTGTCAGAGCTTTTGGGAGAGGCAGGAATCATGTTTTCTAAAATTATTTTTTAAAGTATTGGGGCTGGAGAGATAGTGCAAGCATTAAGGTGCTTGTTCTGCATAGGACCAGCCTGGATGATCCCTGGTACCACATAGGATCCCCTAGGGTCTGTACTGCCTAGAGTCACTCCAAGCAGAGAGCTAGGAACAGTCCCAGAGCACAACTGGTTGTGGCCCACATGTCCCCCATTCCAAATGTGTTTTGGGATGTTGTGCAGAAATGATAAGATGCCTGCCAGAATCCTTTTTCTTTCTCATCCACAGGGAGGGGCATGATTGGATAAGAGGTGCTGGGAACTGAACCCAGGACGACATCACTTACTAATGGAACAAGCAGACGTGGTGTGTGCCACTTCCAAGCCTAAATGCCTTCCATTTTTCCTTGAGCACATCTGCATGGCTTTGCCTCTACTTACAAGCTGGATCGTGGGGTGTGATGTGACTAGCACTGGGTACAGGGCCCTGAGCCAGGTGTTCTGATGCAGCTTCCGGAGCTACAGCATAAGCATCACCTTGAAAACTTGTTAGAAATGCAGATGCTGGAGCTGGAGCAGAAGTATAGCAGGTAGAGTATTTGCCTGGCTCACGACTAAACCAAGTTCAATCCCCAGCATCCCATAAAGTTCCCCACCTGCCGCCTGCCCTTGCACCCTTCCAGGAGTCATTCCTGAGTATCTCCAGGTGTGGCACAAAAAAAAAATGCAGATGTTTCAAGCAGGCCATGAAACTGTGTTTCTATTAGCCTCGGCATGATTCGGATGCAGGCTCAAGTCCAAGAGAGACTCTGCACCAGAGGGGGTGGGTAGGAGAGGACCCCAGGCAGCAGAACCAAGTAGCCCACTTACCAATCTGGATTGGTTACATGAGGGAGAATTAAACATTGTTGTTCCCTAAGCTACACTCCTTTCCTATAGTCCCTTATCATTTGATCTTGTCTGATACAAATATGAGGTCAACTCGAGCCTATCTCTTATTTTCTATTATAGGCACAGAAAGTAAGGTGAAGGAAGGAGACATAGCATTTCTCATCTCTCCACATAAGGTGAAGAAAAGAGACATAGATTTCTCATCTCTCCAGACTGGAGCAGAAGTGGGTGGAACCCAACAGGACTGCTGACTATAGAACATTACCTTGCTGAGCTTTGGGATCTTAACATGGACACCAGCCCGTAATCCTGTGCCCAGGTTTGATGGGCAGGTCAGAATGTATCCAAGGCGTTCGTTCCACATAAACTCCCAGCCTCGTTCTTGGATTAATCGTTCTACCTACAAGAGAAAATAAATGAGAGTTCTTAGGAATCTATTTATTCAAAAAAAAATATGTATAGTTAGTTTTGAAGTAACCTACTGTCATTTAAACTTCTAGATTGGATTGTTTGCTATTGCTCTTTGTAAAGATACATATCTTTCAGTAAACTACATTTTTTTAACTTTTACAAAAAGAGAATCTATTAATTCAGATATATTTATGTGTTATGTATGTTTGCCACAGATGAAATGTAGGTCTATTTGCAGTACTTCTTTAATTAAAAAAGATATCTTAGACTATTTTAATTAAATTATATGAACCATAATTATGTAATCCTTGAGTACAGTACCCAGCTCATATTAAACAGTTGAAAAATGTCCGTTAATGTTCTTTTTCACAGCATAGTAAGTTTAAAAGGAGATTGGTGTTCTCTGGTCAGGTTACTAATGAACACAATAGTTACTTCTTGTCTTATCTTTATGCTTAGAATAGCTAAAAGCAATGTTAAAGAAGCAAGAGAATAATGATCAATAGACTTCGCCATACCATTTTGGACTGGGGAGGGAAGCATAAGCCCTAACAAAAGAAAGCCATTTCATTTTTGAAACATTTTTGAAGTCCCATTCCCAAAGAGTGCTTGAACCATGCAAAAAATCAGCCTCATCCTTGAAGTACAATAGCACTTCCTTCCAAGAGTAAAAAAACAGAGACATTTTATTATAATGGCTATAAAGAAATCTCTGACAATATCTTACTTCTTTAAGTCCACGACAGAATCGCTCAAATACTCTCTTCATATTGCCTCCTTTTTCCATAGAGATTACCCTGGTGTGGTCTTCCTCGTTTATCCAGATGAGAAAGGTCTTGTCATAATTATGCCTAATGAAGAAAGCAATGTGGTATTGGGTGTTAATTACATTTGTTTCAACACATGAAAATTTCCACTCTCTTAATAAAGCTTGATTACTTTATTTTACCTTCCTCATTTCCTGCATGGCCCTAACTTCTGAGTTATGCCTGGACAAGTACTGCGAAATAATATTACTTTGACAGATAAAGAAATAAAACACATTGTAGCTTGCAAAGAAATCATGTATTTTTACCCAAAGAGAATACAAACATCCTCCTTCCTCAGAATAGGATGGCAGAAACTCAACTATGGCCACTTTTGGTTTGAACACTGACAAGAGTACATTAGTACATTTTTGTTTGTTGTTTTGTTTTTCTCTGGCCACACCTAACTGTACTTCTGGCTCTATACTTGGGGATCGCTCCTGGCAGTGACTGAGGACCCATCACTGCCAAAGTGATCCCTGTGGAGTGATCCTCAGGGCAGGGGGTCCAATTGGGTTGGCCATGAGCAAGACAAGCATTCCTGTTCTATCTCTCCAGTCCACTAACCGGAGTACTTTATCTCCAATAGATTGAGCCTAAAATTTTGTGGTGCCTAAGAAGAAATGTTTTACCCACAGCCCTAGGTGCTTGGGGTGCGGATCATTCAGCATGTTCACTGCTCAGAATCTGCCATCCCACCCTCACTGAGCTGCTGCAGCAGCTTCTGAGCACTTTTATCTCAGCTCTTTCAAGTAGTATCAGAATAACCTGCCAAGGTGCTGCGGACAGCTGGCCAAGATAAAATATGTGTACACTTAATATCCATTCTTCCTCATAGGGTTGTGCTTACAGGTTCAATATTTACCTTTCATTTCCTGCTCCCTTAAAATCATGAGCCAGATTCTCTGTGAGGTCAGATAATATGAAGCTATGTTTTTCTTGAAAGTGCAGTCTTTTATCTCATGCATAATGCATGCAAACCTGCGAACATTTCCGCACAGCTCAGACTCGTCACACCATACTTAGGCATCTCGCACAGACACTCACACGCCGTCTCTAACTACTCTCTCCTCTCCACTGCGCTCAAGCTGAGCATGCTGTCAAGAGCCAGGTCACAGCAACTCCAGGTTAGGACAAGCAGGTGATCTAAAGGAGATCGTCTGCACGCATGGCAAATGTGAAAACATTATGTCCATACCAGATTCCCCGGGCATCTGGCCAGTCACGGGCCATCCCAGCACAGGTTAGTAAAGGGGATACTGGTTTATCAAACAGAAAGTGGTCCTGCAGGCCAAAAGGGACAGAACAAAAAAGGAGAAACTGATGAGACCAGATGATGGCAAGTGCCAGGTGACTAAGTTTCAGCTCACAAATATGGTTGGCATCTCTCTGGCAGTGGTTCTCAGTCTCAGCTTCCCTCCACACCAGTAACCCTTTAGTATCATTAAAAAAAAAAACCATGAATATTCAGTTGCTATCCACCAGAGACTGAACCTTAATTACTATGATTGAGGCCTGGATATTGGTATTTCTTGAATATGTCTGGCTTATTCCCATATATAGCTAAGGTAGAAAATGCTGTATTAGCCTGGGTGGACATACTTAATGGCCATGGAGTATGTGTCCCCTAAAAACACGGGCACTCTGCAGAGGCAACGTGGCTAGTGAGTATAAGTCTGCTAGACTTTTAGCTGCTTCTAGCATTATTGTTTCATTTGGTGGATGTTTTATCATCCACCTTATTAGAAAGTCTCTGAAATGTAATGTTCTAGGAAAAGATGGGATCTTGCAGTTCACTGCAATGTAGATGGATCTGAAGGGTACCAGGTTAAGTGAAATAAATCAGAGGAAGAAGGAGACACACTGGATGATGTCATTCATCTGTGCTATATGGAGCAACAAAATGGGGAATTGATGGAATTGAACAGTGACGAGTCCTTGACCTTGGATTACAAAATTCAAATTACTAAGCAGTGGGGGAATGGCACTAATGCTAACTTTACTTTCTGAGGCAGTGGTGAGAAGTTGTGTGCTGATTGTGTGTGTGTGTGTGTGTGTGTGTGTCTGTGTGGCATATTCTGAGCCTAAATAAACATGGGTTGAATCTGAAACAAAACAAAGCATAAGGAAGGGGGAGCTAAGTGGGAATGACTGAAGACAGGGCTAGAAGTGACATAGGGACAGTGGTTGAAGATCTCAGGCACTTTGGTGGTGATGGGGTACAGTACCTTTATACAAGCCCCCAAAACATTAATGATTGTCAGTATGATACATAAATTATAATGAAAATATCCTTAAAATAATAATGCTCTACAAATAATAAAATAACACCATCAATTTAATGCTGATTATGTGTCAGACTTAATGCTACATATTTTTATTTCCTTTCATCCTCACAGTAACACTAGAAGTTCATTCTGTTTTATAGGTTTTGAGAACTGAAAATCAGAGAGAAGAAACAGTGGCACCCGGCTAGGAAGTGGCAAAGCCCAGATTCCCATCTAGAATTCTCTAGAATTGTCAGACTCACAGACCTCTGCCTTTAACCACTGAAACAAGGCTATGTCAAGAAACTGACTCAACAAGTCGGCAGGCAAAGACTGGATCCACCTGGTGAGAATTTGCCTGCAGTTACGATGTATTCAAATCTGATTATAATGAAATAAGAAATCAAAATTAAGGGAGGTGTTCCCCCAATCTCTAAGAAAGTGAAAAGCCAGAGACCTACCTAATAAGCTAAAGACCAGGAAAGTGTCCCTTAAGCTGGAAGCCAGAAATGGTTATTTGGTGGAAGAAGGCTATTTTGGGGAAGAAGGCTTGCCTAAACCTGGGTTCCAAGAGCTACAGAGATGGGGGCTAAGCCAGTGGTCCACCAGCCCGCCTGCTTTAGCTGTGCTCTGCGTCTTGGGCTTAGTCTACCTCAGTGCAGAGAGAAGCTGTGAAAGCACATGAAGAGGCAGCAGAAGGCCAACCACGGTTCCAGTGGGAGTCAGATCAGAACTTCTACTTGCAACTAACTCCCAGACTTTTCTAGCTTCTAAAACTTTCTTCAGGTCCACAACCCTTTTTTAGGAACAGGCTTGAGCTTCCAGCACCTGAGCACTCCCATTGCTTATGTTTATAACCAGCAAGGAGCTCCTTCCTTCACTCCACCCACCCCCATTTGGAGCTCCCTCCACGCGGCTTTGATCTAGTCCCACATTGCTTTAAGGCTCTAAGGTAGAATCTTTGCATCTTTACAGGCTTAAATCCCTGCCCTGGGGGCCTTCTTCTTCTTCTTTTTCTTTTTTTTCAGTTTGGGGCCACGCCCAGGTGGTCTTATGGGATGCTGGGGACCTAACCAGGCAAGTGCCCTCTGCCCTGCCCTCATCTCGCACTAATGCTTCCACCCAAGTCCCTGTGTCACAGGGTAGGGGCCAGAACTCCCGGGGTGGCCCCAATTGCACAGGTCAGAAATCTCAATGTAGCCCGAACTCCAGCATGGCTCAAGGGGCAGGTGGTTCAAGGGCCCCACTCACATCGATGAGTCGCTGCTGATCGTGCTCCGTCATCTCCGACAGCCTGTAGTAGCGGCCAGCCAGATCCCCCTTGAGGCCCTCCAAGGCGGTGATGGCCACGTTCTCCACCTCCCGGCGCTCGGCGCGGGTGCAGGCAGGCGGCAGGCTCAGCCCACGGATGCTGCGCCCGGTGCGCACCCGAGAGGACAGCACGTAGCGCTCGTCAAACAGACCGTGCGTGATCTGCCGGGCAGAGGGCAGGGGGCCGCGGGGATCAGCGTTGGCCCAGGAGCCTGCCCCAAGCACGGGGAACCCTGCATGGGCGCCTCAGACAGCCCACATGCCGGACACATTCTGGAATTTGGAGGGGTAAGGGGCCAGGGCCTTGGAAAGAAGCTGACAGAGACCCTTGACCCAACGCCACCTGGAGTTACCCCCAGTAGATCCAGGATAAGTAAAGGGATGGCAGAGGCTGACCAGAAGAGACATAGGAGCAGGGCAGGAGGGTCCTGGCACTTTGGTGTTGGTGAAGGTGCGGTAACTTTGTCCTTCAATAGCATAAATTTTACCACCATTATAACCATTCTACCTAAAGGATAGTTTCAATAAAATCTGATTAAAAATTGAATTAAAGAAGGAAATGACTGAGCTGGAGAGATAGCTCAAAGGGCTGGAGCTCGTGCCTTGCATATGGGAGGCTGGGTTTGAATTCTGGTACCTCACAGTACTCTGAGCAACGCCAGGAGGGCCCACAAGCACCTCCATGTATGGACCCTCTAAACAAACAATAGATAACACTTGGTGACTAACACTCTTCTGGTGGTATTTACTAAAATCTTTTTAATAGGGGTGGGGCCAGAGAGATGGTGTAGTGGGTAGGGTGCTTGCCTTGTACGTGGCAGACCCTGATTCAATCCCCAGTACCCCACAGGGTCCCCTGAGCCCACCAGGAGTGATCCCTGAGAGCAAAGCCATGAGTGAGCCCTGACAACAGCAGGGTATGACTCCAAAATCAAAATAATAATAATTAAATTTAAAATGGAGGGGGGTATGGAGAAGCAGTACCGGGGGTTAAGGTGCGGCTTGCATGCTACTGACTCTGGTTCCATCCCCTGCACTTCATATGGTTTCCTGAGCACCACCAGGAGTCACTCGGGAGCACAGAGCCAGGAATAGCCCCTGAGTACCACAGAGTGTGGACCCTGCTTCAGAAAACCATGAAAGGCCTCAGGCCTTTCTTGCCTGATTCTCCCTGGCCCTCTACAAGGCTGGCTCTGCTTTCAGAGACATTAGACCCTGGGGCCTCCTCTTAGAAGCTCCTCGCTTTGGGCTTGGCAGGCTTCGTGGGAAGGAGAGAGCGGGCCAGAGCTTACCTTGGATGCATCCAGATCTGTGGGGTGTTTCATAACTCTGGGGTCGTAGCCATTGTGTCTTAGCTTGATGACAGGGTCGAAGAGGTCAGCAAACACCTGGGGGAGGAAGGGAGTTCTTACTTACTCTGTTGTTAATTTTTTGTGCTGCTTCTTGGCAGTGTCTGGAATCGAACCCAGGGCTTTACACATGCTAGGCGAGGAGGGCTCTCCCATGAAGCCACATTCCTCACTCCCCTCTACACTGACAGGGGCTCCTTGCTCTTCAACCCACATTAAACTACACATCCCCAGGACATTTTCTTGTTGTTTTCTGTACATGTGATGTATGTTTTTTGTATGTTGCGCATTTGCACAAGCTCATGGCTCTTCATAAATATATATGCTTCTCGAAAAACCACTAAAATACGCTTAAGCTGTGGCATCTCTCTACCTCTGCTGGCCAGAAAACCGGACCCCAGTCCTCTCAAAGGCTGTTCTCCAGCCACCCTGGGACATCCTTCCCAACTACAGTTGTTTCATTGCCACTGAGGTCCTCTGTTCTGTTCAGTGGTTCCTGTACTCTTCCTATGATTCCACCTCACACATAAGGTCACTGTCACTGTCACTGTCATCTCATTGCTCATCCATTTGCTCGAGCGGGCACCAACAACGTCTCCATTGTGAGACTTTCTTACTATTTTTGGCATATCGAATACTCCACGGGTAGCTTGCCAGGCTCTGCTGTGCAGGCGAGATACTCTCAGTAGCTTGCGGGGCTCTCTGAGAGGGGCAGAGGAGTCAGACCCAGGTCGGCCTGCATGCAAGGCAAATGCCTTACCCACTGTGCTATCGCTCCAGCTCCCACACATAAGGTAAAAACAGAAATTTCATTTGTTTTCCTTTTTTTTTTTAATTGATGGGGAGAGGGGTTGTCCTCAGGGATGCTCAGGGATATCTCCTGGTTTTGTGCTCAGGAAACACTTCTGGTAGTGCTCAGGGATCGTACGGGATGCTATGGATTGAATGCAGGTCAATATGGGATGCTGAGGATTGAACCTAGGTCAACCAGATTCATGGAAAGTGTCCTACCCACTGTACCATCTCTCTAGCCCCAGATTTCTTTTTTCTCAGTTCATTCTCTGAATGAGCCTGGGTCACTGTCTGCTCTCTAACCCAGAGGCAGGGTTCAGAGCTGCTGTGTGGAAACCTGGCCCCAGGGGAGTTGCAGGGTGAGCTGGTCTGGAGTCAGATGTTCCAGCTTCCCTGTGTGAAAGCTTACATATGATGGGCACAGGCTGGCTCCACAAGGGAGGGAGGACCGGGACCCCCTCCAGAGCAGCCCCAGCCTCATCAATTTTACCTCATAGGACTCCTCATCACCAGCCACCATGCCCACGGTCTTGATGAAGGGGTGGCCGGGGTTGTCCACTCCGGTCTGAATGCACTGATCCAGGGTGTAGCCGTTGGGAGTCATCTTGTTTCGAAGCTTGGCGTAGATGGATGGGGTGAGGCACTCGGCCATGCAGTTGTTGTGCTTGCGCAGGTCAGGGTAGTCAGCGCTGCAGGGAGGAGAGAGGGTTTCAGCTGGGGGCCCTGGAGGGACGAGCTGGGACGGGCTTTGGGCTCGCTTGCTTTCCACATTGGCCACAGCCTCGGGGCACCCGGCTGGGATTCACGCTCGGGAGTCAGTCAGGACTCAAGCAGCCAGCTTTCTTCATTTTGAGGGGGGGCAGTGCTTGGGCCACACCTGGCAGTGCCAGGGGCTACTTCTGGCTCTATGCTCAGGGGTCTCCCTAGCAGTGTTCAGGGGATCATATGTGGTCTTGAAGATCAAAACAGGACCCCAAAGTATGATAAATATGTCTCTAACTTGAGACTTTCTTTTGGGGGGGGCGGGGTGGGAGGGCAGGAAGGAGGCATAGGCCACACATGGCAGTGCTCAGGACTTACTCCTGGCTCTGTGCTCAGGGATCACTCTTGGCAGGGCTCAGGGAACCATATGTAATCCAGAGAACCATACACAGTGCTACATGCAAGGGCCTAGAGATAGTACAGAGATAGCACCGTGAGTAAAGTTCTTGCCTTATACCCAGTCTATTAAATCCCCAGAACCCCATATGGTCCCCTGAGCTCCTCCAGAAGTGATCACTGAGCACAGCCAGTATGGGGGGGAAAAAAACTAAGGGAAAATACTATAAATGAAGGCAAGTATCTTATCCTCTGGATTACCTCTCTGGCTTAACTTTCCAAAGAGGAGATGGAGAGAAAATCATTAGAAATTGAAGTCATAGGCAAGGGGCCAGAGCAATAGTACAGTAGGTATGGTGTTGCCATGCACACAGCCACCTGAGTTCGATTGATTCCTGACATCCCATATGCCCCCATCCCAACCCCCATGAGCATTGCTAGGAGTAGTTCCTAAGTGCAGAGCCAGGAGTAACACCTGAGCATGTTGGGGTGTGAACCAAAAAGAAGGAAAAAAGAGAGAAAGAAAGGAAGAAAGAAAGAAAGAAAGAAAGAAAGAAAGAAAGAAAGAAAGAAAGAAAGAAAGAAAGAAAGAAAGAAAGAAAGAAAGAAAGAAAGAAAGAAAGAAAGAAAGAAAAGAAGGCCAAAATAATAATGACAAAACAAAAATTAAAGTCATAGGCAGAATTTCCCTGGCCCAGCCCCCCAAACCCAGAAGTCTGGGTATGACAGCCACAATTGGATTCTACAGAGCAGCTCAGCACCCGAAAATGGCCTTCCTCTAAAGCATCTATCTGCGCTCGGTCTGGGTGGGATACAGCTTCCAGGGCCAAGACCGCTTTGTCGGAACAATGCCCAGCTATTGAAATGGATGCGCAGGAAGAAACCAAGTGGATGTTCTCTGGGGCCCAGAGCAACTGCTAGGAATTTCCCCCAGAATCCCTGATTCTTGAAAGTGGCAGGAAATGACTTGGAGCATGTTGGGCTCTCTGACCTTCTTCAGACCAGTTCTTCAAAGTCCTGCAGCATGTACTTTAAATTCCTCAGCAAACTTCCCAGGGCCAGGAACTAATGTCCATCTTCATTACAACCTCCTGTTACCAGGCCTCCCTCCACCCTGACTCCCCATCTGTTATGTGTCCTTCCAAGTTTCTACTTAAAATGAGAAGCTAAACATCACATGTCCTAGAGGCAGTGAGGCAAGGGTCTGAATTTTATCTTACTAATTGTGAGATCTTGAGTACTACTGGATTTTTCTAAGCTTCTGTTTGGTCACAAAAGGGTGCTAAAGAGGAGTAAAGCTGGAGTTCCCATTTTACTCATCTTAAATAACGGAATAAATAAATAGTGCCCCTAAGTAAACAGCGCTCCTAAAATGAGCACTCTGTGTAAAATGCCTAACACACACGAGGTGTAATAAACATTAGCTGCTAATACTATTACTGTTCAATTAGAGCACAAAGTCTACACTCAGCAGCAGTGTCGCAGAACCCCAGATTTCTTCACCAAATCTCAGAAATGATTGTTAATCTGACTTTTCCAAGGAAAATCCAGGGACCTTTGCTGACTGGTCCCAGCAGGGGAAATTATACTTCTGGCTGACATTTTGTATAATTTTATTTTGAGTAATTATTTTATGGCTTGGGGCCACACCCAGTGGTGCTTGGGTTTGCTCCCAAGTTTGTAGTTAGGGGTTTCCAGGAAAACCAGGTGATGCCAGGAAAAAAATCCCAGGTCTCCTGCCAGCAAAGTATGCACTCAGCCATTTGAACTTTCTCTCTGACCCTGGAGTTACTTTATTTTATTTTTAATTTAAGGGGTTATGGGCCACTGTGCCCCAGGGTTTTTCCTGGCTCTGTGCTGAGCAATCACTCCTGGCAGTGCTTGGGAAGGACCTGGGATTGGCTTATCCCTGTGTCATCTCCCCAGCTTCCTAGAGTTACTTTTACTTTTTTATTTTAAATCCCACCTATAAGTGAAACCATACAGCATTTGTCTTCTCCTGTCTTATTTCACTTAGTAGTGTGCCCTTCTTTTTCATTCATGCTGCTGCAAATAAAAAATTTCTTCTTATTAATATGGTTGAATAATACAGAGAGAGAGAGCCAGAGATGGAGAGAGAATGGGGGGCGGGGGAGACAGACAGAAAGACACAGAGAAACTCCCCCTATCCCCAGAGCTATTTTTAAAGCCAAGAGAAACTGACCTTGCTGGGAACATCTTGGGCTGCTCCCGGGTCTCGGCACGTACTTTCTGCCGGTTGACCACATAGCCAGTGGTCAGGGCACTGGTGCCCAATGTAGCCAACAGCAGAGAAGCATTGCGGCCGGTGAGCAGCTTAGAGAAGGCACTGGCCATTCTTCTTGATGGAAGAGAGGAAGAATGTCTAGAAATCAGAGAAACTGCATTAGACCACCTCATGGAATAGGACTCAGGACAGCACAGATATCAGCAGGCAAGAGAGACAAGGGCAGGGGCAGTTCTGCTTTCTCTTAGATCCCACCACCTCACTCTCACTGTAATACTTAGGACAATCTAGAAAGGCTTAAAGATTGTGAAGGTCAAATTACTTGACGTTCATACCAATCCTCCCCCCTCCCCCGCCCCTACATCATCTGATTGAGGAAAATACAAATTAAAATGGAGAATTTCTACTTCTGTCACTTTGACAGACCAGGTACTAGTTTGATCCTTGTCATGATATAACTTCTAGTTAGACTCTACATAGGAGTGATTGCTGGGCTTGTAAGAAGTAGCGAAAATCGGATCTTGGGAAGGGAGCTATACCAGCACGCTCTCCGCCGAGATGCGACCCGGGTGGCCGCACGTTTGTGTGGCCGTTCTGCCGCTGATTGACCATGATCCAGAGGCCAGCTAGACTACTTTTGGTACCAGCAGCTGCTTGCAGAAATGTCTCTAGACTGTGAACTAAGCCATAGCCCCATGCTGCCCCAGGAAGGGAAATGATGTAATTTCTAACATAAATCTCCCTGGACTTAGTTACTGTCATCCCATTGCTCATCGATTTTTTTCGAGTGGGCACCAGTAAAATACAGAAATTCTAAAACGCGCAGTCACTATCGCGGCGGCGTGACTTCATATCTCTTCATTCTCAACAATGGAAAACTAATTATCAAATGCTTCCTTTTCAGCAGGACTATTTTTTGGGGGGGAAACTCCAACAACAGTAGTGAGTTTTGTGTTGCAATATGGAATGTAATCAAGGTAAAGAGAAAGTGAAGTGAAATTTATCAGCTACGCAGGCAGGGGTGGGAGGGTGAGGGCGTGGGAGGTATACTGGGGTTTTTGGTGTTGGAATATGTGCACTGGTGAGGGGACCGGGTGTTCGAGCATTGTATAACTGAGACATAAGCCTGAAAGCTTATGTCACTAGCCAACATCATTTTCCCAAGTGATTTGATGTCAGAGTTCAGAGCAAGGCAGCAGCTTTGGGTTGTATTGAAACTAGAGGCCCTGGAGCACTAAAGACAGGATAACAGAAGTAAGATGGGGAGATGAGACTCTGAATTAGGGGCCTTGGGCTGAAGTAACTCAAGGTCAGTAGACTTTTCATCTAGCTCCTAGTAGAAGCTGACCCAAGCCCTCTTAGGGGAAAGCATCTCAATTGTGGTTCTGGTTTCCTTCCTACTGATTAAGGTCATGTAATTAGCTATCAAAGATCACCAGGGATATGAGAGGCTGTGTACCATAACCAAGAGAAGAACTAATGCATATCTACATTTCCTATGACTGAATTGTCAGGTAAGATACAGATTAGTTCTATGTGAACTGTTTCATCAGTGATGGCATCACACAAATAAGCAGCCACAAAAGATTATTATGACCCAATAAATGTGAAAGAGATTCATAAGGACTACTAGATACCATGCAGTTGAAGATAGAATAAACAAAAAGGGTGCTTTACCTTGGGAAATTCCCCATAATGTAGCACAGAGAAATTTTAAAAAGGAGATATAAGATATAACTTAAGAGATATTGAGGACGGAGATGAACCAAGAGCCGCGGCACGAGAAGCAGAGCCTCCCGCCTACTGACTGTGATCCTGAGGTCTCCTAACCCATTTTGGCACCAGAGCAGATTCTTGCAGCCATGCATTTTGACTGTGAACAGGACTACAACCTCGTGCAGCCCGGGGAGGGATTTTTTTCCCTCTCCACCCCATTTTTCTGAGCGAAAATGGCGGCAGCGGCAGCAGCCACGCGGTGAGAGCCACCCTCTAAGACCCCTACACCAGGAGGTAGGACTTTCTTTAGTGACGTAGCCTGTAGGTGATCCTGGGAGGGGAGGTGTTCCCGGCGCGCTTTCCGCCCAGAGATGAACCAAGAGCCGCGGCACGAGAAGCAGAGCCTCCCGCCTACTGACTGTGATCCTGAGGTCTCCTAACCCATTTTGGCACCAGAGCAGATTGTGAACTGAGCTAAAATATTAGAAACCCAAAACCGCGCGGCCGCAATAGCGGCCGCGCGGACTCAAAGTCTTCACTTTTACCAAGGAAGAGAAATTATTAGATGATGCTTATTCAGCAGACCTGATTGTTGGGGAAAATTTCCAATCAACATTAGTGAGTTCTGTATGGAAATATGAAATGTACTCAATATATAGAGAGAATAATGGGAATATCATCAGCTACTTAGATGGGGGGTGGGGTGGGAGGGGGGTGTATTGGGGTTCTTGGTGGTGGAACGGGTGCACTGGTGAAGGGATGGTTGTTTAATCAGTATTTGACTGTGACTTAAACCTGAAAAAAAAAAGAGATATTGAGGACACAATAGTATGTCAAATATGCTTTTAACTGAAGCCTTGGGAAGAGAAAACAGAGAAGTCATATTTAAAGAGAAATGGCTAAGAAATTTCTAGAACTGCTGAGAGTAAAAAAAGTCATGATTCAAAAGAGACAACATAGCTGGAAAATTGAAATCACACCTACACAGTAAACTATAGATTATTGGTGACAAAAATATAAAATCAGACAGAGGGCAGAAAGAGAGTATGGTGGGTAGGACACTTGCCTTGCAAACAACCAACCTGAGTAGGTGGTTTCAAAGAGGCTTTACTACGCATGACTGTGTGTGAAAATCTGGGTGACCCAGAAAAGGGTAAACTCCTAAAAAAATGAGATCAGAATGGCCTGGCATAAAATCCTAAGAGAGGTGTTCGGTGTCCTCTCTTTTCCTTAATTGCATCATGGGGAAAGAGATGAGTTTTCTAGCTTCATGTTTCCAAGATTGCCACTTGTAATACTCTTTCACATCTTCTTCCTTTTTTGTTTGGGAAATATTAGGGAGAACCTTGAATATCACTAAACACATCAAAGTCCTTAAGAAAAATTAGAAGTTTATTTTTCTACGTTAACTCAAGATAGTTGTCTTGAGCAGTCTTTCCTCTAAAGGAACTTTCTAAAAATCATTTTCTTAATACTACAAGCATTTATTTCATAATCAGTGAAGAAGATGAATGGGCCACTTCTTGTCTTATTTTCAGTTAAGGGGTCAAACTCAGAGATGTGCACATGTGCAATATCCTTTCCCCATTACTGGCCTCATAATGGGCCATTTCTTTTGTTTTGTTGTTGTTTGGTCTTGATTTTGTGTGGTGCTGGGGATTGAATCCAAGGCCTCACACATGCAAGGTATGAGATCTACTTTGCATGTAAGCTCTCTGTTTTGCTCCAGGGTAATTTCTTAATTTTGTCCTGAAGATGTGTAATAACTCAGGATGAATCTCATCATGTGACTCTGGGGTGTTATCTATCTCGTCTCAAGAGCTAGGGATATCTAAAAAACTATGTGAAATGCTACCTGGTCTTGCTGTGGGATGGCAACCTTAACTACATCTTTCAGGTGTGTTTTACATGTTTTTGTACCCACCGATTTATTTCCTGAGCAGATAGGCAAGGCTGTCATCTGAGTTTTACCAAAGGAAAAGAAACCAAAGTAAAAGTTTCACCCAAGTAAAAGAAACTTTGCCTAAATTCTTTGCAGGGTATCACTGTCACTGTCACTGTTATCCGGTTGCTCATCAATTTTCTCGAGTGGGCACCAGTAATGTCTCCATTGTGAGACTTGTTGTTGCGGTTTTTGGCATATTGAATACGCCACGGGTAGCTTGCCAGGCTCTGCTGTGCAGGTGAGATACTCTCGGTAGCTTGCCAGGCTCTTCGAGAGGGGAGGAAGAATAGAACCTAGGTCAGCTGTGTGCAAGGCAAACGCCCTACCCGCTGGGCCATGGCTCCAGCCATTGCAGGGTGTAGGAGCCAAAAAATAAGATGGGTCAGGGTATTTACAAACTGACAAGGCTCCTTCTCCCTACATGGTGCTGGGGATCAAACCCAAGGCCTCACATGTGCGAGACAAGTTCAACTAACAGGAAGTACATTCATCACTTGTCTCAAGTGCTCTGAACTTTCAGTTTTCTCACTGGGGGAGATGCACCTTAGGAAGCAGAGTTAGGAGGGGAGACTGCGCCTAGGAAGTCTGCTGGCAACTGGAGGTCTTCTCTTCTCCCTGGGGCAGAGGCAGATTCACAACACTAATGCTTGCAATCCCATCACATGCATATTTAAATTTCTGGAAATAATAATGTTCATAAAAGTCTCAGACTGCTCTTGTGGCACTGATATCTGAGCGCTGGCAAAGGACTCTGGAACAGGTCACACATCTAAGAACTTTCAGTCCCTTATGTCGTACTCCCCTGCTTCCATGCCCTGTAGGGACTTGAGAGAGACAAAGTTTAGGTGAAGAATTTCTGCTTCCTTGACCCTCTCTCCTCTCCAGGAACACAAGCAGATACAGAGTATCGCAAGTATGGGATGTGAGCTTGGGTGTGAGACTGAAGCAAGAGCCTCACTGAGCAGTCAGTCACAGGGAGTGGCTGGGCCACACTCGGCATAGACCCCAAGCCAGGGCTGCATTAAGACCTCCTGTCCTCCTCAGTAAGCTAAATCTCAGCAGTGGGTTAAGTGTTTGTCTTTGCTACCCAGGCAGAATACTGCTTTGTCTTAGAGACTTCTCTGTCATCTAGGAGGTCCCAAATATTACAGTACCTCCCTTGGTCTGCGATGGAAATGCTGCTCAGAGGAGGTCCAATTTGCTATTTGCACTGGCGATTGCTTGGCGCACAAGCAAGTCAGGCTGGATGAGATCTGTCTATAACAGATTGTCTAAGTCCACCAAAGTGATTGGTATTGGGGCTTTGCCCTGTTTCTGAAACATGGTGGTTTTATTAGTTTGTGGAGCCAGTGAGACAAAAATATGGAGCAAAAAGAAGTCTCCCTGGCAAAACGTTTTAATTTCATCTCATTCCTTCTATGGCCAGATCTAACTTCTGTTAAAAGATGACTGGAGAGAGGATATTAGGGGTCAGAGCCAACTATTGTGTTTCTGGGGCAAAACCTTTACATCCAGACAGCCTCTGGATGGACCTGCTGCAAGCCTGAGCCAGAGGTTTGCAGGCCCTTGTGGAAACATGTCACTCAGAGGCACATCTTGCAGAAATCATGTATCTATCTCACCAATGTTTCTTTCTAGCCTCGTAGTTGGGAATCCAGCTTCTCTTTTGGTGCAGGGTGAGCAGTTAGGTGACAAGGACAGAGCTCCTGGCCCCAATCAGGCCCTGCTCCACTGAGATTCTTGGGGAAGGAAATACAGAGCGGAGGGAAACTGGCTTCTCAGCCACTCTCTTGCCCAAGTTGCATCCACCCACAGGCTCAGCTCTCTGGCTGATCCTCACACCCGCCCCTGGCCCACACAGTTAGCATCCCCGCTCCCACGGGGTTGCCCACAAGTCTGGGATCAGTTAGACCTTGGATGGGCTGCCACCCCCAGCATGCAGCAAGGAACTCACTGATCAGATGACACAGAATGGAATTAGCCAGCTAGGCCTCTAGGTTCTTTTCCCAGACTCTTCTTAGCAATGCTGCTAGCACCAACCTCTCAAACAGGGTTCATTCACCTTGAGCCTTTGCTCAGAACTTCCTACCCAGAATATCCTTTCCATTCCTGCCAGCCCAGCCACACCTCACTGACATTTTCAAAATTTTTATTGGTCTCCTACCATGACCTAGTCCCCATGCAAGGAACCTTCCATCTTTGCAACAACCCTACCAAGTAAGCATTATGATTATGCTGTACCTGGGGAAACTGAGGCCCAAGAAAGGTGATATTAGTAGCATCAGGTCTCAGACCCAGCATGTTGAAAGAGCTGGGATTTGAATTCGGACTTGACTTTGGTCCTGGATTTCCAATCTCATTGCAGACTAAACTGTCCTCTTCCCTCATCCCCGAACACCCAGCAACAGAGAGTGTCATGACTTTAGTCCCTAGACCCCATCCAAGACCACAGAAATTTAGAAAACTTGGAGAGAGCATCATTTTCTCAGTGCTGTGACTTCCCAGTTCTAGAACATGATAGGTCTGGTGTTTGTTTTCTTTTTTTCCTTGCTCTGGGGCATATGCTCAAGTGGCTGAACTCCAGTGCCACCCCCACGCACTCTCTCTTGACACCAATATGCCTGTCAGCTGGGAAGAAAAGTGGGGCCTGTCCTGGGGATGTGGGGTCCTAGCTGTCTTCTCACTCTTCCGTCTCAGCTTCTTTCCAGTGCAGAAGGTGGGGATAACAGGGGCAAGGAGAAAGGGCACCTATAGCCCTCAGTTCATAGATGCTACCTGCTTCAGTTTCCCAACCTGGAACGTCTCATGATTCCTAACTTGAAAAGCATCATTGATAGCATCAGGGATAAAGTCTGGCAGAATTTCTGGACTCCAAACTCGGATTTCTACATGGGGTGCAAGAATATAGTCAAAGGCAACGAGACTGTGGTTATTCTAACCCTTAGCTGAGCCATTAAAAATTAAGGTCCACCACCCTAACTCCTTTTGTAGAGAGCTCAAAAGCTGACTTTCTCTGTCTAAAGTAGGTATACTGGGGATTAAGGTCCTGGCCAAGGTTTTGTCTGGTTCTTTGACCGCCTACAGTGTGAGGCGTTGGGATCTATCACTGCCTCGGTGCTGAGCCTCCTGGTTGTCCTGAATATCCTCGACAGAGACACTCAGAGTGCCTTTCTGCTAGCTCAGAGTTATTTCTGGTCCTATTGCACATGGCGTCCATGAGTCTGAGCTCTTTGGGCCTGGACGACAGCCGCAGACCAAGGGGAGGACCACGTGTCAGCTTTTTTTCCAGAGAGAGTCACCCCAAAACACAGGACGTCCTTGGGGTTGGCTCAGCTCCACAGAACACTCTGCACAAATTCCCGTGTCTGTCTCTCCGGCCAGTAGCAAAAGGCTGCCCTCTCCCAGTTGGAAGAGAGCAAAGGGCTCATGTTACTTCCACCACCATCGGATTTACTGTCTCCCTAACAGTCCCCTCCGGGCATCTCTGCTCCATTCGGCAAGTAGAAAGTCGTAGGCAGGAGATGTTTTACCGATCCTGTAAAATAAATGCCTTTCCCAGGCCACCTGTGGTTAAAAACACAGGACCACGATCAGACTTCTCTCCTGGCTATAAGTGGTTTTCCAGAAAACAGGAAGTTAGGAGCCACTGAAGCTACATAAAGAAATGAGTGGGAGTTCCTTTCATGTCCCCAGGTGAACGTCACTGCCAGGAGTGATCCCTGAGCACAGAGCCAGGAGCAGCTCCTGAGTACTGTGAGTTGTGGACCCCAAACAACATCCACAACAATAACAAAAAGAATCTCCTGTGGCTTCCCAGGCAGGGGCATGTATGACCTTAACAGTCACCTCCAGGGCTGGCTGCTGCTGTGATTAAAGCAGGAACTTCCAGAATGCTCTATGTGGTGTGTGTGTGGGTGTCGGGGGGGGGGGGTGGTGGCAGAGAGGAGAGTCAGTTTTTAGGAAGGGGCAAAGAGTGTTTCAGAACCACTCCCCTCCTACCTGAGAACACTCAGAATCTCTAGTCCTTTCCCATCCTTCACCCGAAACTCCCTCAGGAGCCCCTTTTTTAAAGTTGACCCAGCATTTGGCCCATGCACTTGAGATGTGACTTGATCCTCAAGCAAATAGAGTTCACAAGAGCCTGTGGTAATATTGTACTTTGCTGGAATAGTCCTTTCACCCACAGAGGGAATAAAAGTTGGGGGTCTCTGGAAGAGATGCCTATGGAAACAGAGGAGGATGTGTCAAATACACTAGCAAAAAATCTCAAAGGCTAGCAAAGCCCGGATGCTTAAGCCAAGTTCTGATGGGGTCTGTTCTACTCCGTGGTCCTGATTTTCTCCACTTGAGAGCAGACCAAGGACAAGCTGGTTCAGAAATACCCCAAGCGTGAGAGCTGTGGATAGGGACAGCCGCTCTGATCTGGTCTGGAAACAGGACACCAGTTGGTTGGTGCAGCAAATTCTTGTCCTGAAGGCATTAGCTGCCACCTCCACGTGATTTTTCTAGCTGATTGGGCGTGGGGGGGTGGGGTGTCCCCACAGAGCCTGGGCAACTTGCAAGAGAAGGCAGTGCAAGGGTGAACTAAAGGGCTTGAACTTGTTTTGGCAAATGTCATTTACCACACCCACCAGAACATTCGAAGGCAGAGATATTATCTACTCGGGAAAGGATGGGGCTGAAAAAGCAAGCAAGCAAAGGAAGAGCCATCCTTGTCTGGGTTGAAGCACATTGAGGCTAATGCTGCCACATTTTTAACTCCAGAGGAAACCCTTACTTGCCTCATTATTACTATATTAATGATTTCAAAAGATGAGCCTCTAGAAATTGTATTAACCAGTTTGAATTGAGTCCAGCTAGTAACCCATGTTTTTGGAGGATCACAAAACATTTGTTTTCCATCTAGTTCTTTCCAAGTTTCTGACTGACACTTCTTTATCCTGCCGCTGAAGAGAAAAGTCTCAAAAACGAACAGTTTCTCTCTCAAATACATGCCCCCTACCCCAATTCACTGGCATTTAAATTATTTTCTACCAAGAAAAAATCCCAATCAGAGGCCTAAGAAATCGTCTAGAGAGTAAGCCATTTGCCTGGCAGCTGCGGACCCCGAATTTTATCCCGGACACCCCAAAAGGTCCCCAGAACCCCCTTCAGGAGTTTTCCCTGAGAACAGTCCCCTGATTAAGCCCTGAGCACCGCCAGATGTGGCCCCAGAATCAAAAGAAGGGAAAATCCCGATTCTCAGGAATAGTAGGTCCTCCAGTGTGGGAGCGGGGGAGGGGGTCGCCCCAAAGGTCAAGCTGCATTTGCATGCAGGGAAGAAGGGAGGCATAGGTCAAGGGGGCACCCAAGGGTTACTCTGGGGAGTTTCTCTCGCAGGGACAGTTCCCCTCGAGATCTTGTCCCAACCTGCAGCTCTGTAAGCCCACTAAGCCACGTTCCCGCTGGGAAGGAAAAGCCCGAGATTCGCGGCCTCACTGACCTTGAGCTGGAGTGTCGAGCGGCCCGCCGCAAGCACCCACCAGCCAAGAAGTGCCGCCGGCTGCCCGCGGCCCCGCGGGCAAAAAGCTGCCGGGGGCGGGGCCTGGCCAGTCTCAGCCAATCCCGCGGCGGTGCGGCGCTCACCTGCTCCCCGCGCTGTGTCCTTGAAGACCTGCCCCAGCCACTTCTGTCTTTTGGCCTGCGCTCTTTCTAGCGCTTGTTCTTTCTCTGTTAAGGTTTCAGCTTCCAAGACCCTGGAGGTTCTTGGGCTGGCAGCCCTCTGACTGGCTTCCCAGTCTACAGGGCCTGAGCTCAAGATGGAAAGACGGGTGGGGAAAATTGATCTGTTGCATTTGCTTCACCCCCCCCCCCCCACTTCCACCGTCCCTCCCTCCTCCCCCGCCAATTTCCCCTAAGGACTGGAGTGATAGCACAGCCGGTAGGGTGGTTGCCTTGCAGGCAGCCGACCCAGGTTCCATTCCTCCGTCCCTCTTGGAGAGCCAGGCAAGCTACTGAGAGTATCCTGCCTGCACGGCAGAGCCTGGCAAGCTACCCATGGTGTATTTGATATGCCAAAAACAGTAACAACAAGTCTCACAATGAAGACATTATTGGTGTCCGCTCAAGCAGATTGATGAACAACGGGATGACAATGCTACAGTGCTACAGTTTCCCCTAGAGGTAACTAGGCCCCCATATCTGGGTCCCTAGTAAGCTCTAGGGGCTGATCCCCTTACCCCCAAGCACCCTTATCCTGCTGACATGAGAGCAAGATATGTAAAGTGCCCTCTTCCGGGCTGCCTATCTCTCCACCTCTGGCTCAGGGACCAGGAGATAGTTCCCAACTTGCTTGGGGTCTGGATAGAAGAACAATACAATCACGTCTCTTTTCTAGATTATGGTTGCTAGACAATCTCCTTTTCTTTCCGCACCAGATTAATATACCATCACCCAGAAGGCCAAGCAGGCATATCAATGCTTAAAAATAGCTCTTTGGAACATCCACCACAAACCGGAAAGGTTGGCTGTAAATAGCAGTGACCCGCCAGGACTTTGGATGGCAGCCCGGCTGGTTCAGAGGGAGCTGCCGGGGCCTCTGGTGATTGTCACGTACCTACCCAGCTTCTAGGGTCAAGTGGACACCTCCAGCAGCTTCTTTTCTCTTCGTCTCTAGGACCCAGCCTTCCTTCTCCTAAGAGGGAGTGACCGAGCAGTGGATAGAATCCAGGAGGAAGCCCTCTCCTGACGTGGTTTTCTTCCAAAGTTTGCAAGTTCTTTTAAATGTGATCCAAAGCAAAAATAAGTATTTCCCCTTTGCAGGGAGTTAGTGACTGGGGAAGAGTTGTGAAGGGGTCTTCTGCATATGTGGGAGACTGGAAATATTCCTGATTTGGGAGTGGCTGTACCTGTATAAAACTTCCTCAAGGAGTACACTTGAAATCCACATTTTTTATTGGTTATATGTCAGTTAATATATGTGCTATCATTATGACCTAACTCATATGGAATAAAAATGCTTACAAAGCAATACTTAACACTTCTGTGTATGATATACTCAAATACATTAATGTTACTTTATTAAAACACTTATACACTGGGACCCACCAAAGAAACCATGCAATTCTGTAGGGAATAAGAGTTCCCTGTTTGGTTGCTAATCACCACAGTCATGGAAGTGTCCTCTGGCTGAACAGGCAGTAAACCCAAGGGGAGTGGGCAGACTCTCCAGATATAGGGGTCTGCATGTGGGGGAGGTTTATTTTTCCTGTAAACAGCGCGTCAGCACATATGCTATTTGAAGTCAATTTAAACACCAGGTAAAATTAACCCCACAATCCTGAAACAATCTAGATTTTAAGTATGAAAAACAATGAGGCTTTTTGTAGGACAAAGATTGTAAAGTTTGAAGAATACAGTTATAGGGAGATAGCATGAAGAGAGAGAGAGAGAGAGAGAAAGAGAGAGAGAGAGAGAGAGAGAGAGAGAGAGAGAGAGAGAGAGAGCGCATGGGGTAGGTGCATATGCTGCCTGAGCCCATGTGCTGCTTGTGCCCACGTGGCCGAGCACATGTGGTGCTCGAGCACATGTGTCGCGCACATCTCCCCCCTTGAGATGTGTACTTTCATGCTTTCGTGTCCAGTGCTAGGATGTGTGTAGAGCTCTCTCCACCCTTGGAGAAGCCCGTGTTCTTTCTTGAGCACGTTACTCCTACTGTTTTTTCTTTTCCATTTATCCCTTCCTCCTTCCCTCAGAAACCTCTAAATAAAATCTATTTACTTAAAAAAAAAAGAGAGAGAGAGCATGGGGTAAAGGTGCTTACTTTACAGGGTAATCCCTGGCATTGTGTGGCTCCTGATCGCTGCCTGGTCATCAAAAACTACATATACCAAAAGTAAAGTCAATTATGATAAATCCCTATTTCCCTCTTATTTCTTACTAATGGGCAATTATTCACTCCTACCCCCACAAACACATCTTATCTTAACCCCTCATTTTTTTTTATAGTGTATTTTGTGTCAGATCAGATAAGAAGCCAGGACACTATTGAGAAAAGAGGAAGCCACACTTTTGGGGGTTGTGGTGGCTAGTCACCTTCAAGCTGGTTGTGTGACAGAGCTAGCAAACTCAATAAGGAACTCATTCACAGCAGAAAGTACTGATTTCTGAATATTTTACAAACCTGTCATATGCCATGTGTTCCTTTCTCATTTCTGCTCACTCCTGTAAAGTGCAGGATCTATCCCTAGTGCAGCACATGAGAGGGTCCTACCATGGGTATGGGAACAGAAGTGAAATCTGTACCCACTACATCATACAAGGAAATCTCTAGTCCCAGGCTTATCGCACTCTTCTCCATTCTTGAATCTGGCTAGAGCCTGAATGTGCCAGGGCCTAGATTTGACCTTCAGATAAGGACAATGCTTTGGAGATGAGCACAGTGAGATGAACTGGGTTCCTGTAATACTACCAGCCTGTTTGCTCAGTTCAGAATCCGCCAGGGCAGCCGAGGGATGAGGTGAGATCTTGCCCTTTCTCCTGTCTGTTTTCTCCAGTGCTCAACAGTTGCAGCAAGGTTTCTTCAGTCAGAATATTAGGAAAACTCCATCTACTTGACAAGTGCTAATTCTCCTTCAAATTATCCTGCATAACAACAGCTCAATACAACCTCAGACTTAATACCTCATGTTAGATACAACAATTTCACAAATTATTTCCTATGGAAGTATTTTTTTTCATTCCATTAGCTATTTAATGGTAACAAGCAATATACAATAAATTATCGTGTGCCTGCTATGGGGGCAGACTTGAAGGGTGGTTGGGAAAATGAAGACGTGGTGGAGGGAATGTGACAGTGGTGATGGGATTGGTGTTGGAATATTGAAAGCCTGTAACAGATTTGTAAATCACAGTGTTTAAATAAAGTCAGAAAAAAAAATTAGCCCGCCAAACAATTGACTGCAGAGAGGGCAGGGCATTTTCCTTGCACCTGTCCAACCCTGGTTCAATTCCCAGTACTCCGTATTGTCCCTAAGCTCTGCCAGGAGTAACCCCCCAAGCACAGATTCAGGAGTAAAATCCTGAGTACTAAGCCGGGGGTGGCCCAAAACAAAATTAAAAAACAACAACAACAACAGCCAAATCAACCAATTGATTGCAGTGATCCTGGACACACAGAAAAGTCTTAGTTTACAAATGCAAAATTTCATCTCAGACTGTTCAGGAGCTCAGCCAGGGTCAAGATCCAGTGATGGCCAAATCAGGCCTTTCCCCCCCTGGCTTTTCTCAGTCCATATTCTGTTCAAGCTGAGAGTCACTAATGGGAGAATAGGACTCTTTGAGAGGTAGTGAGTTCTCTACGTCTGGAAATAACCAAACATGGGCTCTAGAAAGACAGAGGGTTGTCCTTATTACTTTCTTGAACTTCATGCAGTATTTTGCTGCTTTAGTATCTGCAACATTGCTTCTTCCAAACTTTTCCCACTCTGAACTTGAGAAGTCCAGGCAGAGTTGAAAGAGTCCATCACTATGAAGAAGACAAGGCAGAATGTGAAGTCAAATGAAGAAACTACTTTGAGGTCTGAGAATTCAAGAATGGTGAAGTTTGATCTGCATAACAGCATAACCCACATCTGCCCCAGCAAGTGGCAGGCCACAGCACAAAGCACTCCATCAGAACCAAAAGCTGGCAGGCTGGCAAAGAACCCAGGTATAGACAATCTGCTTCCCATAATAACAAAGGGTTTTTCCAGCTCTCTCTCACTTACACACACATATACATGGATGTATGCACTCATATGCACGCATGCACGTGCACGCACACACACACCAGCACAACACACACACAAACGCACACACATACACACAATAAAGAAATAGATAAATCCTGTGCAGCACAGAAACGAGAGTGGAATTTATATTACCTCACATCAGACAGCACTTTACAGTGTAATCCATTTTGCCCTCCTGACAGGTGTGAGGAAGACAGCACAGGAATTACTGTTCATGCCCCTTAGAGGAGAGGTGTAGGGAGCCATTTTACAAGCCCGGCTCTTATCCTCTAGTCAAGCGGAAGCTTACTTGGGATTCCTGTAACAAGGTCACCACTGCTGACCTTACTGATCTTATCAGTTCACCATTCATCTCTCACTAGCCAACACCCATGCCTGATCTGCATTTTACTATTGTTCCTATGGGGGTCCAAGCATGCATACCACCCCCTCCCACCAAGAGGTATAAATATTGTAACTGCTGTGAATAAACTCTCTCTCTCTCTCTTTCTCTCCTCCTCCTTCTGGCTCTGCGTCTGTTCATTCGGTGGCATCCCCTCCTTAGCTCCACGAAGGGTCCTCCCTGCGGGACAGGATGGGACCCCACAGAGAGGCATGTCAGTGAAGCTTAGAGAGGTTTTAGTACCAGTTTGGGGTTGCCCAGCATGGAGAAGTAGGCTCAGAGTAAGAGATCTAACCTAGACTTTTGTTTGTTTTCTTTTCCCAACTGCCTTTCTTGGAAGAAATCAAGTGAGACAGTGCCCACCGTTACTGAGTAGGAGTACTCTTCTTGAGCAGGCCCTGACATGTGCCATGGGCCTAATGTGAATGATACATGGTGTGACAGCTAACAGGGATGATTTCACAACCTCTCATGAGTTGACACCGACAACAAGACCGTTGTTTCTCCCTTTTGGCTCTGCCCTGTCCTAATTTCTAGGCACTAAAAGAGATAAAGAAATGATCCTCTGACTAGATTTCACGGACTCAAGTCTATAAGGATTATAAGGATTATTATAAGGATTCAGAGGGGCATCTGTAATCAACTCACTACTTAAACTTCCATAAACGATGTTACTCAAGTGGAAAGAAATTTTATTAATTTACTTCATTATTGTTTGGGAGCATCACCCCTGGTGATGCTCAAGGCTTACTCCTGCCTCTATTCTCAGGGATCACTCCTGGCAGGCTCAGGGGACCACATGGAGTGCCAGGGACTGAACCTAGGTCAGCTGTGTGCAGGGCAAATGCCTTACCCACCGAATTATCACTCTGCTCTAAGTCGTATTCATTTATTCCTTCTGTGGATGGATATTAACACAGATCTCTGTTAGATACAAATAATATGGTATCTTTGATCACATTTTCCACAGTGGTAAAAATAATTGGTTTTATAGGTTGGATCTACAAAATAAAAACTGACACTTAAAGAGAAAAAATGGGGCCTGGGGAGGGTAGAAATTAGAATCAAACAAAAAAGAAAAGTGAAACGAAATTTTTTTGTTTTAAAATAAAACTTTATTTTATTGGAAGTAATCTCTCTATTGCAATACTTTTTTCAGTTAAGAATTCAAAAATAACTCAATCATTCTTGCCCTTCATCTTGTCTCATATACTCCTGTGTGGATCCATAATCATACACACTTCAAAATAATAGATTTTTTCCTGTGAACTGGTCAGAATTTTTAGGTTTCATTTGTTTTTAAGTAGTATTTTGAGATATCCAAAATTAAACCAACAGTAATGGGACTTCACATAAGAACCACTTGAAATTATTGCAACACTAATTTAAAATTTCTTCTTTAAATTCCTTCCGAGAAACACTAAGGAAAAGTGAGTACAAACTATTTCATTCCTGAATCTGTTACTCTGGTGGCTTAAGTAAGAGATCTGTCCCTTTAGCAAAATAGGTTGTCTAAGTAATAACAAAAGGCATTTCCTAAAAGCCCCAAGATAATTTCATTGACAGTACAAAATGTGGGCATTCATCTGCAAACATGACATTGCATTTTACTTCTGACTTTTGGGGCTAATTTTATAGTAAATGTTTGCAACTTGGCTTTTAGAGGCTACCTCCCAGTCACTCTTAGAAGTGGGCTCATGTAATGGGATCTAGGCAGACACAGCCAGGGGCAGACACGTCAGTGACCTGCATAAAGTTGGTGAGGCAAAAAAGCATGAGAGCTTCCATGACAAGAAAACACACCACACATTGCTCTTGGGGACTTTTAAATGCAATTGAATAAAAGTTTTATTTATTTATTTATTTATCTTAGAGAAAAGTGCATTTGTGCCCCTACAGAGACAGTGCACATCATCAAAGGAACTTCCTCAAAGTCAAGTTTCTGCTCTCACAACCCTAGTTCCAGGCCCCAAGCACTCAGAAAGAGAAATTCCTGGGAACTCACCACAAAATGCAAAAATCAAAGGTCAGCGTAGTCATTGATAGTGCCCATGGATGACTACTGGGGTTGGGGTGAGGGTGCACCTGCTTCCAATCTTCTATGGGAAATAGGCACGAAACCATTGCCACTAGCTGAGGGAAACCTGCCTTCCCAGAAGGGAATGACATCTGGAATTTCTTGGGTTCCTGCTTCCAGGATAAGCTATGCTCTCTTGCTCTCGGAGACGAAGGACTCCAATACAGACTTGAACGCGACCACCTTTCTCCGTGTGCTCCTTTGCCTGAAACTGCTGTGCATGTGGTCCTTACACCGACTGATGCTGATTTGAGATCACCTTCTAAGACGTTGTACTGGAGACAAGAAAGTTAACCTATACAAGCCTTGTCTTCTCCCAGACCTTGAGGTGCTTGGGGAAACTGACATCGATCAGCTTAAATCTTTCATTTCTGAACACTGGGAATTCAATGGCAAGCTATGCCTTGTTAGGATCCAAGTAACCCATGCTTGTTATCATGCAGCAAGATGTAGCAACCTCTGATTTGAAACGAAAAAGAACAAGCAAACTTAAAAAAAAAAAAGAAAGAAAACACCTATTAGTCACCCCTGGGGCTCAGTGCTACACTGTTGGCCAACATGAACTTTTGAAAATATTTTTTGGGAACAACCTTCAGATAGAATAAATATGTTTTTGGATATCTTTGATATTGCACTATGTACAGAGATGGTCCTTATCATGCAGGAGAAAAGAACATTCCCCACTTTTGTGATCCATGATCAAAGCCAGTGCTGCCACTGGGTCTACTGAGCCAGTGAGTTGAATTTATCAGTCAGCCATTAGCTTGAACAAAATAGTTAAAGTGCAAAGAAAGAGGGAAAGCAACCAACTATAGAACAATATTTTCATTGTTGGCAACAATATATTTCATGCCTTAAAGAGAAAATGTCCCGTGCAATAGACACAGGTATCGCTCTCGTTTTTTTTCTCTTCTTTCTTGTAAAGCAGAAATCTCCCTGAGAAGAGAAGAGGGAGGTAAATAAGAGATAGCCCTATTACTTCAACAACTGATGATTCTGGGGAAAGCAGCGCCAACACCTCCCCCTGACCTGGGGGAGCAGGGTGAACCCCTGCATTTGGTTCTGGCATACGAGTTGTTGAGTGGTTGGGCCCATTTCCCATATACTTACACAATATTTACACTCCAAAATATCCCCAAATTCTCTAGAAACAAAGATGGTTGGGGGAGAACTGTCTACCAACAGCACATGGCAGCGTGGGCTTTAAAAAGAAAATCCTACAAAACAGCTTTTTTTTTTTTTAAAAAAAAAAAAAGACCACCAGTATTAATAGTGTTCCTAAAAACGGTTTGTATAAATCAGAATAGACTCTCACATTACTATGGGTGGGGGTGGGGTGGGGAAACAAGCATAGCAAAGTGCAGAGATGATTTGTAAGTAGATCTGTTCAACTTAGCACTGAAGCCCCCTCTTCCCCACAGTGTGGCGTGACTTTCTGTCTGAATCCACAGTTTTGTCGGTACAGTCACAGGCTGGAATCATTCCAGACACAGGCTCCTGAGTTAAGGAAGGAAACTTTACATACTAATCCTTGCCTTTCATCGCATCTACTCGGTCCAGTTGTTTAAAGACTGAAAAGGCAGTTTCAGAACATGCCATTCCTCCAATGTAAATATTTAGAATGCACTGGAAACCATGCAACATGCTGTAGGCTGGAATTGCTTCTGTGTCGGCCCAACCCCCAAAGCTGCTGCTGCTGTTCTCTGAAACTTAGAACAAAGGAATGTTTGTAAATCTTAGAAGGAGCTTGGTTCTCAGAGTGCCCAGGTCGGCAACAGGCCATCCCAGGTCTTCGTGAAACCTTGCCCCAGGTTCTGTTTGAACAGAATCTGGAGCAGAGTCTGAAATGTATCTTCTTTTCCACTTCATCCAAGTGGTTACTGGCATGTCCCACTTTACATTCCCCTGTGCAAAAATGGTGCCATCGGCTTTTCTCCATATCCGTCTTTCCACCTCCCCACCCTAGTCTGAAGTACTTGTCTTTGACCCCAAACAGCTGGGCTTCCCTGACTGCAGACAATTTCAGTCTGAATTGATGTCTTTGGTGAACAAAGGAGGCTGGCTTCACCTCTCCTATTCCTCGCCGCACCACGGGAGACATGGCATGCACGTTCTGTCTGTCCCACTCTCCAGGAAAATCCTGTGCACTCAAGACCTGGGTCAGCTCTTCAAGCAGGGAGCCGGGGTTCAATTTTTAGTGACAGGGCATAGAGCGTATCTTCATCCATGATGAGGGCTTTGTCCAGCAAGTACTGAGTGACCTGTGGGACAAAGGGAAATCTGATTTTCTAATTGCTTCAGAATGTTGGTCCATACCTGCTCCACAAGGTTTCTGATGACTTCAGTACTTTTTCATCCTGAAAACATTTTATGTTAATTTTTAAAGCATCATAATATAATGTCATTTTAATTTTTTTACTTTTTGGTCTTTTGGGTCACACCTAGAGATGCTCAGGGGTTACTCCTGGCTCCGCATTCAGAAATAACTCCTGGTGGTGCTTGAGGGATGATATGGGATGCCAGGGATCGAACCCGGGTTGGCCACGTGCAAGGCAAACACCCTACCTGCTGTGCTATCACTCCGGCCCCTATAATCTCATTTTTAAAAGGTCAGATCTCTCTAGTCCTCCTTCATATTCACCCAGGCACTTACCTTAAGAGGTATCACTACTCTAAATTGATTTTATTCCCTAGATGTACTCACAGAAATTATTTCCCTTTATATAATTTCAGTAACCACAAGTCTCACAATGGAGATGTTACTGGTGCCTGCTGGAGCAAATTGATGAGCAACGGGATGACAGTGACAGTGACAGTATATAATTTCAAGTGGTGTCATATTGTAAACTATATTCTGTTTTCCTCTCTTCATTTTAAGTTATGGAGAGCTCCCATGTTAGCCCATAGAGCTCCAATGACTGGACAGACTTAGTAGTGTGCTACAGGACTGGATTCACATTACAGGGGAAAAGAGGCTTGTCTTGCATGTGGTCTGTTAAGGTGTGGCCTAAATTCACTCTCTCCCTAAAAACTACTGTCATATGCTATAGTTTATTTAGCTACTTCATATTGATGAGTATTTGGCTGCTGTTAATATTTCACTATTATACAATAGCACTGTAGCACTGTCATCCCATTGTTCATCGACTTGCTCAAGCAGGCACCAGTAACGTCTCCACTGTGAGACTTGTTATTCTTTTTGGCATAGAGAATATGCCACGGATAGCTTTCCAGGCTCTGCCATGCGGGTGAGATACTCTCGGTAGCTCGCTGGGCTCTCCGAGAGGGGTGGAGGAATCAAAACTGGGTCGGCTGCGTGCAAGGCAAACGCCCTATCTGCTGTGCTATTGCTCCAGCCCAGTGATGTGGCTCAGAGGTAGATTTCAGGCCTTAACTGCCTGAGGCCTGAGTTCAATCCCTGGTACTGACCCCTATACAATATTATAGCAAAATTTTCCTAATACACAGACACCAGAAATGATGCTAGAAATGAAAATATTGGGAATCGAAGAGTTAGTACAATGAGTAAGGTGCTTGCCTTATACATGGCTGACCCAGGTTCAATCACTGGCCTCTCATATTGGTCTCAGAGCCCAGTAGGAGTAAGCCCTGAGCACAGAGCCAGGAGGAAGCCCTGAGCACTGTCATGTTTGGCCCCCAAACAAAATCACAAACCAAGTAAAAACAAAGAAATGAAAATATTGGGGTCTGAGATAATTTATGAAAGTAGTTCTCGGGTTTTATTTATATGTAGCTAAAATAAGTAAAAGGCATAGTACAGGGGCCGGAGTGATAGCACAGCGGGTAGGGCATTTGCCTTGCACGCGGCCAACCTGGATTTAATCCCCGGGATCCCATACGGTTCCCCAAACACTGCCAGTAGTAATTCCTGAGTGCAGAGCTGAGAGTAACACCTGAGCAACGCGGAGTGTGATCCAATAAGCAAAGCAAAAAAAAAAAAAAGTGTATTGCCTTGTACATGGCTGACTCAGGTTCAGTCACTGGCACTGCATATGGTTCCCAGAGCCCCTATAGGAGTAAGCCCTGAGCACAGAGCCAGGAGTAATCCCTGAGCATAGTCTATTGACAAATGCATACCCCATGATAACAGATTATATAGATACATCTCGCCCCAGAGAACAAAATCCATTACCACAGAGAGTTCCCGTGGGCAGCTTCTCATTCAGCCTGATCACAGAGCAATCACTGTTCTGATTCCTAACACCACAGATCAGTTTTAGCTCCTCAAGAATGTCACAGAAATAGAATCCTGCTCTGTGTGTTCTTTTTCGGTCTAGCTCCTTTCACTCACCATGTATTGGAATTCATTCATTTCGGATAGGTTGCTTATCCTATCTTATAGCTGATATACTGTACAGACACTCCACAATTTGATTATATATTCATCCGCTCATAGACACTGGGCCAATTTTGGGTTATTATTAAGAAATGGTGGCATGGGGACATGGCTCAAAGGACCCAAACACATACTTTCCACATGGAATGCCCAGCTTCAATCCCCAGCAATCTAAAGCTCCCAGAGCACTGGCAGAAGCTACCCAAGCAACAGTCCAGGGGTAGCTCTGAGAACCACCTGTGGGTGTGACCCCAAATAAAACCACTACAGCAATAACAAAAACAAATGCAATAACCATTTTAGTTTATCATTTCATATTATTTATTTTATTATTATTGGGGGAACACCCAGTGCTGCTCAGGGCTTACTCTTGGCTTTGCACTCGGAGATCACTTCTGGCAAGCTTGGGGAATGAACCCGGGTGCTGGGGATGAACCCGGGTCGGCTGTACAACCTGCTGTACAGTCAGGCTGGCCCTGGGAGGACCTTTCTAAACAAAACTTTTAATGGGCATGTTTCCATTTCTCCTAGGGATAGGAGATATTCATGGATCATAATATATATGTATATTTGACATTTTAAGAAATTAATATTGTTGTATCATGTTACTCCAATTACCAGTGTATTGTAGTTGATATATATATATATACATACATTTATTTATCTCTACCAATGTATTATGGCAGTTCCAATTGCTTAGTAATATTTTTAACTATGTAAAGAGACCTCCTAAACTGCTGTTCTGTGTTATTCCACATTCTAATTAACACTTGAGACAATCATATTTTATTTTATTTTGTTTCTTAAATGTAACTTTTTAAATATGTTGGAATATGAGCAGTATATGCCTTTAAAATTTCTATAATAAGACAAAAATGGGAATTTTTAAGAAAACATTTTCTGGGGGCTGGAGCAATAGCACAGCGAGTAGGGCATTTGCCTTGCACGCGGCCGACCAGGGTTCGATTCCCAGCATCCCATATGGTCCCCTGAGCACCACCAGGGGTAATTCCTGAGTAGAGAGCCAGGAATAAGCTCTGTGCATCGTCAGGTGTGACCCAAAAAGAAGAAAAAAAATTTTCTATTTTTTTACACCCTCCTCCTACCTACGTCTCAGATAGCCTTAGTTATATTATCAGAGCCCACTGGCTTGTCTTTTGTTTTATCTTTTCATCAGTTTTTATCATTTTATATTACACATATAGTTGAAATAATCGAACACTCACCTTTTTCCTTCTGACTTATTTCACCTCACTAATCCCCTTGACTGTCTTCCTAGACTTGCAGCAAATAGTAAAATTTTATCCTTTTTGTAGTTGAATATCATCCCTTTGTTTAAATGTACTGAGTTATTTAAATCAAAATTTAATTTTTTGTATGATTGATAAAAATAGTTCCCTTTGCAATGTGTCTTCTTACAGTAAAGCTAACCACTTTTCAAGTATTAATAGGCCATTTTTGTTTCTTCTTTTGTGAATGACCTATTTAGAGCCTTGCCTTTATTCTTTTGCATTGTTTATGATTTTTTTAAATAGAGTTAATAGAAAGATGTATTCTCTTTACTTATGTTGCAAATATTCTCTCCTAGCATGATGATTATGTTTTTATATTTTAAACAATTATCCCCTGTGATAGTGAATTTTGATATACAACAAATTTTATTGTTTATCTTTCATAATCTTTAAATTCTGTTCTCTAAGGTCTTCTAAAACCAACAATAAAAATTTCCTCCTTCCTTCCTTCCTTCCTTCCTTCCTTCCTTCCTTCCTTCCTTCCTTCCTTCCTTCCTTCCTTCCTTCCTTCCTTCCTTCCTTCCTTCCTTCCTCCCTCACTCCCTCCTTTCCTTCCCTCATTCTTTCCTTCTTCACTTCCTCCCTTCCACACTTTCTGACTTGCCAAAGATCACAAAGATCACAAAGATCTTGTGAGTCAGTTTTTGGTATTACTGAACAATTTATTTTGTTTCGAATTCATTGATTTCCAGTTTAAAACTCTTTCTTTTTAAGCACACCACATTACCTTTGGTTGATGGTCTATTCGATAGGAAGTCTGCTGGAACTGACGTATCTCTCTGATGATGTGTGATATCTAAAAGAGAAGCAACAAAATCAAAACGAAGGTCTCTCCCTATCCTGCAGCGCATTCTCTGTGCCCTTTTTGGACTTGCCATTACTTCCTCAGGGAGGGAGCTAGACCTGCAGTTATTCTTGCTACTCACACATTTCTTACCTTTCAGTGAATGCATAATGTTAACAGGATTCACAATTGGGAAGAGCTTACACTGGGAGACCTCAGGTTTTTCCTTTTGGGGCAGTTATTGTCCACAGCCTCCTTACTTCTAACTCTTCTCAGAATCCGGTTGTCCAACAACTGCCTTCAGTTCCTCTCTATATTTGATCTGTCTTTAAATGTCATCCCTGAGGCTAGATTTTCCACCCGTTTTGCTCAGACTGCAAGCTTGAAATGGCCTTGTCCAAACTCCCCTCCATTGACCAATATTAAGTATTAGACTCCACATCCCTCATCTCACCAACTGGAGATTGAAAAGTTAACAGTGACATCCTGGACTTAATTCCTCCCAAAGGCACTGAAGTCATCGAAATGGGCTGATATAAAATTTCCACTTACCATTCTCATCTTGGAGAAATTGACAAGACCTTCCTCAGTAAAATTTGGTGTTCCTTCTTCAATAAATGCCAGGTCTGTCAGGTACATGCCCAGGTACGGGACAGCTGGGGGGTTGCAACTGTAAGGAAAAGAGTCACTGTTCTTGGATGCATTCACACCAGAGCACTGGTCTCTAATACACTCACACCAAAGCAGGCTTCCCACCCCAGTTAAAACATAAAGCAACTTTGCTATGTTTGGCCTAAAGAATAAAGTCATTTGTGGAGTATAAAATAACATCACATGAGGCTGACATCCATGGACAGTAGATACAAGGGCCAGAGGGATTGCCCCATAGCTGGAAGACTGTTTCATGAGAGGAGGGGAGAAGGCAGATGGAATAGAGAAGGGATCTCTAAGAAAATAATGGCTAGCGAAACCAGTTGGGATGGGAGATGCGTGCCGAAAGTAGATAATGGACCAAACACAATGACCTCTCAGTGTCTGTGTTGCAAGCTATAATGCCCAAAAGTAGAGAGAGAGAGTATGGGAAATATTGTCTACCATGGAGGCAGGGGAGGGTGGGAAAGGGGGAGTATACCCGGGATATTGGTGGTGGGGAATGTGCACTGTTGGAGGGATGGGTGTTTGATCATTGTGACATTGTAACCCAAACATGAAAGCTTGGAACTATCTCACGGTGATTCAATAAAATTTTTTAAAAAATTAAAAAAAGAATAAAGTCATTTTATTCTATTTCCCCAAATCCAATCATGATAGGCAGTTTTAAAGACATCTCATAATAGAATTAATATAAAAGACAGCTTGCACTTTGATAATGTGTTTGAGAAAATTGCATGTTCCACCAACAGGAGATGTTAGAGATAAATATAGAACAAATGTAGCAGGACTCATAAAAATGGCTACATTTATCTAAAAGCTAAAAATCAGTGTAGGAAAAGCCTGATGCCATGGCCTTGCTGTGGTACACGTATTAGGCCTTAAAGAACTGGCTGGGGAAAAGCAATGTGATAAGAGCTTGCAAAATTTTTTTTTCTGTTCGAATATCTACATATTTTAGAAATTTAGAAAGTGAAGGGTTAACACCACACCAAGTGAAGGTTAAGTACCCCATATGGTTCCCTGAGCCTCAGGGAGTGATATTTGAGTCAGAGTCAGCAGTAAGCCCTGAGTACTGCTAGGTGTGGCCTAAAAACCAGAAACTAAAATGAAGAAAGGAAGAAAGAAAGGAAGGAAGGAAGAAGGGAGGAAGGAAGAAAGGAAGGAAAGAGGAAGGAAGGAAGGAAGGAAGGAAGGAAGGAAGGAAGGAAGGAAGGAAGGAAGGAAGGAAGGAAGGAAGGAAGGAAGGAAGGAAGGAAGGAAGGAAGGAAGGAAGGAAAGGGCAAGTCAAGAAAACCTAGATGTTGGAAGTGGTTTCTCTTCCTTTTTTTTTCAAAGCAAAGTGGATGTAGGCCATTATTTGTATAGCAATTAAATTATTTAAATTCATTTCTTATCTTGAATAATTTAATAATTAAGAGGACTTACTTTTTAAGGGTCTCTCTGAGATTTTTAAATCTTCCTTCAGATGAAACTGTCTTCTGAAGCTTGTCCATTAGAGCTTTTGTCTATGGGAGGGAAAAGAAAACAAAGCCTATGTCCTAAGAGGAGACCTAGGACTTGAAAAAAGAGTTGGCAAAACACACTTAAATCTCTTTTACACTAACAGATGTCAGCACCTTTGCCACTGTTGTGATATGACTGTGTGATGTAATCTAACTTTGCAAATGCAGAGTTGACACATTAGGTTTATGTATGGTATTTGAGAAAAAGGTATGGAGGGGTTTTCCTTTGGAAAAGTTTTTCTGTCTTGAAAACATGTGTCCTCCTTTCTCCCTTGTCACCCTTTTCGAAGTAAATTTATTCCAGTAAAAAATGAAAGAAGAGACTGGAGAAGAGATGATGACTATACTACTCAATTATCCAAAATGAGAAAAAAAAAGTACAGAAAAAAAATACCAGAGAATCTCAACTGAAAAGCACATGTTGAAGGACTCAAAGGAGAGGTTTTGCTCAGTCAGTTTTCATGAGATCTTTTTTAGTGCTAATATCCTAGTCATCAAAGCACATATTAGGCTGCTTTGCCAAATATATCAACCAATATTCTTCCCTCCAAGTCATTTATCTTATCATCATCATCAACTTGTTGGAAAAGTACAACTACAGTTTCCAGGAAATACAATTTTTGACATTGGGCTGAAGTTTCTTCCATGGATACTGGAGGAGGGATAGACTGGTCTTTGGACAGATGGCTACAAACCAGGCCAAGATGACACGGAAGCACTAGGGGTGCAGACAGCTTCCAGCAGCCCCAAGAATGCTTCCCAGGTGCTGAAGCAATAGCAGAGCAGGTAGGGCATTTGTCTTGCAGGCAGCCAACCTGGGTTCAATTCCCAGCATCTTATATGGTCCCCCGAGCACCACCAGGAGTAACTCCTGAGTGCAGAGTCAGGAGTCACCCCTGTGCATCGCCGGGTGTGACCCAAAAGAATGCTTCCCAGCACTCTTAGAGAAAGCCAGGAGAGATGGCAGAAGGAAACTGATTTCATCTGAATCTTAAAAATGACAGGTATCAAAATGTAAGTCTACTGAAAAGAAAACAAAGAAAGTGATATTTCTGTCATTCGGCCAAAACCAAAAACTTACAGGAGTGAAGAAGAATCAAGTAAAGGCTGAGGCCCTTGGCCTTGGTTTCTGGTCCTAGGGCATTTTCACCCTTTATGTTGGAGGAGAAAGGAAGAAGGAATGGAGCTGGGGTTCCACTGTGTTCACCTGGACTCAGTGGGCCTCTCTACAAAATGCAGGAGACCATGTGATTGTCAGCCATGTTGTCGTGGGTGTCTCCTGCAATGTTCTAATGGGTGTTTTGATTTTCTTTTCTTTACTAAATTAGCCATTTTGAAATGCACACACGGAATCAATTAAGTGGTAGGAACCCAGTAATTTGCCCATGTTGGCACCTTTCTTTGGCAGCTGAACTGCTTATTCCAGTTAATGATTTCCTAATGTGTAATATTTCTCTTGGCTCTAATGTCCCAATCCACCCCCTTCTCACCACCATGTGCTCTGCTCTGGGGCCTGCTGGTGCTCACCTGCTTGGACACTTTGGCCCAAGTTTTCTTCAGCCTGTAGATGGCACTTCTATTTAAGGCTGAGGTGATCTCCAGCACGCCATTATAGTTGTGCAGGCATCTGCAAATGTCGGCAACAGCCACCCACTTCTCAATGGCATTGGCACGGGAGCTAATGTCAGCGTAATTCATGATCTGGGAGGCCACCAGGTTACTCATCTGAAACAAGGAGAAAACCCAAAGAGATGGCTGAGAGCCATAGCTGCTCATTCGGGCACAAGAACAGGCTGTGGCCATCACAGTCCCTTTTAGACACATTTAGACCAGACTAAGGGCTGGAATAAGAGCACAAGCTAATGAGCAGCTGTTCATCCAGAGTGAAGAGAGGGGCTGTTAGGAATCAGCTGCCTGGAGGAAGAAGCAATTTTATGGATCAGCACTTAGGGAAGGATCATGGCCAGTGACCCTTGAGGAAGCGTGTAGAAATATGTGAAGCCCAGAGGAATGACAACCTTTGCAGGTCATGAGTTTGGCCTCTTGGGGTCTCTCCACATGCCCCTGTCTGCCTCCACCTGCCACCAATGTGGGAGATAGTCACTCACTTATTGCAAACAAACAAAACACAATTTACCGCCAATAATACAAAATTCTAGGGGCTGGAATGATAGAACAGTGGGTAGGGCATTTGCTTTCATGCTATTGACCTGGGTTCCATTCCCAGCATCCCATATGGTCCCCTGAGCACTGCCAGGAGTAATTTCTGGGTGCAAATCAAGGAGTAACCCCTGTGCATTGCCAGGTGAAACTAAAAAACATACAACATTCTAACCAGGTCAAATCTTAAGCTAGAAATACTTAGGTGTAGGAGAAAATATTAGGAGAAAATATTATTTTTTCTCTCTTTGTCTTGCTGGATTTTTCAACCATCAGTTAGGTCTTATCTGCATTGTAATTCTCTTAAATTAAAGTTTAGAGGAAGAGGGGCGGTTTTAAAAGTCCAACACTTAGAATATGAAAAGGGAAAGAGTAGGCTTATTAGCAAAGGGAATGTGGAGGTCTGTATTCTTAAAGTCATACACTAAGTGTAACAGCTAGAGCCATTTTTTATGGCTCCACAGTTAGACCTCACAGTGCCTCAGAACTATCATTATGGATCTTCACTCAAACATTGTTCTCTATGAATAACCCAATATAGAGCAGAGAGTAATTCTGATGCAAGATATCAAATAGAACAACCAATAATGGCCCTGAGTATAAAGCACCCAGGAGGATGGGAGCAGCTGTATAGGATGAACTGCCACGTCAGCTGTCAAGCTCAGAGTGCAGAGTTTCGAGAACATGAATGCTGTGGAAGTCATCTGGTATGCAGAGGAGGGTTCTGGAAGGAAACCTGGCACTGATTCCAAAGGATGAGTAAGAATTAGCCAGTGTCCATCAAATTCAATGCTCTCTATCAAAGTAGAAAAGTATTTGTGTAGGGTTGGACATGAAAGGCAGGCTAACAGAGAACTTCGGAAACATGTGGGGAGCACAGGAGGGCTGGGCTTCTGCAGACGAGGTAAGCAGCTACCCCGAAGGTGAGGGGAAGCCACTCACAGGTTACTGGCCAAGAAAATCATGTCTTTAGGTAGACCTCTCAGGGCATTTATTCCTGACATTGCATGGACTAGTGTGGAGAAGAGTGAGATGGCAGGACATAGAGTGAGTTAGGATCGCCAAAGAATGAAAGGCAAAACCTGGGTTCTTGGGATAGAAAAAGAGAGGAAAGGAGAGTATGAGAACTGGGTCAATCTAGCATTAACTCACAGGCTGTGGGGTAAGGGAGAAGGAGGAGCTGCAAATGACCACTACATTCTGTGTATGTGTGAGTGGCTAGAGAGGCCAAGACTGAGAGCAGAGATTAAGTAGACGACACAAGCTTGGCAGATGTAGGGTGCTCAGAAGTTTTACTATCTATCTTTTGAGAGTCCAGAACAAGCCACTCTAAACATCAAGGGAGCCTGGGCCTGAGCCTCTCTGCTTTCAGTGTCAGTGCTGTATAGCCCAGGCAAGACAGATCTAGTTTCCACAGCAGGGGGTCTGCTGCTCAGAGCTCTCATGGGGGCCTCACTAGCTCATGTCCCTGGCATCTGGATAGGGGTGACAGTGACATTCAGGACACTGTGTTCCCTCAGCCATTGTGTTATCTTCAGGTCCCCTTTGCAGAGCAGTGTCATGGCCATCCGAGCTATTATTTTGTATTGTTATTTTAGATGACTTGCTAATTTAACTAAGTGGTTCCTGGTAGTCTTTTTTTTTTTAAAAAACTGGTCTTATTATTCATGTTATTGGAGTTTAGTGGAATGGCAAAGAAAGTCTTTCCTGGATAGACTGGAAAAATGTGTTCCTCCTGCCCCCATGACCCCATCTCTGGTTCCACCACTAGATTAACACCATTAGAATAGAATCAGTTAGGAGATGGGTATAAATCAACCGAAGCTTACTGATGGAGAGAGTCTGATCAAGCTGAGACACTAAGGCCAGCACAAACAGCAATGGTCCAATATCATGTTCAGGGCAGTCCCTTTCTACCCTGCAATATATCGGAGCAAAGTTTTGAGTGATAATGAGGAGGCACATTAACCCTACCTTGTTGTCACTGGCACTGCTGGGAGCCAGTGACCATGTGCCACTCATTCTGTAAGTACCCGTGTGTGACTGTGAATGACTGAGCATGTGAGCATGAAGGCAACAGCTTAGACATTACAGAACACTGACCAGACCTGTTCCCATCAGGGCCAACCTCATACATGTGGAAGTTAACTGGAAATGTGAGCTCTGACGGGAGCTGTGTTAGTTTTTACCAATTCCTTAGTTCTGGGTGGCAGATTTGAAATATGGGCAGCAGATGTGTTTGCTTTCAGAGACATTTTAAGATCTTGCTATCCATCTTCCTGGAACACACTGCTGGTTTACTTTACGATTACTCACATCATTGAACTGCTGGCTGGTTTTCATGATGTACGGGGTTCTTTCATTTTTATCCAATTTCATCCATCCCTGACCAAGAAACTCTCTGAAAATTCAAAATAAAATAAAAATCAACTACCTTTCTTTAAAAAATGGTGACAGCTATCCCAGATGATTACTGTGAATGATGATTAGGCATTAAACCTGACCTGGCCCAGCACTTGTTTCTGCGGGTTACTTCAAGCGCGTTACTTTAGCTCACACAAGCATTTCATTTCTCAGTGCCAAAGAGGCAAAGATTGCTCACGTTTCAGCTTTCTCCTCTAAATGTTTGGCTCTTTATTCGGGTCATTATAAAGGCTTCCCTGCTGTTGGAAAACAATGGCCAAAAGCAAAGCAGAGACTGTGACTATTGCCCCCAGTCTACTGGCAAAGATTTAAAGCCTTAGCAAAAGTCTAAACAATCCCTTCACTACCAAAACTATTATTCAGGGACAGCAAGTTATTCTTCACTTTGCTCTGCCCTTTTTCAAGAAAATATGAAGGTTATGGACAAGATTTTTTCTTTGTTCTCCCCATAGCACAGAGGAGCATAAGTGGGAAGAACAAAATAAACAAACACTTTCCACTACCACCTCACAGCTAGCTAATGGGAGGAAGCAGTGAGGATCGTGGGAATGAAAACTGGTGGGCAATATCCTATTTCTTCACATTTCTCACAAACAGGTCACCAGATTACAACAAGCAACAGCTAATCAAGAAGGGACCTACAGAATATCTGTTGGATAGGCACTATAAACAAAGAACTGAATAAAATGATGCTGACATGGATCATTCTCCTTCAAGAACCATAAGTACATTACCTAGACTTTTGTTTTCTTACATAGGGAATGAGGGGAATCTTACTAAGGGGAGAACAAGCAAAGTCTTTGGACAAATGGCATCTGCTGGCATGTTCCTTTATGAGTGAATAAGAGTGAAAAAGGTGAGAATTAGGCAAGGGAGATGAATGTGGTCCATGGCACATAGGGAATGACATCCACAATGATGGAGGGTCAGGCGGGGCAGGTGGTTGGCCACCTGGATCTTTGTCTGTTGGCAATATTGGGGCTGCTAACTACACAGGTCTAATGGCACTAAGGAACTAGCCCAATGGAGAAAAGTCATTGGCAGATGTTCACTTTGGCACAGTGGGCACAGAGAGGGCAGGTGAGTGGGTCCTGGGAAAAGAACACACCCAAGGAACCATGTAGGTTGGGTTTTTTCTCTTTATTCCCCATCTTCTCCCTCCCGCATCCTCTGTTCTTGAGGGGGTCAGAAGGCAGGAAAGGGGTAGAGGAGTAGAGAGGAAAAGGAAAGGGGTAGAGGGGAGAAGAGAAGCACTTTTGGCTCCTAATTCAAGTTCTTCAAATAGTTACAAGGTTTATTGGGAGGGTCAGTGTGTCATAGTTCTTTCTCTTGTGCTCATGGATAGGTCTACTGGAAGAGAGGTTAAAATACATAGAGAAAAAATCCGTGGCTGCATCTCTGGTCCGGCCGCTTCTACCTCTCTAAATGACAGAAACCCAGACTCTCTGCCAGCCTCTGGTCAACTACCTGCCCTGCCTGACCCTCCGTCACTGTGGATGACATTCCCTATGTGACATTCATCTCTCTTGCCTAATCTCACCTTCCTTTCACTTCAGTTATCCACTCATAAAGGAAATGCCAAGAGATGCTATTTGCCCAAAGACTTTGCTTGTTCTCCCCTTAGTAAGACTCCCTTCATTCTCTATATAAGAAAACAAAAGTGTAGGTAATGTGTTTATGATTCTTCAAAGTATTACCCAAAACTCAGCAGTATTTGTAAATTTCTAGCAATTGGTGAGAAACAGCAATAGAATTTATAGCTTTTATTCCTGACTAGCATTTCTCAAAGTGTAATATTAGATGACTCAGAATTATCTGAAATTGTCATGAAAATAGTTCTTGGGGCCAAACAGACAGTACAGGGGCTAGCATACTTACTTACTTTGCATGCAGCTGATCCCTGGGACCATTTATTCTCATCGTAGCACCACTGGGAGCGACCCATGAGCACAGAGCCAGGAGTATCCCCAAGAACTAGATTTGAACCAAAAATCAACCCCTACCAAAAAGTGTTTCTTTCTTTTGTGGTGGGATGTTGGGCCACACCTGAATATAGTCAGGGCTTCTCCTAACCTGTAACCTACTGAGATCAGAATTCCAAAGGCAGGTATACTCCCCGCCAGTCCCCTAACACACACACAGCAAACCTCAAAGGCTACTACCAGCATGATTCTTGGGGTCACTCCAACAATGTTTAGGAGGACATACAGTGCCCAAGAATTAAACCAAAGGTCTCCTGCACACATAACTTAAACTCCGTTTCATTGAACCAACTCTCTGGCCCACAAGGTACATTTTCAATAAGTTTTCCAAGTGATTTTAGTCACACTAAAGTTCAAAAGGCCTTGTTACCACTCTAACAAGTTTTCTGGGATCTGAGAATTACAGGACATAAGAGAACAGAAAAATTTATGTTCTGGGTACACAGAGAAACATCAGTGGCAATGTCTTATATGTCCTTGGTATTTGCAGATCAGTATCTCCCAACATGAACTGGAAGCAGCCACTTTATAATGAAGATCACACACAACTGCCTTCTGAACAGTCAACTCTAAGCCCGGCAGGAGGGGAGGCACTCACTCGTAGGGGATGCTTCTGAAAATAACATGGTCCAGGAGAGTGATCTGCTCGGCCAGCTCCATGGCGGACAAGGTCTCAAAGCACTCAGCCTTTGGACAGTCTGTCTGCAAGAGTAAGTGGAGAGAATGAAGCAACCAGGAGAAGATGCCAGTCAGCTCACCTCAGCAGCTGAAATCTAGAGCCTGCCTGTGTCTGAAAGAACACAGCAATGCTCAGTAGCATCAGACAATGCTACTATCCTTCACAGATTACCAACCCCCAGCTAAGTTTGTTTCATGTCTCAGAGTTGTGTTGATCACAACTCAAACCCACAAGTGATCAGTTTTGTCACCCTGCCTGCCGTCAAATAGTTTGCACATAATTAACGTGGCTAAATAAGATTGAGGTGGAACTTACCAGTTGAATTATATCCTCTAATCTTAGGTGGATGTCATCTTGATCATCTTGTGAAAGGACCCTAAAAAAAAGAACCGACCAACATCTGCCATGAGAAAAAAAGTAGGCATGAATTGACCAAATTGCAGTTTGAATCTCCTGGTTGAGAAGTGGAGGGACTCGAGTTTGAGACTGTGTTGTCCAGCTGTAGGCAAGGGGTTGCAGAAACAGAAAAAGACATGTAAAGACATACGAGGACCATTATGATCATAACAAGAAATTATAATAAGAGATCATGGCAAGAAGTTAAAACATAACTATCTTTTTAAAGGCTGTAATAATAACAAATAAAACTTAATAAACAAACCTATCACCAGAGAGAGCCCTAGGTGAGCTGGGTGACTCAGCTTGAGTGAGGGGTCTAGCCCATTTTTCTCCAGTCTTCTTAAACCTGTAGGCCACCATGTGTCTTGTATACAGGTCCATTGACTGACACTTAGAAACCAGTTAGAAGACCAATAGGTTTCAACATTTCTACACCTGTGGATTGGTACCAAGTGAAGGGACTGGTGGTGGAATTGAGCACTTTGTAACATAATTATGAGGGTCTCCAACTGGCTAAATGTCCATCCTCTAAGCCCTAACCTGGCCTGTCGCTGCAGGTGCTAAAGCAGGGACGACAGAATCACTCTCTCTCTGTGCAGACTGAGACCAGATGCACAGAGAGCAAGAGTTTCAATATGGCCACACAGATGCCAGTAGGTAAGCTCTTCCTCACATTTCTCAGGTGATTTTTCCTGAGATGCATGAGGTGCTATATCCCCGCAGGAACAATGTTATTCACCTATCAATGATTTTTTGTTTTGATAAGAAAAGAATAAATGAAAATATACATATGCAAGTTGACACTGAAATGGGTGCTAGTTTCAAAGTGGAAATGAAAGTTCATAGCCAACACAAGTTCAGAATCTAGGAGAGTGCTATTGATCTTATAATTTGCCATCTGGGCTAAGCACTTGGTGTTTTCCAAAATGACAGAAGAATAACTTATTTGGTCCCAAACCATGTAGACTGTCTGCTGGAAGAAGCTAGGTTTAGAAGAAATCAGGATGTTCAAATAAAACTTCTGGGCCAAAGCCATAGTACAGTGTACAGAGCATTTGCCTTGCACTGGTCAAGCCAGGTTCAATCCCCAGTGACCCATATGGTCCCCTGACCCTGCTAGGAGAGATTTCTGAGCACAAAGCCCTGAGAACAGCTGCATGTGACCCCAATCCAATCCAAAACAGAACAAAAAAGTGAAAACAAACAAACAAAAAACTTCCATCCTCAAAATTACAGAACAAACAGAGGAGTTACTTACTGTCTGCTCATCAGGTACTAGACAAGTGCTAATAATCTCACACATACTATTTATAGTAGCACTGTCTGTAGCACTGTCCTCCCATCCTTCATCGATTTGCTCAAGCAAATAGTAACGTCTATAATGGAAAGAATGACAAACACTCTGGAAAAGAATCGCTGTTCTCCACTATGCATAACCCTTCCGTGGGACTTAACCAATTTGGGAGAAAAAACTATTACTTTCTTTTTCCTTCATTTTAGTCTGCCCTTGATCCTATGAGAATTACAGATCCTCATTCACATATGATCTAATTCAGCAAGAGAATTGTATGTTCATTGATTTGCTCAAGAGAATAGTAATGTCTTGGCACCAGTAACGTCTCCATTGTGAGACTTGTTGTTATTGTTTTTGGCATATCAAATACGCCATGGGTAGCTTGTCAGGCTCTGCTATACAGGCGGAATACTCTCAGTAGCTTGCCAGGCTCTCTGAGAGGGAGGGAGGAATCAAAACTGGGTCAGCCACATGCAAGGCAAACGCCCTACCTGCTGTGCTATCGCTCCAGCCCAATCCCTCCATCCAAGCACTATTTAGGTGGCCTGGGTGATCCTTGCCACCATGAGGCCTGGGCAGCACTGCATCCTCAGGCCCTCACATGAACCACTACACTGATTGGCTGAGAATTGCTGCAAGTGTCCCAAGTTCCCTGGATGTCACTTGGAAGGTTCCAGAAGAAATAAATTAAATAAGTCATGCCTTCAAGAGCCCAGAGATATGGCTCAGTGGTAGAGCACCTGCTTTCTTTTTTTTAAAATCAGGACTACCTTCATTTCAAGATTCCACAATAATCCTTACAAAAAGAAAAGGAAAAATAAACAGGAAAGATAATGAAAAGAGCTGTGAATTTAAAGAACAGCTACTAAATGTTTAAAGTTACTAAAGTAGGGAAAGGAGGGCTGGTAGTTTTCTTTCCTTGCTTCCATTTCCTGCCAATGTTATTGTATGTATGCTTGTTTATGTTGCTTGCATATTTTGTTCTTTATGTGTTGGTAATGCTGTTTGCTAGGGTTATACTTTTTTAGTTTCTAGGGGTTACACACAGATTCACTGGGGGCCATTTGCTCATACCTGTGCTTGACAAGGAGTTGCTCTCCTGGCCCCAGTGCCTGCCGTCTTGTTAGTTGAGGGGGACTGCACCCTTTAATTGTTCCACTTGCACACAGAGCATCGGTCTTGCATGCCTGAAGCCAGCAGTCTGATCCCTGGTACTGCCCCACACTGTTTGATTGTGATCTCTGGCAGTACAAGTATGAACTGCAGTGCATCACAACCAGGGCTGAGGCTTCCAGGCATTAAAACAGCAATCCTGACAAAGGCTAGGGGCGACCCTTTCATTAAGCTTGGGGGTTATACAGATGTGGACATAAAAATGCAAAGAAACTTGCCCAGGGGCAGGCTCAGTGGGGCTCTCTGTCCTGCTAGTCTGTGTGACTCTTTAAGCAGACTCATAAAAGGCACCTCAAGGCTCCGGCACAGAACACATCAAACACGCGTGTTCCCTCTTCTCTTAGAAAAATGCCTGACCGTTGGCCAGAAACAGAATGACTACAATTCTCTTGCTGAATTGGATCATATGTGAACAAGGACCTGTAATTCTCACAGGGTCAAGGGCAGACTAAAATGAAGGAAAAAGAAAGTAATAGTTCTTTCTCCCAAATTGGTTAAGTCCCACGGAAGGATTATGCATAGTGGAGAACAGCGATTCTTTTCCAGCGTGTCATTCTTCCCATTATAGTCTAGATTCCTGAAGATAGCCTTGCAGTGTGCGTGTAGAAAAGTGTGCTTGTAGGAAAGATCCTCTTTATGAGGCTGGGCAATATCGTTCCCTCACAAAGAAATACTGGGGAGTTCTTAGCTTCTGTCAAATGTTCCTCTCCCGAGAAAGTCTTACCATAATGCCCTAAGTATAGTTTAGTTATGCAATCTAAGATTTCTCCCTTCGCTGTAATCTGTGGATGGAGCTTTGTGATATTTGGGGGCTGCATTTTTATGGTTTGAGCCTAGTACAGTTGACTATTCAGGAAGTTGGTCACTGTGTGTGTGTCTGTGTCTGTATGTTGTGAGTTGTGACACATATGTGTATATGAAAAAAATACCATCTCTCAGTTGGGGGCCATATGGCTCCCTGTGTGCCCCCAGGGAATTTCAAGGGAGCCATAAATAAAATGGAACAAATTGGCAGGGGGCATAGCATAAGACAAGGGGGTCAACAAGTAGGAAAGGGGTCACTATAAGAAAACAAGTTTGGAAAAGGGCCATGGTCAGTAAAAGATTGAAAAATGCTGGTCAACAAAAGAATTTCCACTGCAGAGTTTTAGGGATGAATTAATTAGACAATGCCATAGGGAAGGAAGCATTTTAGAAATGCAATCTTTTTTTTTTTTTTTTTTTGCTTTTTGGGTCACACCTGGCGATGCACAGGGGTTACTCTTGGCTGCGCACTCAGGAACCACCCCTGGCGGTGCTCAGGGGACCATATGGGATGCTGGGATTCAAACCTGGGTCGGCCGCGTGCAAGGCAAATGCCCTACCCGCTGTGCTATCACTCCAGCCCCTAGAAATGCAATCTTGACAGTGAATTTTATTCACAAACAGAGCAATAGGCTTTTCAAGCCCAGTAAACTTTCCTCCACAAAGAGCCCTGTGATGCAGGAACAGGTCATCACGGAAAGCTTCACTTTCCTTTTATTAGTGTGATGTATGTCAGTGACTGAAAACTCCAGGCTTCATGGGGTCGGGACTGGACTGTCCCTTTCCCATCTCCCCGCCCCTCTGGGGCCCTGGCTTTCATGCCCATGAACTGCCCCCAGGTACCATTTAAGCACATTTAATGGCCATGATCCAGAGACTCAAAAATCAGTCCTGGAACCACAGCTCACTGCAGAGATGGCTCAGAACCCCAATTATATTAATTTTTAGATTTCCAGGAGTGCACGGACATTTCTGCAGCCATGTGACATCCCATACATTTATTTTTTTTTGCTTTTTTGTTGAATCGCTGTGAGATACACCCTTATATACATCTTACCACTGTCACTGTCATTATCATCCCATTGCTCATTGATTTGCTCGAGCGGGGCACCAGTAATGTCTCCATTGTGAGACTTGTTATTGTTGTTTTTGGCATATCGAATACACCACAGGTAGCTTGCCAGACTTTGGCGTGCAGGCAGGATACTCTTGGTGGCTTGCTGGGCTCTCCGAGAGGGATGGAGGAATCGAACCCAGGTCAGCCACCTGCAAGGCAAATGCCCTACCCACTGCGCCATCGCTCCAGCCCAAATGAGCAATGGAAAATAAATTATCTAGCATCTGCCCCTGGAAGGCAGGCTTGAATGGTGGTGGGAAAATTCAGGCAAAACATAATGCCCAAGAGACCCCGAGTGGCCGCACATGAATGGCTCCTTTGCTCCTAAAAGACCATGATCCTAGAGGCCCACTAACTACTTTCGGCACCCAGCAGCTTCTTGGAGAAATGCCTCTAGACTGTGAACTGAGCTACAGCCCCATGCCGCCCCAGGAGGGAAAAGGTTTTTCTCTCTCGGCCTTTCCTTTCGGCGGCAGTGGCGGTGTGGTGATCGCCATCTTATAGAGCCCACTATCCGGAGGTATGAGCTTGCAGTGACGGTGCACACAGGACATCTCTGGATGGGGGGGGCATTACCGGCGCGATCTCCACCCAGACAAGACCCCGAGCACCCGCACACAAATGGCTCCTCTGCTCCTAAAAGACTGTGATCCCGGAGGCCCACTAACTACTTTTGGCACCCAGCAGCTTCTTGCAGAAATGCCTCTTGACAGTGAACTGAGCTACAGCCCCATGCCACTCCAGGAGGGGAAAAAATTTTCTCTCTCTGCCTTTTCTTTTTTTTAAAATTTTAATTAATTAATTTTTTTAATTAGTGAGTCACCGTGAGGGTACAGTTACAAATTTACCCATTTTCATGCTTGTGTTTCCCTCATACAATGTTCGAGAACCCATCCCTCCACCAGTGTCCATTCTCTACCACCAATGAACCCAGTATCCCTCCCACCCTCCAATCCTGTCCCCCCACACCCCACCCCGCCTCTGTGGCAGGGTGTTCCATTTTGTTCTCTCTCTCCTGTGGGGTGTTGTGGTTTGTGATAGGGGTATTGAGTGACCATCGTGTTCAGTCTCTAGTCTACTTTCAGCATGCATCTCTCTTCCCGGGCGGGATCTCCAACCACATTTTACTTGGTGTTCCCTTCTCTATCCGGGCTGCTTTTCCCCCAGCATATGAGGTCAGCTTCCAAGCCATGGAGCCAACCTCCTGGTATTATATACTACTATTCTTGGGTGTTAGTCTCCTACTCTGTTATTTTATATTCCACAGATGAGTGCAATCTTTCTATGTCTGTCCCTCTCTTTCTGACTCATTTCACTTAGCATGATACTTTCCATGTTCATCCACTTATATGCATAGTTCATGACTTCATCTTTCCTAACAGTTGTATAGTATCCCATTGTATAGAGGTACCAAAGTTTCTTTAACCAGTCATCTGTTCTCGGGCACTCGGGTTTTTTCCAGATTCTGGCTATTGTAAACAGTGCCGCAATGAACATATAAGTGCAGATGTCATTGTGAGTATACTTTTTTTTTCTCCGGGATATATTCCCAGAAGTGGTATTGCTGGATTAAATGAAAGCTCAATTTCTAATTTTTTGAGAAGCATACATATTGTTTTCCAAAGGTCTCTGTGTCTTTTCTTTTGGCAGCGGTGGCGTGCTGACTGCCATCTTATAGAACCCACTAACCGGAGGTACGAGCTTGCAGTGACTTGACTTCTGGCAGAAGTTTCTCTGGACTTAATAACTAAAATACCAGAAATCCAAAACTGCATGGCCACAAAAGCAGCTGCGTGACCTCATATGCTCTTCATTCTCAGCAATAGAAAACAAATTATCAAATGATCCCTTTTGGCAGGTCTGATTGTTGGGGGGGAATTCCAGATAATAATAGTGAGTTTTCTGTTGAAATATTGAATGTAATCAAAGTAAAGAAAGAGTAAAGTGAAAATCATTAGCTACTGGGGTTCTTGGTGGTGGAAAATGTGCACTGGTGAAGGGATGGGTGTTTGATCATTATATGACTGATATTTAAACCTGAAAGCTTTGTAACTTTTTTCATGGTGATTCAATAAAAAACCAAATAAATTAATTAAAAACAAACAAACAAACAGACAACATAATGCCAAAAAAGTAGAGAGAAAGTATTGGGAAATTATGTGCCATGGAGGCAGGGTGAAGACTGGGATGGGGGGAGGAGGATATTGCGGACATTGGTGATAGAAAGTGTGCACTGGTGGAGGATGGGTGTTTAATCATTGTATGGCTGAATCTCAAACATGAAAGCTTTGTAACTGTTATCTTACGGTGATTCAATACAATTTAAAAAAAAAGAATAACAAGTTGCTAGAGTAAAGTATGACACTGGTGCATCAGTGAGTGACTTTCAGAACTATGGGATGGAGTGAATTAAATGGACGCTTTTCCACATCAAGCACCTTGATTTCAAAGAAATACTGTTACCCTTTTTGGAAAAAAGAAAGAATTATTTTCAGAGCTTGTACCTGAAGAGGGAACTAGAAGCCAGATGGCAAAGATGAACAAAGATGAAGCACAGAGATGCTGTATGTCTCATTTCTAAGCAAGGATAGATGGCATGGTCACTAATAAACTGGGAAGTGACTGACATGTCTACATAAGGCCACAGAAGACTACCCTGCTTGTGGAGAATGCACTAGGAAGAAACCCACCACCAGTTCAAGAGCCAGAAAAAAGCTTGCAATATGCTTGGATACTAACTATAATCCAGTCAGTCTCCGGTGGGAAAGTCAAAGTTCCAGCCTTGATGACATAGAAACACGGGTGCCAACTATATATGACCTATATGATGTGGAAATTTCCATCTGAAAAGTTCTCAGTAAAACTGATCTCCAACCAGTGAAAGAGGCGGGGGAAAAATGGCAGCACAGTTTTAATGGCGATACATCCACAAATCAGGTGCACAAACTGTACTGAAACTCTCCTACTCTACTTAGAAATATGAATTTAGGATGAAGGAAAACCTAGTTGAGAGAGGTGGGGAGAGGGAGATACTTGTTCAATGTCTGCTGGAATCACAAGAAAACTTCCTTGGGGATGCCTCCCTTTGACTTTTGGTTCTGTAGCAGACAACTGTCTGCCCATACAAAAGGACAACTACATTCCGCACATGTTCTGTCACCTATTCCTCAGGCAGCTGGCCTCATCTACCCTCAGGACAGTGAAGGCAGGACGCACACCTTCCCTGGGAGAGTAGAAACCCTGCTGGTCCTGGGCACTATGATGCATGCTTTTGGTGAGCTAGGACCTCAGCCTCTCTGGACACCGAACAGACCATCCAGTGTGATATGCAGATGCTTGTCACTGCCTTTACCTCAGGATATTCGCTGTGGCTTTTCTTTCTTGGGGAAGAAGATCTGGATCTCGCAAAACTTCTTCTAGCAAATTTAAGACGTTCATCTTTAGTTCATTGTTGAGGTCAAAATCCTAAAAAAAGAAAAGCATCTTTTAATTTTTTTTTTACCTTGGAAGGATTTAACTCTATGACATTCCTCACTTACCTTCTTTCTCCACAAAATTCTGAATTAATTGATTAATTGCCAAGAGTGATCCCTGAATGCAAAGCCAGGAGTCAGCCCTGAGTAGCACTAGGTGTGACCCCAAACCCCCACTGCCAAAAACAAAACAAAAAAAAAAACAAAAAAACCCCCAAACCCATAGATAAATAAATGAATAAAACCTGTCATTTGGTCAGTGACTTGATTTAAAAGCTTCAATATACATATGCAAAACACAAAAGAAGAAATGATACTCCTGCACTGATGGGACCAAGTCAAACACTTCCAGGAATTAAATGAATGGCACCTGTTGAGGAAAGTAGGAACAACAGAAGCATGAAAACATGCAAGCCCTACTGATGTTCACAAACATATCACTGTTGCTGTCATCCCATTGCTCATCGATTTGCTCGAGTGGGCACCAGTAATGTCTCCATTGTGAGACTTGTTACTGTTTTTCGCATACTGAATATGCCACAGGTAGCTTGCCAGGCTCTGCCGTGTGGGCGGGCTACTCTTGCTAGCTTTCCGGGCTCTCCGAGACGGACAGAGGAATCAAACCCGAGTCGGCTGCGTGCAAGGCAAACGTCCTACCCACTGTGCTATCGCTCCAGCCCCACAAATACATAAAAAATGAAAATACATAGAGTGTGGAAGAGAAAATTGTTGCTTTATAGTTTCATTCTAATTAACTAAAGGTAATGAGGGTTAAAAAGTCACTATTTCCAGGGGACTGGGGATTTAAAAAAAAAAAGTCACTATTTCCATCAAAGCAGAAACTGACTCAGGCAATGGTCATGAAGTTATGCTGAAATTTAATGTTGACTACCACCTCCTCTTGAGTTATTTGCTAATGATAAAGGGGGAAATAAGGCAAACATCTCCTTAACAAAGTGATCAGTTAATGAAACAAATGAATAATCATGAGCCTATTAATGTACTGCTATATGGACATTCATCGCATAGTATTTTTGCCCTGAATACATAATAATCTCAGTCAAACTGGGAATAAGATCTGGGCTGTATTGTTCAAAAATACTAGTTTTATAAAATACAACAACAACAATAACAACACCAAAAAACCCAAAACCACCCAAGGAACTGTTTGATCACAAAGAAAACCAAAGGCCAGGAAAAGAGTTCAAAGGCTGAAGCACATACTTTTCATGCCCTCACCATCAAGCTTGATGAGGTTAGCTGTTGCCCTTAACCTCAGCTGTTAGGGGATACAGCTATACTGACATAGGAACCTATCAGATCTGGGACCAGGCAGGAGATACTATTAAGGACATTATGGGAATAATTCGCAAAAAATTCTCAGCCCTAGACACCAGTTAATCTGCCCACGTAAAACTGTTCTGGATGTAATCATTTTACCGAAGCTATGCAAGATAGTCCTTGACTTTTGGCTTTAGGAGAGGAAGGAATTGAGAGAACAAACATAGTAAACATGTCAGCTAATAGTGATTCGAGATGTATCTATAACAGTGTACTTTGCTTTATTCTGACATTTTTCTCTTGATTTAAAGAATTTTTAGGTAAAAAGTTAAAACAGAAAAGATATTTAATAGTACAGTCTCTAAGGAAGATGGTACAAAGAACCCCCTCCCACCCAAAACAATCAAATGGAAATTCTATGCAAGCCAACAGTAATACTCTTAGGCATATATCTGAAGACTATTCATCCAAAAATATATTTGCACCCTGTGTTCATAGAAATACAATTTCCAATAGATAAACATGGAATCAAGCTTAGTTTCCTCAAAAGATGGCTGGATATAGAAGTTATGGTAGTGGCTGGAGACAAAAAGACAGCAGGTAAAACATTCATCTGGCATACAGCTGACCTGGATTTGATCCCTGGCACCACATATGGTTCTCTGAGTCCTGCCAGGAATGATCCCTGAGTACTGCCAGGTATGCCCCCAAACAAAATAAACAACAAAATATTGTGGTGTATATAAATATCTCCAGCAAAATACTACTCTGATATGAAAGAAAGAAAAAAAAAGAAAGAAGAAAGAAAGAAGAAAGAAAGAAAGAAAGGAAGGAAGGAAGGAAGGAAGGAAGGAAGGAAGGAAGGAAGGAAGGAAGGAAGGAAGGAAGGAAGGAAGGAAGGAAGGAAGGAAGGAAGGAAGGAAGGAAGGAAATGAATGGAAGAGAGAAAGAGAGAATGAAAGAAAGAGGGGGAGGGAGGGAGGGAAGGAAGAAAGAGAAGGAAGGAAGGAAGGAACAAACGAAGGAATGAAGGAACAAAGGAAAAAGAAAGAAAAAGGAAAAGAATAAATCATATTTTTGAGGACAAAGGGACAGGGATGACTTACTAGTTTCAATCACAGATGGCAGACAACAGGTAAACAAGCAAACTAGCAAAACCGAATAAAAGTAGCAATAAACTACTCTGAGAAGTTGGGGGATTGGAGGCCGTTGGGGCTGGGATGGCACTAAAACTTTGGTGTTTTGTGTGTTTTTTACACATGAAGTGTATAATGCTAGACACCCACTCCCGAATCCCATAATACTGTGAAATGATACCAGTGCAGTGACGTCCTACCCCTAAGGGAGCCTGCTGAGACTGTCAGGGAAGGGTTCAGAGTTCCTGTGAGCCCTCCAAGTCCTGCTTCCCAAGATCCACATCTTTGGATGCACAGGCATTGCAGTTTGTTTTCCTCCTACAGAGAGTTACTTGTTCTAATCTCATTTTAACTTTAAGGGAAGCAGTTTTGAAACTGATATTCTGTATTATTTTCTATAATCACAGAGAACATTGCTAACTGCAATGCTTTTGATAAACAAGAAAGCAGCATACCTCTACTGTATTTAGTAGACTCTAGGTAGATAGGTCACTTCACAAACTATAGACCCTAGAGAAACACAATCTAATTAGAATGGAATGCTTTGTGGCCCAGTCAAGTGGAGAACTGTAATACATTTTCTCACATTACCCATTCTCTGGCAATCAGTACCATTTCTTTGGGAACAGGAGGTAGCAGAACTAGAAGGGGTTCTTATCAAAATTCTCCATCTGGGTCTTCAGACGATTTTTTTTCAAACCACCTACTTACTTCCCAACAACTTCTTTTTTAAATTTTATTGAATCACTGTGAGATAGTTACAAGCTTTCATGTTTGGGTTACAATCACACACAGTGGGGCCGAAGCGATAGCACAGCAGGTAGGGCATTTGCCTTGCATGCGGCCGACCCGGGTTCGATCCCCGGCATCCCATATGGTCCCCCAAGCACTGCCAGGAGTAATTCCTGAGTGCAAAGCCAGGAGTAACCCCTTAACATTGCTGGGTGTGACCCAAAAAGCAAAAAAAAAACCACCAAAAAACCCCCCAAAAAAACCCACAGCATGGTATTGGGATAAAAACAGACCTGCAGACCAATGGAACAGAGTTGAATATCCTGTCACAGACCCCCAAATATATGGCCACTTAATATTTGACAAAGGAGCAAGAAATGCAAAGTGGAACAAGGAAAGCCTCTTCAACAAGTGGTGCTGGGAAAACTGGATAGCTACCAGCAAAAAAAAATGAACTCTGACCTCTGTCTAACGCCAGGCACAAAAGTCAGATCAAAGTGGATTAAAGACATGACCAACAACTTCTTTTTTTTTTTTTTTTTTTTAATTTTTATTAAATCACCATGTGGAAAGTTACAAAGTTCTCAGGTTTATATGTCAGTTATACAATATTCAAACACCCATCCCTTCACCAGTGCCCAAATTCCACCACCAGAAACCCCAGTTTACCCCCCGCCCCCACCCCCTACCCCCTACTGTATAACTAATGAATTTCACTTCATTTTTTCTTTACCTTGATTACATTCCATAATTCAACACAAAACTCATTATAGTTGACATAACTCTCTCTCTCTCTTTTTTTTTTCTCTTTTTCCTTTTCCATTTTTTTTTTTAAATTTTTCCCCCTCATCCCCCTTCCTGCGCCTCATAGTATGGTGTACTCCACGCCACGTTGGCCAGCGTGGGGCTTTTGCTTAGCTCATAGTCCAGAGGTGGCTGTTACATTAAGAACCTTCAATATTTCAACAAAAACTTACTGTTATTATTTGGAGTTTCCCCCCCAAGTCTGACCTGTTCAAATGGAACCCTTTCACATTGATGACAATTATAAATGTTAAGTCCGCGCGGTTTTGGATTTCTGTATAAAGTCCTGGGAAAATTCTGCCAGAAACCAATTCCTAAAGCTGTCTCTGGTTCCCGCTTGTTCCACATCCACCGGCTCTGCAGGGGCATGGGTGCCCGGGCCGAAAACCCAGCCGGCTGGAGCCGAGCACGGGCCCGACTAGGGCTGGCTCTGTATCCTGCATGACCAACAACTTCTTGACTATTAATTTCTCTCTTTAAAATGTCTAAAAGAGCAAGGGGGCCAAAGTGATAGTACAGAAAGTAGGACATTTGCCTTGCACACAACTGACCCAGGTTTGATCCCTGACATCTCATATAGTTTCCTGTGCACTGCCAGGAGTACTCCCTGAGTGCAGAGCAGAAGTAACCTTTGAACATCACCAGGTATGGCCCAAAAAGCTAAATAAAGTTTAACAGAGGAACTGGAGTGATAGTTCAGGGTTTAAAGTGTTTGTCTTGCATGACACCAACCTGGGTTTGATCTTGGCACTCCTAAGAGTTCCTTGAGCATCACCAGTAGTGAACCTTGAGCACAGAACCAAGTGTAAGCCCTGAGCACTTCTGGTGTCACCCTAAAAGTGAGTTAAAAAATATATAAAACAGAATGTTTTCTAGAAAACATCCATAACTTGTGCTTTTTTCCTTTTTGTTGTATCACTTCCTCTATTTCCAAAGGAAACATGTTTGTAAACAGGTAAGTCGTGCATGTCTATCCATGCACGACTAATAAAGTTTCCTTGGTCACCAGCAGACTTTCTCCTTAATAAATATCTAATATTTATGAGATGACCTCGTCCTCCTCCTCCTCTAGCTATGTTGGATCTCTAATGATGCCAGTAATCTGATTATCATAAATGGATTCACGTGAAGGACATTAGGCCAACGTGTGGACCTGGAGCTGGGGGCTAATTAGTGGTTTAATCAACAAGCATCATTGAGTCCTGACTGTGCCCCATACTGTGCTCAACAGGGGAAATGCTCCTAAGACCTTCTAAGGAAGGTGAATTGTCAGAGGAATCTTGTTAAGGAAAACAGAATGTACTTTTATTATTGTGGGCTCTGGGAATCCTAGCAGGAGAGGATCCTAGCCACCTAGACACTATTGAAAGCACAATGAACGGTCACTGGGGAATATTTGCTCTGCTGACATGTAGATAATACACAAAGCAGGTTTGCTAATGGTGGCTGAGTCTGTAAGAATTCACACTCATGATTCCCCCTTGCACTGAACAGGTTTTTACAATGTCTTCCTACAGATGAGGCCACTTCTTCCTTTCAGGCTGAGGAACAGACAAAAGTGGGAGCATGATCTCCTCAGAGGCCAGTGAGCAGGAAGAGAAGGGATGCTATGAGCTGAGGGGAGAGTTAGGAGGTGGGAACGTGCTGCCGGCCTTCCCTCTGCAACCAGGAGCCCTTTACCTCTGTGCCTCTCAAACTGCCGAGTCCACGAACCATGGCCGATTCTATGGCAGATGTGTGGCGGGGACTGAGATTCTTCTTTTATAATGAGCTCCCAGGCAATGCTGGTGCTACTGGTTCAGGGACACTTTGAATAGCAAAAATTTACATGGCTATTAATTTAAAATATTTTCCATACCAAAGGAAAAAGTCCTCAAAATATGAATGAAAAAGAATTTGAATTTTCTGGTGAATATGCTGCCTGAGCCCATGTGCTGCTTGTGCCCACGTGGCCAAGCACATGCAGTGCCCGAGCACATGTGTCGCCCACATCTCCCTCTTGAGATGTGGACTTTCATGCTTTCGTGTCTAGTGCTAGGATGTGTGTAGAGCTCTCTCCACCCTTGGAGAAGCCCGCCTTCTCTCTTGAGCGTGTTACTCTTGCTATTGTCTCTTCCACTTATCCCTTCCTCCTTCCCTCAAAAACACCTCTAAATAAAATCTGTTCACTTGAAAAAAAAAAGAATTTGAATCTTCTGAATCTTCTGATATATATATATATATATATACTTTCTAGTATGTAACATTTGATTATTTTGTTTTGATTTATCCCATTTTTATTGAAGCACCACAATTTACAATATCATTAATAGAAGCTTCATGCATACAATGCATGAACACAACACAATATGTTCTTATGCAAAAATTTTAATTTTTTACCAATGCACATCAAGTGCAGACTCGACCCTCCAAAAGTTCTTGTGGAAAAAAGTCATTACAAAGGGCTGGGTGCTCAAACACAGTGTGGCTAAAAATCAATCATGAACAATTTTGTATCTCATGAAGATTCAATAATTTTTTTAAAAATGGAAAAACCGAGTCATTAGTTTACAAAAGAGAAATCTGAAGCAATTAAAAGATACTTGCTATATTTAAATCCAGATCACCTTACAATAGTTTACTTGATATATATAATTTTAAATTCAATTATTTTTATTTTTTTCACAGTTACAAAGTTGTTCATGATTGGCTTTCAGTTACACTATGTTCCAACACCCATCCTTTCACCAGTGTACATTTCTCACCACCCATGTCCCCAGTTTCCTCCCACCCCGGCCCCCAACTGCCTCTATGACAGGCACATTTCTCCTCTCTCTGTCTCTCTCTCTCTGTCTCTGCCTCTGTCTCTCTTTCTCTCTCTCCTCTTTGGGGCATTAAAGTTTGTAATATACAACTGAAAGGTTATCATGTATATACTTTGGGCTGGATCGATAGCACAGCGGGTAGGGCATTCGCCTTGCATGCGGCCAACCCGGGTTATTTTCCTCTGTCCCTCTCAGAGAGCCCAGCAAGCTACTGAGAGTATCTCGCCCGCCGGGCAGAGCCTGGCAAGCTACCTGTGGCGTATTCGATATGCCAAAAACAGTAGCAGCAAATCTCAAAATGGAGATGTTACTGGTTCCCGCTCGAGCAAATTGATGAGCAACAGGATGACAGTGACAGTGACAGTATATACTTTATGTCTTTTCAGCGTTTGGTTCTTGTCCAGTGTGATCATTTCCAACTATCATTGTCATAGTGGTCCCCTTTCTATTCGAACTTCCCTTCTCCCCACACACACTGGTGGCAAACTTCTACCATGATTGATATATATTTTGTAAGTATCTAGAAACTCATCTTTTGGCTCTATTTTCCCAGACCCTGAAACGGTGAAGGAGAACCCTGGGTAGTGGAACAGGGCTCCTGTCAGAGGCTGCATCAGCTCCCCACAAGGTGGCGCTCCCAGGCCATCTGCAGCTGGTGGTCAGCGCCGCCTCACTGCTCTCCTGCCTGCTGGGCAGGAGCTGGGCCCTGCCTCGTGAAGGTTATCACACCCTCAGGCACCTGAGGCATTCTCTGAAGTAATCACAGAGAAAAGCTTATTTAGTTCTGTTTTTGTTTTCCATTCATCACACAGGGAAGAGGGACAGAAAATTAGCAAAAGGAAAAAAACTGCTTTCAAAGGGAGAGCCCAGAACATGTAAGATTTTTATATGCCCATGTCTTTTTTTTTCTTTTTTGCTTTTTGGGTCACACCCGGCGATGCTCAGGGGTTACTCCTGGCTCTACACTCAGGAGTTACTCCTGGTGGTGCTCACGGGACCATATGGGATGCTGGGAATCAAACCCAGGTCGGCCGCATGCAGGGCAAACGCCCTATCCGCTGTGCTATCACTCCAGCCCTTGTCCATGTCTTAAGGGCAACCTTATTGCTGATTCTTTCCACAAGCCCTGAAGCACCTCAATACAGAAGATTATGGAGAGAAAAACAGTCAATGGACATCTGCATCGATGTGCAGATGAAGGAAATATCCACCAGAGAAATCCAGGGTCAGTGCTGGAGAGACAACACAGGGGTTAAGGTGCTGGATTGGTTCCTGGCACCTCATATGGTCCCCTGAGCACTGTCAGGAGTGATCCCTGAGTAGAAGCAGAATTAAACCTTGAGCACTACCCCCAAAGAGAAACCCAGAGCCAGAAGCTCTTGAGGGGAGGGTGGGCATTGACACAGGTCAGCAAGAGTGGCCACTGTCTTAGGAGACCAGGCATGGAATGAAGGTCTGAACCTCTCATTCCTAGCAGAGAGCCAGGAGTAACCCCCAAGCACCATAGGTGTGGCCCCAAATGTACATATATGTTTATACATGTATATTTATATAATAAGCACAACTATTAGATTATGTAAAATAATAAGAGCATATCTAAGAATTAATGAGAGATTTGCCACATGCTCGGAGATGTTTTCATCATGTTGCTATCTAACAGGACCCTCAACAGCAGCCGTTATTTCATTATTATCCCCATTTTGCACACGAGGAAGTCAAGGTCCAGAGACTCGAAGCCTCTTATTCAAAAGTCACAAAACCAGAACCCAATGCAGGCTCCAGCTTTTGTGGTGGTGTTTGGGGGCTGGGGATCCACTCCTGGGGGCAAGCTGCTGGCAGTGCAGGACTGAGGGTTTGGTCCTCAACCAGGCAGTGCAGTGCTGCTTCTTTTGGTGGTGCCAGGGGCCACCCTTGTCAGCTCAGTGGTGCTGGTGGTGGGGCATGTGGTATTGGGAATCACACTTGGGGACTAATGCATGTGAATCACATGCTTAGCCTCTGGCCCAGAGCCATGGGCTAGTTATCTGAGGGAGTGAGGACCACAACCAGCAGTGCTCAGGGCTTACTTCTGACTCTGTGCTCCAAGCATTATTCCTGGTGGGACTCAGGAGATTTATGTGGTACTTGGGATCAAATTGGGGTTGACCATTTGCAAGGCAAGTACCTTACCCACTGTATTGTCTCCAGCTCAAAGCAAGCACCTAAGCCCTTATACTATCTCTAAGGGCCCGAGTTAGACCTTAACTTACTCCAGAAAGATTGGGTATTGATGTTTATCCAGAAAGAGGGGGTATCAATGAATTAGTGCTGGTGGCATGGCTGGAAGACATACAGTCAAACATAGTTGGTGACTGGAGTGAATTTAGAACAATTCCTCAACTATTTGAGGCAGAAAACTGAAAACTCAGATTTCCAAGGTGGACAAACTGGGTGCATTAATAAGACTAATAATACAAAAGATAAACAGTTGGTGAGGTAATAAATCAGATTCTCCAGCACTTTCAAACTAATCCCTCCTGATAAGTCAGGCATTTTGGAAATTACACTCATTCCCTCAGGAGAGCAGGGTAATAATTAGTAATATACTACACATGGCCCAGGGAACGCCAGGACATTGGGAAAATCTGATTCAATAAACACAGTTTGAGGGTAAGAAGAATTATGAGAGTAATTTTCTCAGTGTAATCAGTACAATGTATTCCTAACAGTGGCCAGAGTTTTTAGAAGGAAAGGCAGAATAGAGCAAAACCATATAAATGCTTTTCAAACCAAGCTCATAAAGGAGGACTTAGGCTGTGCTAGGATAAAAAAAAATTAATTTTTTTAAAAGCTCAGAATCTGACTCAATGATTTTTTAAGAAAATGAAAAGTATGCTATTGTTTTTTCTTCTTTGTCTGCCCAAGATTAAGAAATGAATATAAGTTGTGGTATCAGTTTAGGTTAGATCCAGGCCATTTTTGGTATCCTGGGAAAGTGAAGTATAGAAACTACATGACTTGCCCACAATCTATGCAAAGCAATAGATAGTCTAGGACAACAAAGATTCATATTTTATTTCATTGTTGTTTATAATTTTGGGGGTTCTTGTTTGTTTATTTGGTGGCCACATCTGGTGGTGCTCAGGGGTTACTCCTGGCTTTGTACACAGGAATTACTTCTGGTGGGCTTCAGGGAGTCATTTGGGGTACCAGGGATTAAATCCAGGTTGTCTGTATATAAGGCCAGTGCTCTAACCTCTGCACTATTGCTCCAGCCCCTGTTTACAATTTTTATTTATTAGTTTTGGGCCACGGTGTTCAGAAGCTATTATTGGCTCTGTGCTCAGGAGTGCCCCCCAGTTATGGTTTGGGGACCATATGTAGTGCCAAGATCGAGCTAGGGTTGGCTACATGCAAGGAAAATACCTAAACCAAACCCTGTACTGTCTGTCTGGCCCTGGGTCATCATCATTCTAACGCCTCAAACTAACAAGCCTCTAAACTCTGGTGAGTTTTAAGGACAGACACTTTATTCAGCATTTAAACCTGATCCGAGGACACTGTTCTGGCTGGGATGGGGACAATGCTCACCTGTTTGCCCACCTCCCTTGGTTGGCTGTTACACGTACCTCCTTTGGACAGCCCTAACTCAACCGGGGTTGTCCATGCTGGAAGAGCAAAAGGCACAGGATACGCCAGCATCTCCCACCACCTGGCCACAAAAAAATTTCAAAGGGTCTCTTTGAACTACAAAAAGAATCACTTGCTTGAAGAACAAGGACAGGCATTGAGTTTAAAATTAATGTTAACAAAGTAATACCAAGATAATTCTAAATTTTCCAATCTGTATTCAACAGTTACAAGTTACTTAGTACTCAGAAGGTTCCAGAATCTTCAAAGAGGAACAGTCAATACAGGAGCTATGTTCCAAACTAACAACTGATGTGCCAGGAAAAGGTCAGCAGAACGTAGGTCCTACAAAATCCTAAATTTGACAAGTAAAGGTGGCCTGAGGGGTGAGGGTTTGTGTTGAATGAATGGACAATGGTTCATGCTACTGGTACTTGACTTTTGAGTGGTAATAAGTTCCCTAATTCTTCTTAAATTGGTGATTTGGGAAATTAGTTTAGCAGATGTGAAGGGGGAGGCTCCTAAGAGAAGGTACAATGCAAGATATGGAAGCTATGTTAGGGAAAAAATAACTGGGGAGAGGCAAATGGCAAAGAATGCCACCAACTTAGGGAGAGAGAAAAATGAGAAAAAATGAGAAAATAATTCATTCAATCATTTTCTAACAAATGACTGTGCATTTGAATGGTTTTCTAGAATTCAGCCTCTAGACTTCAACTCTTGTGCCTCCAATAATTTTAATTTATTGCCCTGCATCTTTGAAATCAAGTCGTTCCTCAGCTTATTTCTTTATGCCTCAAACTAGAATCCATTTTAAATAGATTTTTTTCTGGGAGGTGGGGGAAGATAAATTTTCCAGATCCAGTATTTTCCATTGTGCTAGTAGTTAACTGATGTTGATTCTAGCTTTCAAGAAAATAATAATAATTTTTAAAAGGGGGATTTGGTGTGTGTGGAGGGGGGGAAACGTCAGAGAGGTTGGAGAAAAGTTTGAAAGAATCTGCTTTTGATCTTGGCTTTAAATTTTTCTTATTGATGCAATTTGGCAACAAATTATCTTTGAGATAAAGATAAGCACAGAAATGTAGGAGCCAGTGGTCTCTAAGTTACCCTTTGTTCTTCACAGCCTGATCTGTGAGAGGAGAAAACACTGTAAAAGCTGGTCACTGGTAGGTATCCTCCTGATCTCCCTTTGCAGATGAGGAAGATATCCCCAGGCCCAGGAATGCAGTGAGGAGAGAGCCTTTGACATTCATCCAGGACAAAGCTTTCTGCAAAGAGCAGTACCACAGTGATTCTAAACTTGCCAATCCGTGTCTAACACTTAAGAGTTATTTATTACACCCAAGACTGTAGAATCTTCAAAGAGGACCAGCATACATAGGAAATATGTATGTAACAATCTTGGAAAAGATAGCTAAACTCATCTAATTTAACTCTAAGTTTGCCAAGCAGAATTAATCCTGGTGGGCCATCAATATTTGTTGAACACATGGATAGAAGGTCCTGGGGAGGGTACTTGTCTTATTGGGAGCATTTAGGAGTTGAGGTGGGAGAAAGGGAATAATGCACAGACAAGGGCACTAGGTTAGGTTGGACCATGAGGCAGGAACACAGCTTAAGCTGGTTCCCGAATGTCCTGAGAAGGTGCTAACGTGTTAAGGGGGGAGGGGCTGGAGAAGTGTGTAGAGCTCAGCAGGGGGCCATGGTCTCCTGAAGTGCTTCCAAGGTCCAAGAGTAATTGTCAGTCCAAGGAATGGAAATTTAGGAGAACTCCCCATGGCAGAAAGAAGTTATTCATCCACATAAAGCCACATATAATCCAGCTCAGTGTTTTCTCTGACAATAAAATCCATCCACAAAAGCTTCCAGAATCTCACTAGGTCTACAGAGAAAATGCAATTTCCGTCTGGGAAACTAATGGAAACTGACAATAAGTTCTCTCTAAGACACTGGGCCTTAATACTCTTAACTCAATTTCACATTGACTTAAACAAATCCCCTTGCCAACTATTTCTTTTAAAGACAGCATGGAGAATTTAAGGAGACTTTAAAAGATGACAATAATAGGGATATATAAAAGATTAGAAAACTCTCCTAGTAGTTAATGGAATTAGGACCTTCTTACTTGCGGTTTTTTCCATGGGCAGAGAGAGTTTTTAAAATAATGAAAATTCTATTTTCAAGATTAAGAAAAAAAATCCATACCTGTCAGAGAATAGTGTCTTACATTTTTCACTTTTTAGGGCAATTTGAAAAATAATTCATCTATGCCAAAGAACACCCTACAAATCATGCAACCAGTTTGACAAATGATGATGATAGCGAGCTTACATTGGCATGGAGACTAGAATTTGGATTTCTATATTTCTCTCCTCACATGAGTTTCTTTTGACACAGGAACTACAGTGAAACAGGGTGTTATAGGCAGCCTGTTCTGAACATAGGTGAAGAAGGCAAAGACAAACAAAAGCCAAAAAGTAAAATACAGTGCCACAGTGATAGCACAGTGCGGAGGGAATTTGCCTTGGGTGCGGCCAACCCAAGTTTGATCCTTAGCAACCCATATGATCCTCTGAGCACTGCCAAAAGTAATTCCTGAGTTCAGAGCTAGGAGTAAGACCTAAGCACCCCCAGGTATGGCCCCAAAGCAAAACAACAGAAACAGCAAAGATAAAATACAACAAAAACAGCAGGTTCCACACCCATGAGAACAAGCACAGCCCTTGTCTCCCGGAAATCAGAAGGACCCAAAGGAACTTGAACTGACGGCCTAGCAGAGCTTTCTTGATTTCATGTTGCTTGCCTTGGTGGGAATCACAAGTGTGTGGACAAACACTAGTTTGGATCTGCCAGATGTTTGGGCTCTTCTAGCTTAGATGTGCGGAGGTCAGGGAAGGTAACTCAGCAGCCACCGAGCACGACTAGATGGAGGTGAGGCCCACAGAGCTGCTGACTGACGATCTCCCATCTGGGGATTTTATACAACCATTTGCAAGGCAGAGGCAGAGGATGGCTAATTCGACATTAAAAGAAATATTTCACAGCTTCCTGGGTCTATTTAAGACTAAAAATTCTCGATTTGAAATGGATGTACTTACATGTATGTGTTTACAGTTATAAATCTGTGTTTATTAACAATTATATAGATAAAATTCCCTGACCCTGTTCTCCCCCATCCCTTGCATCGCCCACTAATAGGGCAGATGCCCAGGAGCCACCTCACATGTGGAGCCCCAAAAGAGTGGGCTGGCATCCCAACCCATCTGCCAGTGGGACATCGGGAATCCTGAGGCCATGAGAACAGCAGGGAAGGTCTTACCCTGCCCCCTAGACAGCTCCTGATCCCCTTTCTGCCACAGCCAGCCCCCCGTAGAGCTGAACCAGAGACCCCTGATACCACCTGGATGCCAGAGCCACTGAAGCAGCTTCTGCTCCTCTTCAACCTCTAGCAAATACCAAATGAAGTGTAAGCAATGGCAAACAGGCTCAGGACAAAAGCGAATTTTCTCAGGAAAGATTCTAGGATAGAGAGCAGCAGCACTGGCAGTTGACAGGCCAGATCCCCACTGTTAAGAGTCAGCAGCAGGGGCCGGAGAGATAGCACAGTGGATAGGGTGTTTGTCTTGCACGCGGCCGACCCGGCTTCGATTCCCAGCATCCCACATGGTCCCCTGAGCACTGCCTGGAGTAACTCCTGGTGCAGAGCCAGGAGTACCTCTGAGCATAGCCGTGTGTGACCCAAAAAGCACACAGAAAAAAGAGTCAGCAGCGGCATTTGGCACTTGGCACTTGAGTCTGAGCTGCAGGCCTACTCCAGGCCTTGCTGAATCTGGAGGGCTGCAGGGGAAGGATTAGGCACCTGCACAAGACAGCGGCAGCCTGCATGCCCAGCCTGGTGCTGCCACCCACTCTCCGAGTCATCCTGGGCAAGAGAGTTCTCCAGGGTTTCCATGCTTCCACCCATCAACCAGGTCCCACAACATGTGGACACAGTGAATAGACCTGGCATGGGTGAGACCTGGGGTTGGCTTCTTGGCATGATCCCCCCACATTACAGAGTGTGACCCCTGCAGCCCTGCAGGGAGTGACCCTCATTGCCACAAGTGTGACCATTGGCACTATAACAAAGTATGTACCCTGCCCCTAAGAGTGTGTGCACTGTAATGAGTGTGTAACCTTGGGCACTATAGCCACAAAGGTCATCAGAATACATAAGTGAAAGAACTAAAAAACTGGGGCTGGAGTGATAGCAAAGCAGGTAGGCATTTTTGCCTTGCACGCGGCCGACCCGGATTCAATTCCCAGCATCCTATATAGTCCCCCGAGCACCACCAGGAGTAATTATTGAGTGCATGAACCAGGAGTAATTCCTGTGCATCGCTGGGCGTGACCCAAAACACACACCACAAAAAATAGCAAAAAAAAAAAATTAAAAAGAAGAAGCAAAAAACTATCACACAGAAACCATGGAGAATGTGTCTATCAGAACGCATCCTCACAGAGGGAACTGTCTTCTCAAGGCAGTTGAGGTTTACAAGTTGCTCGTAAAAAAACCTTTGTGAGCCATATCATGAATAAATTGAATAAATGCCACTAAGCTTTGGACTGACCCAAAGCTTGGTGACATTTGATCATAATATATATACACTCATACATATATGTATTTATATGCACACATATATTTGGTTTTTGAGCCACTCCTGATGGTGCTCAGGTCTGAGTCCTGGCTCTGTGCTCAGGAATCACTCCTGAAGGGGCTCAGGGAAGCATATATGGTGTGGTGTTGAACCTGGGAGGGCTGTGTGCAAGGAAAGTGCCCTACCCACTGTATTATCTCTTTGGCCCCCAGAGATCATTTCTCTGGAACCCAATGGAGCTCAGCAGTGGTGACACATACATGGTGGTGGAAATGGACACTAGATAAATCTCCTCATGCAACTGTGTGAAGACTTGGGGGAGAAACCTGTCAAATCCATGGCCTTGCCAGGAACTGGGGGACAGGGACACCTCTCCACTCCCCATAGTCAAATGCTGTACCTGTGAAAAGAGCACTTTTTCCTGAAAAATGCCTCGGCATTATTTTCTAATGGCAGCCTTGTGTGACAAAGTAGATGCAGGGCTCAGAAGCAGTGGCCAAGCTCGAGAGTCAATGGCAGGCAGGAAGAAGGGGGTCTGGACAGAAGGGGGCCCTGCCCGCACCCCGGATGCTCAGGATGGGGCTGGAAAGAGGCCCCATGCTGACAGGAGCTGCCTGTTCCAGAACTGGCTCTCGGGCACACATTTCATTCTCCCGCCCACATCACGAGTCTGTGCTGGGCACGTCCTGGCCCAAGCTCTGTTTCAGATTTGGAACAGAGAATAAATCTGAGTTTAGAGCGCTAATTGAATTCCATGCTGGATGCTGGGTTTTGCTAAGTGACGCCAACACATGAAAAACGTCCCCTGTCAGCTGTCAAAATAAACAGAGAAAAACTGCCTAAGAATCACTTCGGGACACACTGGTACCTGAACTTTTGGCAGGCTGTAAGTCTGGGTGCTCACAGCACCACGTGGTGCTGGTCGGTCCATTCTCTTCCCAGGCCAGAGCTGGCAACTTCTCTCTGGGACTAGTGACTCCAGCCCCGTGTTACACTGATGAGGGAAAGGGACCCCCGCATAAATGTTAAACAGGCTTATTCAAGCAGGCAAATGCCAAAGAGCAGGAACTGTTAGGGGCAAGTTTGGGTGATATGACATAACCACAGAACGCACTGACGATGCCCTTAAGATGGTTTTGGTCTTGCTTTGTAATCTTGGTAACTCGGGATGTCCTCCAAGTGTGCTCATGTCCTTGAGGAGGTCCAGACCCTGCCTTGTGAAATAACATGCCTGGCATGCTGGTGTAGGGGGATCCAGGTCTGGCTCTCTCTCGATAAGGCTCAGGGAGGCCTGGGTCTTCTTTTCTAAGGGGCAATCCCAGAGGTATCTGTGGGCTCAGAGGCCAAGCCTCAGTGCAGAAAGGGGGCATTCGATGCTGGGAACTGAACTCAGGGCCTGGCACCAGCAAAGTCTGTGCTATTTCACATTAGGGCTCCCCATGGGGAGCACGACAGTCAAATTTTTGGAGACTTAGTGTTGGAGACTTAAGGCCAGTCAAGTCGAACCAGGGGGCATCTGCTTTTAATGGGTCACTTTTAATTTCCCTGGGGACCAGGGTTGCAAGGAGTCCCACTCACCAAGGATCCCTCTATGGGGGTCCTCTTGCTTTTTCAGATCGGTTTTGCCCAAAGTGGGTGATGCTCTCCTTTAGGGGCACTGGAATGTGTGGGAGTAGTACTAGCCTCGGATGCAACTGAGGGGCCCTTCGTTTGTTGGCTTACAGAAGGCAGATTTAATTTTTGTTCTTTTAGCCCAAGAAGTTTGGGAGCCTCTATTTTCAGTCCTCAAAGGGCTGCAGGCCCACTGCAGCAGATTTCCCAGAATCGCCTGGTTCTCAAAAGCTGCAGGAAAGCCGCACGCTGCAACACGCACGCTGCAACAGGCACCCTTCGCCTTTCCTGGGGTGCAGGTACAGTTTCCTGCTGCTCGGCTCAAGAGGCAGAAGGAAGTTGTTCCCTCACTCCTTGATGGGGTGGGAATTCACACCCAGAAACCACCTTCTCATCAGCTGCTCCTGCCTCAGTCCCCACAGGTGGCTGAGCACAGGTGTGGGAGGTGTGGTTTCCTCCTGGGGCTGGGCCTGTCCTGCTGAGGGACCCAGCAGTTCCTTTCAGGATTGGCAGGTGATTGTCACCAACCAGATCCCCTGTGCTTTTAGTGCCTGTCAGGAGAGCCCAAGGCAAACAGAAGGATTATATCAAACAGCCCGACACACCCAGAATCAGAGGCCCAGGGAATCCTACACACTCGAAAGCTACCACAGGGTGCAGCCTACTCTGGGGTTCAGTTTTTACCAGGGAATAAATGAAGGAGGAGAAAAACTGAAGGGGTGCAGCAATATTTCCTCATAAACTTCTTAGGAAGGCAATTTTTATGTAACCAGGTCATTTTTGTCTCTTCTCACACTTGCAAGCTTTTCTCTTTGCCTGTATTTAATAAAATGAGGATCATGAGGAGAGAGTGAGAGAATGTGTGTGTGTATGTGTGTGAGAGAGAGAGTGTAAGAGACAGTGTGTGTATGTGAGAAAGTGAGAGTGTGTGTGTCACAGAGACTGGCACACATTCAAAAGAACAAAAGCAACCAGCGCTGGCGTGGATGTGGGGAAAACGAGACACTCTCATTGTTGATGGGAATGCTGACCTGTCCAGCCTTTCTGGAAAACAATATGGACAGTCCTTCAAAAACTAGAAATTGAGTTTCCACATGACCCCACAATACCACTTTGGGAATATGTCTCGAGGATGTAAAAAAGCACTGTAGAAATGACATCTGTACATTGCAGCACTGTTTACAATAGCCAAAATCTGGAAACAACCCAAGTGCCCTAGAACAGATAACTGGTTAAAGAAACTTGGTACATCTACACAATGAAATACTATGCAGCTGTTAGGAGAGATGAAGTCATGAAATTTGCTTAGAAATAGATAGACATGGAGAGTATCATACTAAGTGAAATGAGTCAGAAAGAGAGGGACAGACATAGAAGGACTGTACTCATTTGTGGAGTATAAAATAACATCACATGAAGCTGACACTCATGGACAATAGATATAAGGACCAGGAGGATTGCCCCACAGCTGGGAGCCTGCTTCATGAGCGGAGGGGAGAAGGCAGATGGAATAGAGAAGGAATCACTAGGAAAATGATGGCTGGAGGAATCAGTTGGGATGGGAGATGTGTGCCGAAAGTGGATAACGGACCAAATATAATGACCTCTCAGTGTCTGTGTTGCAAGCCATAATGCCCAAAAGTAGAGAGACAGTATGGTGAATATTGTCTGCCATGGAGGCAGGGGGAGGATGGGAAAGAGGGGGGTATACCGGGGATATTGGTGGTGGGGAATGTGCACTGGTGGAGGGATGGGTGCTTGATCTTTGTGTGATTGTAACCCAAACATGAAAGTTTGCAACTATCTCACAGTGATTCATTTTTTTTTTTAAAGAAAAACATCCTAATTGGCATTTGGCCAAATCATCATTGAGCCCTTCTAGGAAGATAGTTTTCAAAGTAGACAATCTCAACCAAATGTAAGTACTGCAAAGGAATGCATATGCTCTTTCCTTGCCAATTCTTTCCGACCAGTCCACATCAGCAAATAGTTAAATATATGAAGAAAAACATAAACAGGATATTATAAACTTAATTCAGAAATAAACTATTCTACCTTTCATTGTAAAGAGAAAAAATTGAACTTAATGACAGAATCTCTTATCACTGGGACCCTGGGACCAAGCTTCTCAGTTTTTACTGTCTAGAATGGTGTCTAAAATATACCAAGCACCTAATAAACAACTTTTGTCACTGTCACTGTCATCCCGTTGCTCATTGATTTGTTTGAGTGGGCACCAGTAACATCTCTCATTGAGAGATTTATTGCTACTGTTTTTGGCATATCCAATACGCACAGGTAGCTTGCCAGGCTCTGCTGTGTAGGCTCAATACTCTTGGTAGCTTGCCGGGCTCTCCGAGAGGGGCAGAGGAATCGAACTCGGGTCAGCCTTGTGAAAGGTGAACGCCCAACTGCTGTGCTATTGCTCCAGCCCATTTGTAATGAAAAAAAAAAAACAAAAGTAGAGAGAGTATGGGGAATATTGTCTACCATGGAGGCAGGGGGAGGGTGGGAAAGGGGAGGTATACTGGGGATCTTGGTGGTGGGGAATGTCCACTGGTGGAGTGATGGGTGTTTGATCATTGTATGATTGTAACCCATACATGAAAGCTTGTAACTATATCTCATGGTGATATAATAAAAATTTTTTAAAAAGAGTGTGTGTGAGAGAGAGAGTGTGTGAGAGACTCTGTGTGTGAGAGAGAGAAAATGTGTGAGAGACTGTGTGTGTATGAGAGAGAGTGTGTGAGAGTCTCTGTGTGTGAGAGAGTATGTGTGTGTGTGAGAGAGAGAGAGAGAGAGTGGGTGGGGGGGTTCTAATTGAAGGATCTTCTTGGCACATAGGAGACCTGGGTTCGAACTGCTCAGCAATGGTCTCCTCAAGCACCAGGAGTGACGTCAGTGCAAAGAGCTGGAAGTAGCCCCTGAGAAGCACCAGCTAAGACCCCTAAACAGAAATGAAATAGAAAGTGAGTGACTGTTTCATTCACAGCCACTGTCGTTCAGAGGCCACTCAGAGTCAGACAGAGTGTCCTTGTCATGTGATTTCTTAGGTGGAAAGAACGTTTTTCAGAATCTGTTGGCCAATCAGACAACCCAGGGAAGCCAAAATTATTATAGATGACACAAAACCATGCTTTCAGCAGACACTAACAGAGCTCTGAGCTGTCCAGAGTCAGTGTGGAAGTCCCTTTCCACATCTGTGCAGAGAAGACAAAAGTAATGACAAGAGTTTCTGGCCCAAAGCCCTGGTGTGGAGCCAGCAGGCACCTGGGCCTTGGGCAAAAGACAAGCAGGCCAGCCAGCAGGAGGCACGGGGAGTGAGCAAGCACGGAATGAAACAGCTCCTTTCCTTCCCTCTGCACACAGCTCCTCTTCAGGTTCATTAGTGATGAGAGTCTCTGTCTTGGCTGACTTTGAAACTACAAAGTCTAGAAAGTGAACTTCTGGAGGGAAATTTGATGATTATTACCAGACACCCCCACAGACCCAGCGTTGGCTTTTAGGCAGAGCCCTAAGAGAGGAAATCTAAGATGAAGGAGACACATCTGGCTCATGGCAGAGAGGAAAAGTGGAGCCTGCAAGAAGCAGATCAACATTGTGCTGTATGTCTTTCCTGCTGTTTAATCCCACAGACCCTTTTCTTTTTACCACATCTCTGGGGAAGGTCAAAGGCATTGGCTGCAATCATTTCCAGAAGAGGAAATTACTATCTATAAAGGCCAAGGGATGGGTTTGAGGTCCCAGAGATGATACAGTGACAGAGCTGGAAGGACTGAGTTCCCTGAACTCTGGGCTGGTCCACAGACAGAGCACGTGGAAGACACATAGCTTGGTCTTACAGCTTTGCTTTCCACATGAAAGACAACAACTGAGTGATAAGCACAACAAGATGAGGGTATAAAGGACAGAATATGTTAAAACATGAAGAGCTTTGGAATCAGAAATAAAGAAAGAAAAGAAAATATCCCTTAAATCCACTTATAGATGTAAAGGAGATTAAAACAAAGACAAATGAGTGTGAGCTCAGACCTTAGGCTCAAAACTTAAACCAGGCTCCAAGGTGGTTTTTTTTCTTTTTGGGTCAACTCAGCGATACACAGGGGTCACTCCTGGCTCTGCACTCAGAAACGACCCCTGACGGTGCTCATGAGACCATATGAGATGCTGGGAATCGAACCCAGGTTGCCTGCGTGCAAGCACTGGGTTCCTACGCTGCTGTGCTATCGCTCCAGCCCCCAGGCTCTAAGTTTTATACAATAAACACTTTCAGGAGGAAAGAGTGAGCACCTGAGCAATGGGTACTCCCCACAAACTTCCAATACACACACACACACACACACACACACACACACACACACACACCTGATGGTCCAGTCTAAGGATCTGGAATGCCAGCCTGGTTCCTGAAACTGTAAATGAAGAGGAAGTTCTTTCCCATGTCTAAGCAAATTTGAAGTAATGGTTCATAAAGTAGCTGAATTAGCCAACCCAAAGTTAACTCTCAGATATGTGAATTTGCATTAATCCCACCAGAGCGCACTCTGAGAAGCGACTTTGTTTTCACAGCCATCCCTTTTCTATGCTATAACATGTCTCCGTTCAGCGTCATAATGCCTGTAAACACACAAGTGTGTTTGTGCGTCTGTCTGCAGATACACACACCTATCTGTCTGCATCTCTTTATCTGCTCAACGAAACTATTGATCACATGATAACACTTCACTGTAAGTCTCTTTATTACAACATCTTCCCAGTTGATGACTTCTATTGTCAGGAAGAAAATAATTGCAGTACATTTTCGTTTTCTTGGCTAGCTGTTCTAAGAGTTACTAGTGCACTGTGAGAGATTTCCTTAGAAAAAGAAGACATTTTATTAGAAAAAGAAGGCGCAGGATTGAGAAAGGATAGGAGAGCAAAAGTTAGGAGGTGGTTTCAGAAGGGAGAGAAGTCTAGGCAGGTAGACTTGAGCTTTGGCACATGCTGTGACTATGTGAATCGTGGCACAAATTTGTACAGACTAAGATGAGACCAGGAGAGAAAATGGAGCAGCAGCCTTAGCTCAGATTGGTCTACTGAAGTCACTCTGCATTGAGAAGCCCTGGTGCACCCCACGAGTAGGATCAAGGCTCTCAGTCAACTCCAGATAGATGGTCAGATGTGGGAGAACTATCATTATCATGTTTGACCTGAAAAGGGCAAAAGAGATTTACAGGCAGGCCACTGAGATACGAAGAGAGAGAAGAATTCCCAATGTAGTAAGGACAGTTCTCAATATCTGAATTCTCTAAGATCCATTTTTATTTTAGACACGTGAGACATCATTTTTATAGCCTGTAATCAATTTGTTGTCTTTACAGGCTTTACTTTCAGTAGCATTTAAAATTGTTTAGGGTCACATAAAGAATTATGTATCCTATAGCCACAGGGATTTTAGGAGCTGGCCATCATGTGATTCAAGTAGATTGCTATGACCAGGGCCCAGGTGGGAGGCCCCATGGCATCAGAGAGGTTAATGAAGTGAGCCCATGAAGTTAGCTCGCTCACACAGCACTGGTTCGATATATGCTGGTCTAAGTCAGGCAGGACCCTGTCTGTCTTCCTCAAACTCTTCTTGCTGGGAATTAGCTGGTCAAATGTCTAGCATACCTGCCCATTATCTGGGTGAAAACAGACCACAAATAGGAAAATTGGCAAGGCGGGGGGTGGGGTGGAGTGATGGTGCCTTGCTTTCTTTCATGAGAATGGGCGGGAGTTCTGTATTCATGCACTGAAAACACATAAGTAGCAGTGCAACATGGTTTAGAAGCAGAACACTGGGCATCTTCATCAAAGGGCAAGAGTCAAAAAAACTCTAGTGGGTTTTGCTTCTGTTGTTGTTTGGGCAAAACCTGGTGGTGCTCAGGTTTTACTCCTGGATCCATGCTCAGAAATCACTCCTAGTGGAACTCAGGACCTTATGTGGTACCAGGGAATAAACCGGGATAAGCCACATCCAAGGCAAGCAACCCTCACCTTCACCTAGAGATATCTGTGGCTCCATCTTTTGGACACACTATTCCTAGATACTAATGTGTGTGGCCCCAGAGTGTCACTTACCTCCAGCAATTCCTGTTTGCTTCCAGGGATACCATTGCCACTCACATAAGGGCACTGTGTGTGGTCTAATACAGGACTTTGCTGTAGCCCCAGCACCCAGAGGTGGGTAATATTGCTTAGGAAGTGAAGAAACCCTGTTTCACTTCCTGAGTGATGTCATTTGCAGGTACTGGATTTGGCGGTATGCACACATTTGCTTTGATCTGCATTGAAGGGAGACTCCTATGTCTCCTTTCCTGGGTTCCAACCTCTGATTTACAAGTTCCTCTTCCAAAGAATTAGGAGGCATTAGAACTTGTGAAATGAGTTAAGAAGTTGGCCTCAAACCCATCCTTAAAGGGCTGAAGGAGGCCATGAAGTTACCTGTGCGTGCTTGGAGACCCAGTGGCGGAGGACATTCAGGACTCGATTTGTAGCTGTTCTCCGGATAATAAACTCTTTGTCGCATGTCCTCTCAGTGTTATTAAATCCTTTGGAAGAAAAGAAATATACACAGGTTACAGTTCATCTGAAAAAGTTCGCTTATTTTAGGATTCCTGCTTCCCTATGAAGCCTGAGCAGGGATTCACCACAGAGTTATGGTAAAATTAAATGCCTAATGTGCTCATATTGTTTAAAGGCCACCAATTAAAGTCAAAACCAACATATGGACATCTTTATTTGTGTCATCTGGTTCTGTGACATAAAGAAAAGGAATTTCAACAAACTATTTGGCTCAACATTAGTTTTATACTCTGTTCACAAGCAATTGTTACCCATCAACATTTTCAGTATCGGTAAATAGATGAGTTCCAGTATCAGCACACAGAAGAAAAAAAATACAGCTTGGCCTCATTTCTTTTTTTTAAAAAATTTTATTGAATCACCATGAGATAATTACAAGCTTTCATGTTTGTGTTACAATCACACAATGATCAAACACCCATCCCTCCACCAGTTCACATTCACCACCACCAATATCCCTTTTCCACCCTCCCCGTGCCTCCATGGCAGAAAATATTCCCCCCACTCTCTCTCTATTTTGGGCATTATGGCTTGCAGCACAGACACTGAGAGGTCATCATGTTTGGTCCATTATCTACTTTCGAGGTTGGCCTCATATCAATGGGCTTTGCATCACCACTCTTCATGGTGTTTTTTTTTTTTTTAACAAGACAAAGGTTGCTGACAATCCTGTATGAGCCTGTCTATAAGTTCCGTTTTCCCTACAACATGTGCTTATTTTGTATTTCTGTGTCTCTTTGGTAATTCTTGTATTATGCAAGTATGTTACACACTTAATAGATTATATTAGAGTGTGAATTTAAGTTTTATAGGCACTGGAAAACAAAAAAAATCATATGTTAATTTTATTGTAGTGTTTACCACAGTCATCTAGAACTAAGCCTACAATATCATTATATTGTGTACCCAAATATTGAAAATCATAGTGGCGAAAACATGAACTCCATAGCCAAAGTGTCTGGGTTCAAATCTCTATTATCCCATCTCGGCAAATTAAGTCACCTTCCTGGTGACTTACAGTTTTTTCACATCTCTATATAGTTACCTTTGTAATAAAAAACTATTGTTCATATATTCCTACCAACTTTATTTCAAAGATATTACTTTCCAGAGCTGGAAACATAGCACAGGGGTTAAGGCACTTGTCTCACATGTGGCTGATTTTAGTTCTATCCTCTGCACCCTATACGGACTCCTGAGTACCACTATCTCTGAACACGGAGCCAGGATTAAGTCCTGAGAACCAAGTGTGGTTCAAACCTCATCCAAGCAACAACAAAATTTAAAATTAAAAATTTAAAATCATACGCCACAAACCATCTACCAGTGAGGTTCATAGACGCAGGCTTTAGAAAATTCCATTCTAACTTCATTACCAACAAAAATTTAAGGTGCTCGAACCACAGATAGTACTAGTTTAAACATTCACAGCTAAAATGATTACAAAGGCTAATGTCATAAAAGTAAAAGTTGAAAACTTGAACAGATAAATGTTTAAATTTTTCTTTAAATTTATAGTTTTGGGGCCATACCCAGTGATGCTTAGGCCCTGATGCTTCTGACTCTGACTTACTCAGGAATTACTTCTGACAGTGCTCTGGGCACAGTATAAGATGTTGGGGATTGAAGCCATGTTGGCAGTCTGCAAAACCCCATGTCGGATGAGTGCAAGGCAAGTGCCTTACCCATTGTGCTATTGCACCAGCCCCAAATAAATGTTTTTAAAGTCATATTTCAGGGTTGGAGAGATAGTACAGCAGGTAAGATGCTTGCTTTCCATGCAGGTGACCCAGGTTCAATCCCAAACACCACATAAGGTCCTGCAAGTACCTCCAGGAGTGATCTGTGAGCACAGAGCCTGGGTAAGCCCTGAGTATCAAAGGGTATAGTCAGGGCTTATTCTAAAAGAAACAAAAGTTAGATTTTATATATTTGATATTAAACTGTTGAAAATAGATTAGTTCAATTAGGTTAAGATGGAAAAATTAAAGATTGAAACATACAAAACATACAAAAGATAAGATTTATTATCAAAATTAATAAAATCAGATTAGACTTAGTTGAATTAAGAGTAACTGAGGGAGGGATATTGGTTGACAGGGATGGGGCATGTAGTTGGCATGTGTGAGTACCTAAATTCAATCCCTGTACTGGATGGCCTTGCCCTGCACCTCCACGGTGACACTGGAGGCCCCCCAGCAACACTGAGCACCGAGTACTGCAGCACCAGGTGGATCAGTGACACATCAGACCTGCAGCCCTTGGCCATGTATCATGGTTCCCACCCATAGCCCCATACCACTGGGTATGTGTCTGAGAAAATTACTCAAATTCTATATAAAGAGCTAAAGCAATTGAGGGGGTGTGGGGAAACAGGGGGATTCAAAGACATGGGGAGGAGAATGAGAATTTTCAACATACATTAGTAATATAGCAGAGGATAAAAATCAGATAGGCAATATAGGACAATGGCTGTTCAGACCTGATGAAAGACATGTATGTTCAGGTTTCTAAACAGTGTGAATCTCGGGGCAGGATACATAAAATGAAATTCACACCTTGACAAACAGGCATGACAAGAGCTTCAAGACAAAAGTTATCTAAGAAGCAACTGGTGAGACTATAAATGCTATATATATATATATATTCATATATATATAAGACATATGAGGATGGGAAAGGGAGAAAATAGATTACAGGATGCTGATTAATCAACTGAGAATAGAGTCTGTAGAAGGGAGTAGGACAATAATTCAGCATTTTGCTGGAATAATAAAGTAAAAGCTCTTAAAAACATTGAAAAACAGGACCAGGACAAGCATCTCTTTCGTGTTCAGAGCTCATCACCTCTGCCACTTGCAGGGCTCAAAATTCTCTTGGATGTGGAAAGGGGGACTCACTTAAAAGATCTCAACAATGCCCACACAGCCATCATAGCCCATAGCAAATGGTAAGATGACCAGAGTAGAACTAACTGCAGGTAGGGCTAGTCTTCCAAATGCTGCATGAACACTGAGAACCAGGGAGAGAAGACTCCAGAAACTCACCTTTCATCATATGCAGCCACCCCCACCCCCTCAGAGCCCAGGGTGATCTGGAAGCAAAGTCCAGGGGAAATGACATAACTTCGCGAACACTTGTTTTCTTCACTCATAAAATAAGAATTGTTGTTTGAAAGGTTAAATAAATCCTGTTACATGGGTCTTAACTCAGGGTATGCAATAAAAGAATATTTATTGTTAATTATGTTTTCACTTTCAGCTGGCTTCGCCCACTCATTTCCTTGACCCTCTCAAAATACCATTGACAGTAAGCTAGTTGTTATAAGGATATATGAAAACAATGTAAAGATTTGAAGGACGTGAAGCTCTTCGTTTTCTTTCTGAAGGATTTTTATGCTGATTAAAATCACAAACCCAGATAACAAACTACCTACACGAGTTTTTAAAGCTATAGTAGGATCTGAGTGTTTTATAAAAAGGGCTATTGCAGGGACAGGAAAATAGTACAGGAGCTAGGACAGATGCCCGTACCTGCCTGGGTTCTACCCCTATTTCTGAATGGCCTCCTGAGATCCCCAAAGCATCACTGGAATGGTCCTGGAGGTCCCCCATACTACAGGGATTAAGCAGCACTCCATCCTCCCAACCTAGCTTGGGTACTCATTCACCAGCCCCATTGACCACGTGTCACCAGGACTGGTCCCCAGGTACCTTGAACACCATCAGGAAGCCCTCCTCCAAATATGGGGTGTCACTGCTTACTTGTTAACTGGAATTGCCTTAATTGTACTTTCATTATCTAAGTTGTTGCATGTGATTTTGCTATACAACATATTGAAGTCCATGCTCCGTGAACAGTCAGGCTCATCTCCCCATTTTTCACAGAATGTAAGTCATCAGAGAGACAATTTTCTGCAACTCCACAGATTTCTTTCTTGTTACAAGCTACCAACTAAACTGGGAGTAGCTTGAGCAATATTTATTTCTGAATTTAGATATGAAGCACATATCTAACTGGTGATCATGTCCACATGAAAGCCATTCTTCCTTTTTTTTTAAAAGGTTTTTGGGGTGCTGGGGTGATAGTACAGCAGGAAGGGCATTTGCCTGGCACGAAGCCGACCCAGATTTGATTCCCAGTATCCCATATGGTCCCCCAATATTTAGGGTGTTAGAGATCAAATGTGGGTTGGCTGCATGCAAGGCAAATGCCCTACTCGCTGTATTATCTCTCCAGCATCTACCCTCTATTTGATCTAAAACCAGAAATGCATCCACAAGAGGTTCTTGGCCATTCCCCCCACCAAAACCCACACATACCCTCTTCCCGACAGCAAACAATAAAACTGTGTGGTCCTTTAAACATGTTTCATTTATCAAGCATGACTGTGCAACCAAACTATGCCTGGACTAGGAGGGCTTATTTCAGTAATACCACAGGTATAAAATACAGTCATCCAAGATTTCTATTTTTCCAATGTATTTGTATTCTTTTACAGTTGCAGGCATTGGTCAAATTGGCTAATTTGGATGGCAAAAGCCGTTTGGAAAAGTCATTTAGAACCATGCTTTATAGTCTTTCCTCCAGATTCTTTGTGAATCAGTCCAACCTTAATGTAAGAGAGTTTTTCAGTCTTCCCTGTTAGTTTTCAGGAGGCACTTTGTCTTGACTCTCTTTAATACTCCATCACTCTGCTGCCACCTTCCTTACAATACACTGCATTCTGCAAATCACTCCTCAGAGTCAGTGACACTGTTTACAGTCCTTCCTAGCTTGAGGCAGGGAAAGAATCAACAATCTTTCTCAGCCCCCAAATAATCCTTGCAGTCGAAGAAAGTATCAACTTCCAGTGTTTCTGAGCCACCTGCAGAGCCTGTATGTTAGGAAGGGCATAGCTTGTGTGAAATATGCTGGCGCCACATTATGGACCGATGAGATATCAGCCACATCTCTCAACATTCTACCTGGAGATGTCTGGATCCCCTAACCCAGTCTGACAAGAGATGCAGTCATTAGCCTAAGCTAGTGGTGGTGTGCAGAGAACCAATTAAACTTCTAAACAACTCCTCTTGTGGTTTTCCCTGATGTCCCTTCTATGTATGAATCCTTCCTATCTTTATTCAGTAAACTCCCACTTTTTGCAGCTTTGAATTTTATGCTGGGTAGCCAATTCTTGGTGAGCCTGGCCACTCCATACTGCTTCACTGCAGAGGCTTACCCACATCCTTATGTGCAACACTAAGATCAATCGGTTGACCTACCATCTCTCTCATTGAATTACACTTTTAATAATGAAGGGATTTTATTCCAAGCATGTATACGTATTGTCCCTTCAGTTCTGCACCCCAGCACTCAGCAGGTATTTTCCTTAACATAAGGCTTCCATTAGGTTTCATTCCTAATGGAAACAATGCGAAAGAGTCTACAGAGGTTATCTGAAGTGGGTCCTCCTTTCACTATATTACCATGATGACTATGTATTTGGGATTTATTGCAAGCAGAACATCTGAGTGAGCAGTAGGGAAAGATGGAAGGAAGCTGAAAAATAGAGAAGAACTGAGAGGGAAAGGTTCATATTTTTCTTTGCTTTTAATTTTTTACAGATTTATTTGGGGGTGATAGACTACATCCGTAGTGCTAGGTTACTTCTGGCTCCATGTTCTGGGGTCACTCTTGCTGGTATATATGGTGCCAGGGCTCAAACCAGGGGCAGCTGTGTATAAGGCAAGCACCTTAGCTCCTATACTATACCTCCAGTTCCTCATAATTTTCTTTGAGTGCAGTGTATAGGAATTATGGTAAAAGTATAGGGTTATTTTCCTACACAATAAACTAGTGTAGGTCTTTATCTGGTGGCATATTTGGGGGCCCTGAAACAGGAATGGACTTAGGCAGAACATCATGACCTTGAGTAATAAGGATAGTAGAGATAAAGGCCAGGAGGATTGCCCCATGGCTTGGAAGCCGGCCTCACATGCTGGGAAAAAAGGCAGCTCAGATAGAGAAAGGACCACCAAGCAAAGGATGCTTGGAGGGCTTGCTCTGAATGGGAGATGCGTGCTGAAAGTAGACTATAGACCAGACATGATGGCCACTTAGTACCTGTATCGCAAACCATAACACCCCAAAGGAGAGAGAGAGAGTAAAAGGGAATGTGCCTGCCACAGAGGCAGGGGTGGGGGCAGAAAATGGGGTTGGGATGGTAGGAGGGATACTAGGAACACTGGTGGAGGAGAATGGACACTGGTGGAGGGATGGGTACTTTATCATTGTTTGGCTGAAATGTAATCATGAAAGTTTGTAAGTCCATAACTGTACCTCATGGTAATTCATCAAAAAATAAAAATAAAAAACAAAATATCTTGGGTACTTGTTTATATCCATACCTAACCTAAAGATTTACAGGAGAACCTGAAGAGCTTGAGCATTGTGCTGACTTTGTTTCCCTTCCTATAAGAATGTGGGAGCTACCCATGACTTGGAAGCCAGCCTCACACACTGGGGGAAAAGGCAATTCAGATAGATTAGGGACCACCCAGTAAAGGGTGCTTGGAGGGCCTGCTAGGGATGGGAGATGCATTCTGAAAATAGGCTACAGACTGAACACGACGGCCACTTAATAACTCTATTGCAAACCACAACACCCAAAATGAGAGAGAGAGAGAGAGAGAGAGAGAGAGAGAGAGAGAGAGCGCAAAAGGGTATACCCTGCCACAGAAGTGGGGTGGGATGGGGAAGATGAAGTGGGGGGAGGCACACTGGGATCATTGGTGGTAGAGAATGGGCACTGGTGGAGGGATGGGTACTGAGCATTGCATGACTGAAACGTAACCACGAAAGTTTGTAAGTCTGTAACTGCACCTCAGGGGGATCAATTACAAAGAATAAAAAATTTAAAAATTTAAAAATAAAGAATGTGGGAGCTAAGGACAATCGGGAGTGAGTGACTGAGCTTATGGGGGCTGTGGCTGACTAAGGGTTGACTATCATACCGCGGCTGCCCCCAGCCACAGAGATGAGAGCCCAGGGATGATGGAAGGGTACTGTGGGGGATGAAGGGAGGGGGAGATGAAGGTGGGGGAGGAAGAGGGAGAGGGAGGAAGGGTGGGAGGGAAAGAGGGAAGGAGAGGAGAGGGAAAGAGAGAGAGAGAGAGACTGTAGTCACTTGCTGTTAGCAAGCAGCTCAAAGAGAGCTTGAGATGCAGCTAGAGGTGCTAGGAGCCAGCTACTGTTCAGGAGAGCCGCTGCCTGCTGAGAAAAGCCTGGAGAGCTGGGGAGACCGCCCCCCTCAAGGAATGAGTTGCTGGTAGGAGAGTCCTAATGAGGATATGAGCCCCAGAAAAGCACGCAGCAGCTGGAGACCTTGGGTGAGGGGTACCCAAGACTGCCAGCAAGCAAGAGGACAAGCTACCCTAAAGTAGTTGACTGTGCGCAGCTCCCACCAAAGATGTTCCATTCCTCCCCCCATGACCGCTCTCCCACTTTAGCTGCTGTACCCCCAGGATGGGTGGGTTTCTCCACAAGTGACAGAGAGGGCAGAACCCACACCCATGGCACACTATCTTTGCACAAGCTCCCCATGAGCTGAGTGCCCACAACTGGCATCGAGTCAGCAGGATTTGGCAGCATGAGCCTGAGCCCTGCGCTGTGATGCTTAGCCAGCTCCACAGACTATTTGTAAGAGGCAAGAACAAACACTCAGGAGATGGCAATATATTACTCCCAGATGGATTATAGGCTAGTCTGGTTAAACTACTCTGAGGCTACCTGAGGACAAATTGTAAAACATTCTTGAGGAGGAAATATTTTAACAGCAGATTAGGAAGAAGTGGTTCTCAGAGCAGTTATCAAATAAAGCATCTTTAAGTCATCCTCTGACTTGCTGTTATCCTCTGACTTGGTGAAGAAAGTTAGAATAGAATCAGGAAAAGCAAAGGGAAATTTTCAATATTAGTGGTCCATGATGATGACCTCTCTGGGGGGAAAAGTAAGCACTATTGATTACTGTTCCCTATTGTGTTTATAGTCCCAACACTTAGCATTGTAGATACTAGAAATTTAGATTCACTGAATGAATATAATCATTATTATGTTGATTTCAATAGGGAAACTTTGTATGTGAATCCATTTATACATGTGGGACTTTAACTGTCCAATATCATCAATGTTATCAATATCTTCCGCTATATGCAATAGATAACTTTTTAAAGAATTTGTGCTATTAAAAATAATCAAGTAATTGTTTTGACTCTGTGAACTTGTAATAGAATATTTCTACACTGTATTACATCATAAAAGATCACTAATATTTAGCGTTGACTGAGCCAGGCCCTGTACTAGGAGCTTTATAAGTGATCTATAATTTAACCTGCACTACCAAGGACAATATAGCAATGTGCATGGGTCACACATCCACCAAATGTAATATATTAGTATAAATAAGGTATCTTATTCAACAGTAGCACTGAGTAGGGCAGTTGTTCTTCACCCCAGTCATGGACAAAGAAATAGGAAATCAAAGAGGTTGAGAAGTTGGTAAAAGCCACAGACTTGATAAGTGGTGGAACCATGACCTGAGCCTGCCCAGGCCTGCCTATTTCCAAAGGCTGATTGCTTTTAATTAATTACACCTCATGGCCAGGGTACTCAGTAGAGCTTTTAAGTTCTTCCAGCAAGTTGGTAGACCAACATTTTGAACTAGAGGAGAGGATGCTATTTGAATGCTTTAGAAAAGTAACTTATTTTCTTTTGAATTCACTCCTAAAATTTGAAGTGTGAAGAAGAGCAAGGCTTCAGTATTGGGAGATATGTTTAATACTCAATCTATTAATTTTAAGCAAAATCTCTTTTAAAAATCTAAGTCAAATTTAAATTTTTTCAAAAGGTATCATTTCTTTACATTGTTTCCTTTGTCACCATTACATGAACTTCTAGTAAGGACCTATAAATAGGGACTAAAATCAATAGCATTTGAAAGAATGCAATAGATAAAAACGGTATCAGTAGATTATATAATAGTGAGGAGATAGCAAGGGTTAATGTTTGCGGAAAGTTTTTATTTCATGCGGTTTCTGTGTCAAAATGTGAAATTTATTTCTCAGAGGGTGTTGCAATAAAAGAGTTTGAAATTGATTGATAACGATTATATAGATAAGAATCTGATTATTTAGCACGATGTTTAAAAGCAAAGGGAAAATTTCCCAGAAATCCTGGTTTATGAGGCTTGTTCTTTACTCTGAAACATGTCTGGAGGGACAAGGAGAAAATTCTTCTCTTACTGTCCCCTCTGCTTCTGTCAACAAACACTCCCCATCCTCTGCCATGTCTACTTCTGCCTCATTCCTTGCTTCCAGGGCTGTTTTCAAGTGGACTTCCCTGAGTTTGGTGACCACTTCCTCTCATGGCTTCTCTACCCACTCTACCCTGACATCTCCAGTTGTAAGTATTTTCCCCACATCCCTTCTTGGAGATGTGGGGAAATTGGCTTCTTCCAATTTTCGTATATGTGCTGTCAAAAGAGCACATTTTCTGGGCTTCTTATGAGACATTATCCTATGATGACACATTTTCCTCTCAGACAATCAACTCCACAATTGCAACTATGGGGGCTGGAGCGATAGCACAGCAGGTAGGGCATTTGCCTTGCATGCAGCCGACCCTGGTTTGATTCCCAGCATCCCATCTGGTCCCCTGAGCAGCGCCAGTAGTAATTCCTCAGTGCATGAGCCAGGAGTAACACCTGTGAATACCAGGTGTGACCCAAAAAGCAAAAAAAAAAAAAAATTGCATCTATGTCTCATGCTCCAAAGCTCCTCCCCAACACACACGGTCCTGATGAGTTAACAGGAAAACATAGCTTCTCACATGGGAAACTTGAGTCTTTGTCTCTCCTATTTTCCGCACTTGATTGATAAATAAAAATTTGACAGTGGTCTATCAGAATGATTCCTTTACTCCCTTCCTCTGGCTCAATCTTATGTCTTCTTATATGACTTGTGGCTATTGTCTCCTTGAAGGTTCTACTTTCTCCCATTTGTCTTTCCTTCTACTCTTCTTTCACCCATAACTCAGTTATCCGGCCAAGACCTATAGATTACCAGGCACTGCAAAGGTGCACAATGAACAAGAGTGATGTGGTCCCTGCTCTGGACTTTGTACTTTAAATGAAAAAGAGATTGTCTGCCAACAAGAAAACACCCAAAACACATAGTTCAAAATTTTCTTTAAGAATTATATCTTATGGAGTCACAGAGAAAGAAAGAATATAGGGGTTCGAGCACTTGCCTTGCATGCAGCCAAACCCAGTTTGATCTCCTGTATCACATGAGACCTCAAACAAACACCAGAGCAATACTCAGGCATAGAACTGGGAGTGACCACTCAGGACCATCAGGTGTAGTCCAAATGTCCTCTTCCCACCAAATGATGAAAAGAAATAATTTCTTAAGTATCTCCTTTAATGTGTTACCACTCCAGCTTAAGTACTTCTAATGTCTTCCTATTGCCTTCTGAAACAAGCCTAGAATATTCTCCTGGACATAAAGATGATAAGTAATTTGGGTGAGGTAATTAAACTGAAAAAGGTGGATAAAAGTAGTCAATCAGATTTGCATACATACTGTGCTGAACATTACAACTGAAATCAACATGGTCTTTTTTGAGAGATGATTTAGAATAGTTATAATTACATTTAGTATAATAATGTACTGGTACATTCATTGCTTTCCTTTAAATGGACTATCAGCTAGCAATCATACAGCAATTGTTTTCCATAAAGACAGGACTCTCAATTCAAGCCAACTAAAATAAGAATTACCATGCTATTTATCTGGGGATAGTTCAAGATTCAGAACCCTTTTCATTCAGAGTCACATGGTATCAGCCTGACCCATGTTTAGTTCTCTCCAATGTTCTTTTTCTACTCCCATTTCTAGAGAAGAAAAAAATAGGCACAGCATGCCAGTCTGACAGTGTCATATAACATGGCCAGAAAGATGAGAGCATTCTCTCTGGTAGCTTTCTTTGCCACTAAAGAGAGGAAATTTTCATCCTAGAAGTCTTTAAATAAATCTTTGCCTCTCAATGGCAAGGACCTGAGCAGGTCAAGGCAGGCAGCAGTGGGAAGAGTTGTATGGTGTAGAGTTCATCTTCCACTGAAAACACTAGCCACGGTCCTTCAGAAAGAGGCTCGAGTCTTTTTTAAAAAATTTTTTATTTTTAAATGAATCACCATGAGGTATAGTTACAGACTTGCAAACTTTCATGCTTACGTTTCAGTCATACAATGATCGAGTACCCATCCCTCCACCAGTGCCCATTCTCCACCACCAATGATCCCAGTATCCCTCTCATACTCGCCCATCCCATCCCACCTCTGTGGCAGGGTATTCCCTTTTGCTCTCTCTCTCCTTTGGGGTGTTGTGCTTTGCATTATAGGTATTGAATGGCCATTGTCTAAAGCCATACCACCCTGAACGCACCCCATCTCATCTGATCTCAGAAGCTAAGCAGGGTCGGGCCTGGTTAGTACTTGGATGTGAGGCTGGAGTCTTAAGACATGACTTGGCATTCAGCCAACTCTGAGTCTATCCCCAGCATCACATATTGTCTTCTGAGCACCGCTGGTCACTCCTGAGTACAGAGTGAGGAAGAGCCCCTGAGTTATGTCAGATTTGGCCCCAAACCCCAGCGTGGGGAAAGCCCAGGAATGTAGAGGGGTGTTTTCTCAAAGATGTTACAGGTGACATATTAAAGAGGCAATGACCAAATGCTGTAAAGTTTTGTTTCTTTTTTATGAATGTGTCCCTACTCTTTAGTTTTAAGTTTTTCCCCTTACTCAGATTTACCTGGCATTTTCTCCAAGCACACTTTATTGCAACACTTTGTAAAAATCACATACACTGTTCTAGATAGAGAACAAGAAGCTCAGCAGGTCTATCATTATTTGTGATGAAAAGAACACACAAAGAATGGTAAAATCAATAGCTTTCCTTGCTTCACCTCTCAAGGAAATCAGTAACAAAGATTGTCAGCTGAATTGATCTTATGGATGCTTAAAGCTATGTGCCATTTAGATTCTTAAAGTAATGATTATATACTGAGTTAAAAATAACATTAAGAACATTTGCCTATTAGTTCTTTTTCATTCTCACAATTACATATTCCTCATTTCTATAGAGGTGAAAACTGAGGCTCAGAGACGTCCACAGCTACCTTAGGTCACAGAGAAAGCAAGATTTAGGGTCAGTTGACCTGAGAGGGAAATAGAAGCCCGCCCCCAGAGGTGCACTGCCAGCCTGCCAATACACAAGACTCCACAGCGGCCTGCTCATGGCTGTCAATTTACCACTCTCCCATCCCTGCGGTCACCAGCAACAGGAGTGCTGTGGCCCAAGCTCAGTACTGATGAACTGCCAGCCTGCAACATGATGTGCCTCTGCCAAAGCAGAAAGTCGGGTGGAGAGGACGTTGAGATGTAAAGCCAGACAGTAAAAATGCATAAGTGACTTTTCAGGAAAATTGTTGAAGTGAGAAGGAAAGCAATAGAATAGAAATGGAAAAGTGACATAGATTCTTGGAATACAATAGCACTGCACTGCACTGTAGTACTGTTGTCCCATTGTTCATCGATTTGCTTGAGTGGGCACCAGTAATGTCTTTATTGTGAGACTTGTTACTGTTTTTGGCATATTGAATGTGCTACAGGTAGCTTGCCAGGCTCTGCTGTGCAGGCAGGATATTCTTGGTAGCTTGCTGGGCTCTCCGAGAGGGGGCAGAGGAATCGAACCCGGGTCAACCGCGTGCAAGGCAAACGCCCTACTGCTGTGCTATCACTCCAGCCCATATTTAAAACCTAAAACACAGCAATTTGAGTGGTGTGTGTGTGTGTGTGTGTGTGTGTGTGTGTGTGTGTGTGTGTGTAATGCCCAAGCTACATAAGACACTTGGACACTTGGTTTGCGTGGGTTCTCTCTGGTGATGGATAGAGGAGTGGCAGTGAGTTGAGCCGCTCAGTCAGTATTTTCAACTTAGGGTGGGATTTTCAGTGATGGGGATTGAATTCAGGGTCTCACACATACCACTTGTGCTATCCTGCCCCGCCCTGCCCAAAAGTCTCAAGAAGAAGGATATTTGAACATAGACCCTCTAACCCACTCAGAGGGTGGGTGACAACAGGCAAAGACCAGAACCACAAGTCAAGAAACACCGTGGGGTAGCAAACAGCTCACACTGGGAAGAGGCAAGGTGGACAAACTCTTTCTCTTGTGCAACTGACCTCTTGGCTTAAGAGTTCTAATCTCGGGGCTGGAGCGATAGCACAGCGGGTAGGATTTGCCTTCTACGCAGCCAACCCGGATTCGATTCTCAGCATCCTATATGGTCCCCCAAGCACTGCCAGGAGTAGTGGAGTAATTCCTGAGTGCAGAGCCAGGAGTACCCTGGGTGTGACCCAAAAATCGGAAAAAAAAAAAGTGTTCTAATCTCCAGAACCACAAGAGATCTGGAAACGCTCTACAGATAGAACAGCACATTCTATTCTGCTGTCTGTAGACACCTTTACCTCATTTATGGCCCTGTGTTACAGAGGCCCAAGAAACTGAGATCGGAGGGACAAACAAGTGTCAAGAATGGTGGTAAATCACCACAATGAAGCTGTTATGAAGGTATAGTTAGCAAAAAGCACTATTTACAATGATGAAACACTTCTCAAAATTGTGTCATACTTGTGTGGGGCTCCTGAGTGTGCTCTGTCTCTCTCTGTTTCTGTCTCTCAGTTTTTCTCTGACTTTCTGTCTCTCAGACTCTCAGTCTCTATCTTTCTCTTGGTCTCTGTCTCTTTCTCCCTGTCTCTGTCTCTGTCTCTGTGTGTGTGTGTCTGTGTGTGTCCAAGAGTATGTGCTGCTGAAGCAGTGCCAGAGTGAATGCCCAGCTGAGATCTGAAGTCCTAAAGTGAGTCCAGGCAGCCCTGCCCTGGGAGGCTCTTCAGAGAGCGGCTCCGGTCTGTCTGCGCACCACGTCCGGCTGATTGCCGTCACAGTTGGTTTCCTCCTCAGCTGCTCCATGCGCTGTGTCTTTGATCACACCATCAGAAATTGCCAGGCAAGCTTTCTGCTTTTCCTCAAGTACCCCAGAGGCGGCCTCAGAGGGCGGAGGGTCAAAATGTAGGCATCCAAGTCTGCAGCTGCTCTTGGGGCCTTTCTTTTGAAATTCTGGGCCTGCTTTGATACTCCCAGAAAGCACGGGGAGAAGAGCATCTCTACCATCCGATTGTGTACTGAAGTGTGCAGTGAAGGCCTCCCAGGACTTCAGCCGGATCCTGTGGAGCCTGCTGTGTCATTCCACGCCAGTGAGTTTGTTTAACAACACTGACTGGCTTGCCTCAGGTCTCTCTGGCAACAGCTCTGAATCCAAACTGCAGCCCCTGAGGGCACCAGGAAACAACTCACAGTGTTGACAGCAGCGCTAGGGGCCAGTCTCTGGTTAAATCCAGAGAGCCAAACCTGCCCACTTTTCCACTTTTATCACCTTCGAGATTGCATCTTAAGAGCAGGACGGAGGAACATCTGAGCTCGCCCTTTCTTCAAATTCTCTCTGTGTTGTCATCCTTACTCTCTTCATTCATCCTGGAGGGCAGCAATATGTGATGGAAGGAACAATTCGCCAGGGACTTTTGGTTGTTATTGTTGTTGGGGGCGGGCATACCCAACTGTGCCCAGGGTTTACTCCTGACTCTTCTCAGTGATGCTTGGGGGACAGTATGCAGTGCTGGAAAATTCAACTGGGATTGGCCTTGTGCAAGGCAAGTGCCTTCCCTCCTGTCCTATCTCTCCGGCTCCTGCACTGGGGTTTTATGGGTGTCCCTCCCTGAGTGGCCTTAGAAGAGCTCTCAGGATCACATGAGAAGTTTATCTAGATGCCTCTGGGGTCCCAGCCTCAGCACTGCTTGGACAAAGCTTGGGTTTCCACTGCGCATTTGGCACCTTCCCTCCTCTGGCATAGTCAATTCGTCAACCCCTTCTTTTCTCTAGTACCTCCACCTCTAAGAGTACCTCTCTTTGACTTACAAAGATCTTTGCTCAGCACAGCAGTTCCTTAGCAAGTGAAAATAGGCTTTCTTGCTCACTGTAAGTGCCCTAAGAATATTTGTAAGCAGGAGAGGGCTTGGCAGGTAGAGATGCACCAATAGCCCCAGGTGCTTTGGTCCTGAGCGCTTCTTTTGTTAAATTGGATAGCACCAGTTTCTTCCCGGTGAGATCACAGGAGACTCCCTGAGTGCACAGAGCCATCTCTCATCTGTGATCAGTGACACAGAACTGCACCCAGAGGATTCATAGAACACAGACAGAGCCAGGTTAGAGGGTGGGGAAGGCAGAAGGGCTCCCTAAAGTTGAATTGCCAGAAGGAGAGTGGAGTGAGAACCAAGGGTTTAGGAGACGAGAAAGTGCTGGGGTCTGGGCAAGGCAGCAGAGAGTGGCACCAGCTCTTGCAGTGGCCATGAAGAGCAGGGTTTGTTCACAGGAGCATCTTCAAGGAGATAGGATGGGCACCCAGGACCAGCAGGCTGCTGTCTGGATGAAGCATCTGGTTTGGGGATGCCCTAAAGGGCAAATGAAGGCAGGTAAAAACAACACTGGAATTGCTGGAGATATTTCCAACAGCATTGTTGAAAATGTAGAACTTTAGACTTTCCAAAGATGATCCAGTCTGGATCCAAAGTGGGAGGAGGTATTCCTAAGTTACTGCAAGGCAAGTACCAGCTGCAGGGCAAGTACCAGAACAAAGTGGGTCCCACTTACAAAGTCTCCATGTTGGATATCTGGGATTCAGGCTCTGTTTTCATCTCTCTTTAAGCAGAGATACTTCATGGGGTGGGTGCTCAAACTATTTGAGTGTTTTTAGAAATGAATCCAAGAGTTTTTAGTCACTTTTGTATAAAGAAACTCACAGACTGATTCCGTTTATTGGAAGACCTTGGTATTTCCTGAGTCAGGAGGTTCCTGAACCTCCCTGCCTGTGGAATTTACCACACGTCTCTCCTACCCAGAGTCTGTAACCACAAGACTTGAAGTGTCCTAAAGTGCTTTCGGTTAAGCCACGGAGGCTTGCGCACAGTTGTGAAATCATCGGTCCCAGGCCAGGTGGCGCTGGGCTCCACCCCAGGGGGAATACCCTCTATTCTGATCAGGCCCAGCTCTCATCCTTTTCTCAATACCATCTCAATTTGTACCCTTTCAGTGAAAGACATTCAATGTTGATTGTACTCAATGTCGATCACTAAAAGTTCTTAAAAATGCTGGAGAGCTTTATGGCCCCACTAGGATGCCTTCATCTCATCTCCATGGACTATAATTCCCACTAAAGTTCATGGGATTTTATTTCCCATACAGAAATTGTAACATTCTTTTCTCTAGAATCCAAACTTGGCTGATCAGACTGATACTTAAAAGTCATTCACTGCCAGAAAGTATCAGAAACTCCCAAGAATTCCATTCTCTGAGTCTATATTGTCATCAGTATTCATCAGGCTAGAGAAAGTTCTTTTTTAAAACCACAAATTTGTGAAAAATTTTCTAACTCAATTTCTCAAAAAGTGATTCAATAGTCTAGAAATGATTCAATAGTCTACCAGATACACGTACAAAAATATTTTCTACCCAAATATTTGATTCATATCCACAAATTGACAACGCGTATTAGTTCCTGAACTTCATGAAGGCTAAGTCCTTCTTTCATCCTGGCCCAGCATGCAGGGCAGAGACCTTAAAACACAGTGTGAAAGGATGGTGAAAAGACACTTTGATTAGCAAAATAACTTTACAAAAGTAAATTGATCTCTTAGACTTGAGGACTTTGAAGGACTTTCATGATGTCTACTGAATCTGTAGAGTACATGCACACATGGCTAGAACATGCCCTGCTCTGAGTTTGTATGCTCTCTAATTCAAGGCAGCATCAGGGTCTAACTTATCAGAGGTAAGCCTGTCAGTTAAAAAACCTAGTAGAGGGGCAGGAGCGATAGTACAGTGGGTAGGGCATTTGTCTTGCACATGGCCAACCTGGGTTTGATTTCCAGCATCCCATATAGTCTCCTGAGCACCACTAGGAGTAATTCCTGAGTGCAGAGCCAGGAGTAACTGCTGTGCATCACCTGGTGTAATCCAAAAGCAGAAAAAAAAAGGCTGGTAGGGAGTAAGTACAGCAGTTAGGCGTGTAAGCCACACACCAGCCAGGGTTTGATTCCTGCCACCAAGCATTAATAGGTGTATCCCTGGAGGTCCCATGGTCACAAGCCTTGGCATTCCATGAACAAAACACACTCCATATCAGAGGCTCTGCTCTTTGGCCCTACTAAAGCCTGTAATCTCTCTGGTGGCAAGTAAGGAGACTTCATCCAGAAGCTTCTCTTTCATCCCAAGAGCAATGCTAGCTCCATGAGACACTACTGAGTTCATTTTCTGAGGACAGAGAGCTTGTAAGAATTTTCAACCTGGCCTCTGCCTATGTTCCTGGATTCTTGCTTAAGAGCAAATCAATCACTGCAAATGCTAGTCCTATAGAATCAGAGAATGAGATTCACTCTCCAAATGAAAGACTTCAATTAGCAGATAATGCCTACAAGCACTCACACGTGGGCAATAAATTCATCAGTGCCAATAGTGTTAATAGTATTATAATCACTGCCAAGATTTATATAGGGCATCAAATCCTAACCACATTACAACTCATAAATGGGAATGTTGTCATACAGGTGGAGAGAGACTGTTGTAGGGACAGCATAATATTTATATTTTTTATCTCCTCTCCAGGTCAATGATGTTCAACAGATTCAGCAAATTAGAAAAGCTCCATAGCACTGCTACAGAGCATGTCTTCCAGAGGGGATGCGTTTCCACCTCTAGATCCTGAAGATGTCAAGGGCTCTTCAACTTTCAGGAGGACTTAACACCATCTCAACTACTCATTCAAGCTTATTTTCAATAATCAACCCAAAAAGACTTTTTTCTTTCAAGATCACACCTGAGAAATGCTCTTGATGAGAGGAAATAAAAGCAAATAAGCAGATCACCACAAAGGCCATCTTTTTTAAAGAATATTCAATTCTGTCAGCAGCAAGCTAATGCTGAGTGCCATAAGAGCTAATATAAAGATCAGAAAAACTAAATTTTACTAACTCACGTACATAATAACATGTCATGGTCCTATATGCAATAATGCCAAGAAGGGGCTCAAATTGAGTACATCGGAGACTCCGATTGTGTGATGGAAATATAGTGATAATAGCCTACAATTGACACAACCTTAATACTATGGTGATCTTAGTGAAAAAAAATTTTTTTTTTTAAATAGCATGGACAGGGGTTGGAGAGATAGTACAGAGGTTAGGTGCCTGTCTTGTTGATTGTTACATATTGATCCAAGCTTGAATAAAGAGGAATCCCACTTGATAATGATTTTTGATATTCTTGGTATATTGCTGGATTTGATCCACTAGAATTTTACTATGGATCTTTGCATCAATGTTCATCAAGGATATTAGGATATTGTCTAATTTATTCTTCACTATATTACTACCATCCGTTGTTCATCGATTTACTTGAGCAGGGGCCAGCAGCTTCTCCTTACTCGTTTTTACCAATGATTGGAGGCTCTTTTCAGGGTCAGGGGAATGAGATCTGTTATTGTTACTGTACTTGGCATATCAAATATGCCACAGGTAGCTTGCCAGGTTCTTCCATGCAGGCAGGGCATTCTCAGTAGCTTGCCAGGCTCTCCGAGAAGCAAATATATATATATATATATGTATATATATGTATATATATTTACATATAAAAGAAATATATATATTTCCCTTTATGATGACGTGTTGTGTGGCCACAAAGCAGCCATGTGGTCCAGGAATACGTTTACTCATGAGTGAGGCTCGGCCTGAGCGTGAAGAAAGCAGCTTGCAGCATGGCGGCGGAGGTGTAGTGGAGGTCAGCTGCCAGGGCTGGGTCCCTTGGGGTGGGGAGGGCTCCCACTTAAGAATTCTTTCATTTAAGAAATCTCATTAAGAATTAGGGTTGAAGCGATAGCACAGTGGTTGGGCTTTTGCCTTTCACGCGGCCAACCCGTGTTCAATTCCTCTGCCCCTCTCGGAGAGCCCAGAAAGCTTACTGAGAGTATGGAGCCCGCACAGCAGAGCCTGGCAAGCTACCTGTGCATATTGGATATGCCAAAAACAGTAACAATAAATCTCTCAATGAGAGACGTTACTGGTTCCCGCTCGAACAAATCGATGAGCAACGGGATGACAGTGACAGTGACATTAAGAATTAATGAGGACCCTCATTAAGAATTCTCTCATTTAAGAATATTTATTTTTAAATATTTTATTCTTTCTGATGGTACTGTGTATTTTTACTAATTTCATTTTTGAATTTTTCATTGTTTTATATAAAACACAATTAATTTTTATATATTTCCTTTATTTTACAACCTTGCTGCACTTGTTTATTAGTCCTAGAAGATAGGATTTGCTCCCCCCCAACCGCACCCCGTTTTTGAAGATATATTTATAATTTACCATGAACAGGTCATGTCATTTTTGAATGACAACTTTACTTTTTTTCTTCCAATTAGGAGGCCTTTATTAAAAAAAAATTGAACAGGCAAAAACGTGTCTCAGTGATACTGCTCTTAATAAGGACTGTATGGTAATTCAGCTTTTTACCATAAAGCATTACATTAGCGATAGATTTTCAATTTATGCATTTTATCAAAGGAATTCCTTCGCATTCCTGCTTTCTTGAATGACTGTTTTATAAAATGTTTTTCTATTTGACAAAATAATTTTCTTCTTTATCATAATTATAAGCAATCTTATACTAATGATTTTCTGATACAAAGCTAATTAAGCAGTCCTGGGAAAAAGTACCACTTTGGGATGGTGTTTATTATATTTTACAAGTTGCTGGATTTTCCCAACATTTTATTGAAAATCTGTATATTTATAGTCACATGGGATATTAGCTTATAGCTTTCTTTTGGTATCACAGTAAGACTAAACTCATAAAATGAGTTTGAATGTTTTTTCCATTTGTTTTCTGAAATATTGTGTAAAGGGTTGACACTATTTTCTCTCTAAATGCTCAGCATAAATTACCCATAAGCACAGATATGCTGGGAGTTTCTATGGGAAAAGACCTTTGTTTTTCAAATTCAATTTATTTACTTTATACAGATATGTTGAAATGTTCTGTATCTTCCTTACCCAGTTTTAGCATTTGTGTCATAAAATATTTAAGTATTTTATTTCATTAGTGACGTAGTTTTTAAAAGTATTTCCTTATAACTGCTTCAATTTCCATAAGATTCACTTTAACCCTGTTGCCATCCCTGATTTTTTCGAATTTTTATTTTTTTTTAAATTGATGAATCTAGCTTAGGTTTTGTTGATTTTTATTAATCTCTTCAAAAAGATAACTTAAGTACAAACAATTCTGGCAAGTAAAGTATCAGAGAATTTTCTTCTGGGGCAGATGAAGTAACATGTTTGTAGTTGACAGCTTTACCTGTCTATATCAAAGGGAGGAAAGTATGACCTAAATTTGAGCACCTTTATCTCTTTTTAAATATGCTAAACTATCTTGTACTTTGGCAAGAAGAATATTGTGATTACTGATGATAGTTTCAAATTATCAGCAATGATTATCCAAAAGCTGAGTTTGTACCTACAATATTACTTAAATTTTGAACATAAATACTTTATTCCATAGATTTAGCACTCCTTTTGAAGTTCCTTCTGATTCAGTGTGCCTAGCACTTTAATATAAATGAACAAAGTATTATAATAATTATGCATCAAAATAAATGTACTAAAATGACATAACTAAAAAAAATCATAACCTGAATTCAACCACATTGGCAACTATCCTGGAGCATCGACATGATCGCAGGACTGGTGTGACTAAGTCCAAACCTGGATATGACCTAATATTGTGTCTTTGAAAATCATTCTTTGAAAATGTCACTCCAGCAGCTGGACCCATGATCTACAGCATGGCTGGGGAAGTGTAGAGAGAAGGCTGTGTCAGGGGGAGCCTCCAAAGAATCTGAGCACAAGAAAATGCCACAACTGAACCCACTGAAATAAAACTTCTGAGAACTACTTAATCTTTTTTTTCAATGTAGGAGAACTGTATTCAGCCACTGATTAAGCTGATTAAATTGGGCATGAACTCCACATACTTAAAAAATGTTATCTAATTGGATATATGTGAGATATACCATTACAAAACTGATCATAATTGGGTTTCAGTCATACAATGATCCAGCACCCATCCTTCCCCAGTGCACATCTCCTATCACCAATGTCCCCTGTTTCCCCACCACCATCCCCCAACCCCCCACTCCTTTCCCCCAGCCTCCCTCTATGGAAGTCATTTTCCTTCTTGCTCTCTCTCTCTTTTTCCTTTTATGCATTATGGTCTGCAATACAGGCGATAAGAGATCATGGTGTTTGTTCAAGGCATTCGGTATTCTTACCGGGACAGTAAGGCTGGAGTAGATTTCAATGGGGTGGAAACTCTGGGGTGTGGATACGACTGTTGAGGCTTCCGGAAGCATAGGAAGGTGGGTGGAGGTAGCCCATCCTGACTCCAAGAAAGCCTGGAGATTTCAGTCATAAAAGCTGCATACCAGAATTTTCAACAGATTATATCTTGGTGAGGTCCATCCTGAGATGGTGGAGTCAGGTCGGGGGTATGGCAGCGATTTTGGATTGTGGAAGTAAGAGGCTTCTGGGGGCTCTGCTTGGGCAGTCACAGGTCAACCCAGCCCCCTCAGATTTACCCCAGTCTGTTCAGCCATGCGCAGGTCCGAGCTTAACTGTGGCTTTTGATCTCTTTTGAGATTTATTTATGGGTCTCTGAAGCAAGGCCGGTAGTAGAGCTTACAGGGCGGCACTGGAGTTGGTTCATGGGGGTGGCTGCCAGTGCTTCCAGGAGTATTGGGAAGTGGGGGGAGGTAGCCCACCCCAACTCCGAAAAAACCTGGAGATTTCAGTCACAAAACCTGCATACCAGAATTTTTTTAAATTTTTTTAAATTTTATTGAATCACCGTGAGATAGTTCCAAGCTTTCATGTTTGGGTTACAATCTCATAATGATCAAACACCCATCCCTCCACCAGTGCACATTCCCTATCACCAATATCCCTGGTATACCCCCCTTTTCCCACCCTCCCCCTGCCTCCATGACAGACAATATTCCCCATACTCTCTCTACTTTTGGGCATTATAGCTTGCAACACAGACACTGAGAGGTCATCATGCTTCGTCCATTATCTATTTTCGGCATGCATCTCCCATCCCAACTTGTTCCTCCAGCCATCATTTTCTTAGTGATCCCTTCTCTATTCCATCAGCCTTCTCCCCTCTTCTCATGAAGCAGTCTTCCAGTTATGAGGCAATCCTCCTGGCCCTTGCATCTACTGTCCTTTGGTGTCAGCCTCATGTGATACTACCCTACACTCCACAAATAAGTGCAGTCCCTTTATGTCTATCCCTCTCTTTCTGATTCATTTCACTTAGCATGATACTATCCATGTTTATCCATTTGTAAGCAAATTTCATGACTTCATCTCTCCTAACAGCTGCATAGTATTCCATTGTGTAGATATACCAAAGTTTCTTTAACCACTCATCTGTTTTAGGGCAATCGGGTTGTTTCCATATTTTGGCTATTGTGAACAGGGCTGCAATAAATATATAGGTACAGATGTCATTTCTACTGTGCTCTTTTGAATCCTTGGAATATATTCCCAGAAGTGATATTGCGGGGTCATGTGGAAGTTCAATTTCTAGTTTTTGAAGGACTGTCCATATTGTTTTCCAGAAAGGCTGGACCAGTCAGCATTCCCACCAACAGTGAAGGAGCGTCCCTTTTTCCCCACTCCACGCCAGCACTGGTTGCTTTTGTTCTTTTGAATGTGTGCCAGTCTCTGTGGTGTGAGATGATATCTCATTGTTGTTTTGATTTGCATCTCCCTGATGACTAGTGATGTGGAGCATTTTTTCATGTGACTTTTGGCCATTTGTATTTCTTCTTTGAGGAAACTTCTGTCCATTTCTTCTCCCCATTTTTTGATGGGGTAGGAGGTTTTTTTCTTACACAATTCTACAAGTATCTTGTATATCCTGGATATTAATCCCTTATCAGATGGGTATTGGGTAAATATTCTTTCCCATTCTGTGGGATCTTTCTGTATTTTGGTCACTGTTTCTTTTGAAGTGCAGAAGCTTCTTAGTTTGATGTAGACTCACAAAATCGAAAAACCTCTAGCAAGACTCACAAAAAAAGGGAGAGAGATAACCCTAATAAACCAAATTAGAAATGAAAAGGGGGACATTACAACGGAAATTACAAAAATTCAAAGGGTCCTTAGAGATTACTTTGAGAATCTTTATGCCACAAAACATGAAAACCTTGAGGAAATGGATAAATTCCTAGAATCCTATAGCCTCCCAAGGCTGAACCAAGAAGACCTGGAATACCTGAACAGACCTATCACCATCAAAGAAATTGAAATGGTAATGAAAAGTCTTCCCAAGCACAAAAGTCCTGGCCCAGATGGATTTACTAGTGAATTCTTCCAAACCTTTAAAGAGGACTTACTCCCAATTCTCTTTAAGCTTTTCCAGGAAATTGAAGTATCAAAAACACTTCCAAACAGTTTCTATGAAGCAAATATCACCCTGATACCAAAAACAGACAAAGATACCACAAAGAGAGATAATTACAGACCGATATCCCTGATGAACACAGACGCAAAGATCCTCAACAAAATATTAGCAAATAGAATCCAACGACTCATCAAAAAGATCATACACCATGACCAAGTAGGATTCATCCCAGGGATGCAAGGATGGTTTAACATTTGCAAGTCAATCAACATAATTTATCATATTAATAATAAGAAGTAATAAAAACCATATGATCATATCAATAGATGCAGAGAAAGCATTTGACAAGATTCAGCACCCGTTTATGATGAAAACTCTCAGCAGAATGGGAATCGAAGGAACTTTCCTCAATATAGTCAAAGCCATCTACCAAAAGCCCATGGAAAATATCATTTTCAATGGGGAAAAACTGAAAGCCTTCCCTCTAAGATCGGGCACAAGGCAAGGTTGCCTGCTTTCGCCACTCCTATTCAATATAGTACTAGAAGTCCTGGCTACAGCAGTTAGACAAGAAAAAGATATCAAGGGCATACAGATAGGAAAGGAAAAGATCCAGTTACCACTATTTGCAGATGATATGATACTGTCCTTGGAAAAGATACTGTCCTCTAAAGACTCTACAGAAAAGCTCCTAGAAACCAGAATTTTCAACAGATTATATCTTGGTGAGGTCCATCCTGAGACGGTGGAATCAGGCTGCGGGTATGGCAGAAATTTTGAATTGTGGAAGCAAGTGGTTGCTGGGGGCTCTGCTTGGGCAGGCACCAGGCCAACCCGCCCCCTCCAGTTTACCCAGTCTGTTCAGCCATGCTCGGGTCTGAGATTAACTGTGGCTTTGGATCTCTTTTAAGATTTATCTATGGGTCTCTGAAATATGGCCAATAAATGATCTTGTATATCTGAGCGGAAGGTGGCTTGTGGGTGTGGCTCCCACATACCTAACTTTTGGCCATTTAATTTCTTGGTAAACTTGTTGGGTCTGGCCAAGGACACGGTGGCAATTTTGGGGTGTAAGTAAGCCTGAAGGCGCCATCAGGCTGCTGATGTACTCACACCGCAGGTACAGGTTGACCTGTTGTTGACACCATACCTCCAAACTACTCAATCTTATTGGAGATACTCTCTTTGAACCCAGTCTGGAAGGATTCAGATGTAAGGGGATCTTTCCATGTTCAGACTCTTTATAGTCAACAACCATCTCATTTTGGTAGTCAACCAAGAAGTAGGAAAGTATCCGTGGGCAGGAAATGGCCATAAAGCAGCCCTCAGAGCCAGAAAATGGGACTTAAGCTATGTGTCATCCCACAATTTATTCCATAAATTTTCCCTCTTATAGCATCTTTCCTTCTGATTACCACTGTACTAGTAAAACACTAACTCTGAAAATCTCCAGTAAATGAGACATAGTTTTGGTGGTGCTGGTGGTAGTGTTGTTGTTGGTGGTGGTGGTGGGGTGATGATGAAACTGATAGTCAAAAAAGAAGTGATTAAACCCAGAATGTCAATAAGGAACAGCCTTATTGAACAGTCAAAGCACTGGACACTGCAGGCATGAAAAGTACAGCCCGAGAGGAAGGACAGCTTATACCTGAGGAACGCTCCTTGATAGTGTCAAAAATTTATTCAGTACAACAACAGGATGACAGTTCTACAGTGCTACATCCACTGGGCTGCGCAACACTTTCAGATAGGAGACTATAAGTGTAAGTGTTATTATGAAGGCAGTTCTCTGAGGACACACACAAAAATACTGTCCTCTTTACTCCATCTTGAAAAGAGCCTAGGTGATGTCTTCTGACTTGAAATGCTGCCAGAGATGGGCTCAAGACCCTTTTAAAAACGACTGTCACTGTCACTGTCATCCTGTTGCTCATCGATTTGCTTAAGTGGGCACCAGTAATGTCTCCATTGTTGTTACTGTTTTTGGCATATTGAATAAGCCACAGGTAGCTTGCCAGGCTCTGCAGTGCGGGCGGGATACTCTCGGTAGCTTGCCGGGCTATTCAAGAGGGATGGAGGAATCGAATCTGGGTCGGCCACATACAAGGCAAATGCCCTACCTGCTGTGCTATCACTCCAGCCCTTAAAAACGACATGAAGTAATTTACTTACTTATAAATGACATGAAGAGTAAATTAAAAAGAGTAAATAAAACTGCTCAGAAGATGTCCCTCCAGGGCTGCGGGGCAGGACAAGCCTAATCCAGAATGGCAGCTAGTCTGCACTCTTCGGTTCTCCCGACTCAGACTTCTTGCTGATAGCTCGCACCTACCTAATTGTGAAACTGAGATCATTATCATATTATTAGCTTTAGTCTTCAGGATCTTGTATTCACAATTTAATGGTCTACATAGCTTATCTCTCTTTTTTTTTTTTTGCAGTGCTATCAAAACTGTCTACAATAGCATTCCTCAGACTTTTCCCTTCTGAAATGGTATAGTTAAGGTGCAAGTCCTAAGTATCTCCTACCATTACTACTATAAAAACACACTGATGAACTGCTTACCTCTTTTCCCCTAGGTACTTTTCATACATAAGAGTCTACTATTGCAAATACCATCATATAGTATAGATTTATTTGACAAAGTTCTAGGTCTCTCTCTCTTTCTCTCTCTCTCCCCTTCTCTCTCTCTCATTTTTAGACCAAACCAGGCCATACACATGACTTTACTCCTGACTCTGCACTCAGGAATTACTCCTGGAAGTGCTCAGGGGACCATATGGGATGCTAGGGATTAAACTCTGGTATTGCAAGGCAAACAACCTTCCAGTTCTGTAGTTCTAGGTCTCTTGTGCCAAAAGTATACTCCTTCCATTGGATGCTATGGGATAGCACACAACTTAAATTCGTTTGCAATTCTTGCCCATGTGATAGTGTATATGTACATATATGTATATATGTGTGTATACATACATACACATAGGCATTTAAGTGAGGCAGAAAGAAATGGAGGAAAGAAATGGGAAGGAAGGGAATTCATTTCTTTCATTTCAGGTTTCCATGTAAAGAACTGGAAAGCAAATGGTAAACACACAGTCCTTCTTCTCAAAGGCTTATAAAACCATATGCAAGAAACAGCTAATAATAACAGCAGCAAATATTAATTGAGCACTTAATTGGTTCCAAATGCTGATCTCAGAACAGCGCATAGATCATCCCATTTAATCCTCATCACAACAGTTCTATGATGCAGATACAATCATTATCTTCATGTTTAAGGATGAGAAAATAAGATCCTCAAAGGCAGCCTCAGATCATACAGTCAGACAACTGGTAAAACTTAGTGCAGATTTGTTTGGCAGAAAAATTTACCTTGACCAATCCTGGAAATTTGTTTACCTGTCCTCACTAATAGCCCATTTAGACATGTATAAAATCTTAGGCCAAAAGCTTAGGTCTTCCTGACCCTACTTCCCTGTAAATCTTCTTCCTATGTCCCTTATCAGACACCTACAATCAAAAGCTATTTTTCAGCAGGCAGAATCTTGAAAAGTGACACATAATCTCTCTTTACCAGCGTCAAAGAAGCTCAAATCCTCAGGAATAACTGTTCTGATGCCATGAAAGCTTAACTGGATCTGAACTGCTGTCTACCACATAGCACCAAGGAAAAAACCTAACATTCTGAGTTCATCATAACAGAAGAGAATGACTCCCATAGTAGGTCATCCAAGTGTTTTCAAACTTAAGACTGGATCTCCACTAGAGATTCTAAAATGGCAGGGTGTTACTAAAAGCCAGTGAACTGTATGCTTTAAATGGGATGCTGTATGACGTATTTAATATCTCTCACTAATGCTGCTTACAAGGTTTAAAATGGCAGAGTGCCTACTCTTGAAGAGTGAAAGGCAGAAGCCCAAAGCAGTTGAATGTGCACAGAATGTATTCCAAAGAAACTCAGGTGAGTGGATTTTTAAATGACAAGAAAAATAAAATGCACGTGACAAAATAAAATTGACTTGGTGACTGCAGGATTTCTCTCATATGTCAATATGGCTCTGTTATATGTTTATCTGGAGAAGTATTTCAAAGACCAAAGTATTATGTTGAAATCTCTAAAGATAATCTTTCAAATGTCTCAATCAATCCCAACCCTGCTGGGAAATTAAATGCAAATGATAAAAAATCCACAAGGAGTGCTGCAGATGCAGCAGTGGAGTTGGCGCATGCCTTGCTTGTGCTTGTGTAAGGCCCTGGACTCAATCCCAGGTATCTCAGAAACAGAAGGGAGGAAGGGACAGAAGAGAGGTGGAAGTAAGAAATTCTCTTAGAAATGTCCTCATGTGTATAGTAGAGAGGGAATGAACTGAGAGGATAGGGAGCTGAGATCCGAATTGGAAGTAGGTTAGTAATTACAACCATTTTAGAACAATTCATTATATGCCAATTAATTGTTATCTATGGCTCTTAAATACTACTTAGTCAAAGTGACCTGGATGCTGATTACTCTGGACTAGGTATTGAGAGACCTGGAATTTTTAACTTTTCTTGAGTAAGTAAGGCATTTTCACCTTGCAGAGTTGGTTTCTTTATATATGAGGAGAGAAAACAAGCATTTAGCTTCCCACTTTCTAGGCTTGTTGGGACAGACACATATACCATTATTTATTAAAAGACTTTGAAATGGTAAGTCAGCAAACAAATGTGAGGTGTAGGGGCTTTGAAAATTCATAAGGCTGGTTAGGAAAGAAAAGAGTAAGAAAAGATTAGTTATGACTATTGAACACTGCAAGGGAAGAGGAGGGGAAGAAGGAGGCAGGAATCTCCAGCCTCTGCTCAGACCATTTGCCTTGGAGAGGCTGCGGAGAAAGGGGACTATGGCTTACTTGATGCACAATCACAGGAATCCTAATAGACACAGGAAACCTAACATTGTTCGCCACATGGAAGTTTAAACTCACTGACTTGCTCTCCTAATTCTGAGTTAGTTTAGACCATGTGTATTTGATCTTGACAATTAGAAGTAAGCACAGAGGAAACTCTGTAGAGAGATGGGTAATAAACATGCTCTTGCCACTTGAACACTCCACATAAGTAAACATCTAGGGTATTAAGCACTGATGCTCCAATAATTTTAGGAAAATGAGCATTTGTTTTATTATTAAAAACACAAATATATATGCACACAATAGTTTTATTTTACTGTTTAACTGGCTCATTTCAGGTTTCCTGTAAATTTATGGCTCCCAGCTTTTGCAACTACTCAAACAGAATTTGCTTCACTGTAAGTCTTTCATCACTTTTTATGATGAAAGATTTTTTTTAAAGATCATACTTTTATGATTATGGTGTATGTGCAGAAATCATGGCAGTATTAATTTAGTCTAGGATGACAGAGACGGTCTCTACTTAACTTAATATCAGTGAAATCCTAAGACTGTTATATATACCCGGAAGCATGTACTTCTTCTCACAATTTTTTTAAAAAGCCAATATTAAATTGTGGCCAGAGAAAGCTGACCTATGAAGAAAACGTCTGAAATACTTTGAAATAATATTAACCTCTTTTTCAAGGTCATGCACTGAAATCTTGTTATCTCACTTATGTGACATATTCTTTCAATCTGCAACTCCAGAGTTTAAACAACACAACTAATAATGATCTGGATTATTATCAGTATCTGGAAGTTTTACATCTTGATTGTTTGAGATTTACTTTGTGTTTGTTAATCTCATCTCTTCAGCTGGATAGTCGTTTCTTAGAAAGTAGAGATGATGCTTCCTATTGCCATTTTTATCTTTCCTCAGTTCCTGATATGGTCTTGCGTGGGAACAGAAGTACCTGCCACCAAAGATTTTTTAAATGAAATAAACGTGTGCATCACTTAGTATGAGGGGGAAGAGTTACACTTTCAATTCAGAAAGAGATTTCTGAATCTCAATAACAAACTCTGCACTGAAAAATCAAATTTAGATCCATGTCTAAATCTTTAAGCTGCTCACGCTTCTGGGAGTCTGTGCAACAGAGCTGGATAATAGGTAAGCAGGGCTATATTTTCCTTTTTTTTCTGTTCCTCCTTCTGTTTTATTCCTCCACATTTCTTAGTAATCCTCTTTTTCAATAGCTTCTTTCCCAATATTACTGTCCCTTTTCCTAACCACAACGTTTTATCCCTAATCACAAAATTTTAGAGTCAATATTTGATCCCATAAACACAAAGTTGGTATATATTGGGAATACAAATCATTAACCAATGAGGAACTTACTATCTTCTTTGGAGCTTTGTCATCACTGTATCACTGTATCACTTTATCACTGTCATCCCGTTGTTCATCGATTTGCTTGAGTGGGTACTAGTAATGTCTCCATTCATCCCTGTCTCGTGCTAGTGTAGCCCAATGGCGTATTGGGGGCTCTTTCAGGATCAGGGGAATGAGAACCATCATTGTTACTGTTTTTGGCATATTGAATATGCCATGGATAGTTTTCCAGGGTCTGGAGCTTTTTCATAGGTCTCTTAATGTCCCACACTTCCAGGGCTGAAGCAATAGCACAGCGGTAGGGTGTTTGACCCACATGAGGTCGACCCGGGTTTGATTCCCAGCATCCCATATGGTCCTCCGGGCACTGCCAGGAGTAATTCCTGAGTGAAGAGCCAGGAGTAATCCCTGTGCATCGCCGGGTGTGACCAAAAAAGCAAAAACAAAAACCCACAAAAAGAAAATACAAAAATAAATGTCCCACAGTTCCAAGATACCAGCTTCTTTACAAAGTTGCCTTAAACTGGGATAGCCCAACCCTCTGGGCAGCTGAGATGCCAGGTGTTAAGCTTAATGTGCCAAATAGACCGGCTTCATCTTAAGCTTAGAGTGATAATTACAATTTTAAATTCCGCACTACAGACAGACAATTGCTACACAGGGAGTCCCCTCACCCTTTGCTGAAGCAAGTAGAACCATTAAAACCCTGCAATTGCTAAGCAACAGTTGTGTTCAAATCAAACTGCTCTTAGCTCTCAACAGCAGAGAAGTCAGTCTATTCAGAGCACAGCACAAGAGGGAGGGAGAGAAAAAAGTCTGTTCTGAGATTTTGAAACAGAAGGTGGGTAAGTGTTCGTTACATGTCAATTTCAGGTATATTCCCTCAATTGCACAGCTTTTGGCAGCAAATAAGTCTGGGGTGATCTGTCTCCAAAACAGACTGGACACTCTGTTCTTTTAAACTTGAAATATGCTCCTTAAACTCAATTTGATTATAAATAATTGGGCCAAGGATTAATGGCTACCATGTTCCAACGCAGGTGTTACCTATTGCTGCATAAGGCATTACCCTAAAACTAAAAGACTTGAAACAAACGTTTATAATTTCACAGTTTCAAGATTTGGAATGTGGTTTGGTGGGGTGGCATTGGTGAGGGTTCCTCACATAGCTTTTGTCCAGATGTCTGCCCTGGCTGCTGGCCCTGGAGACTACCAGGGCTGGGGGATCCACAGCCAAGCTCACTCATGAGGCTGCTCCCAAGAAGCCTTGCTACTTTCTTTCTCTCTCGGGTCTCTCTCCCCACATGGAAGCTGGTTTAATGCTGAACAAGTTATCCAAAGAGAACTGAGCAAGATAGAGGCCTCTGTGCTTTTCTTTGATTGAGGCTCCCAGATCACACATGAAGACTTCAGAGGGTTGTTGTTGTTGTTAGAAGCAAGTTATTAAATCCTATTCTTATAGAAGGTAAGGGAAATTACACACCATTTCTTGAAGGAAGGCGTATGAGAAAGACTTGAGTGGGATGTGTATATATATATATATATATATATATATATATATGTGTGTGTGTGTGTGTGTGTGTGTCTATAATGTATAAACAGACACTTTATATATATATACATATATATATATATATATGGAGAGAGAGAGAGAGAGAGAGAGAGCGCCTTGCTGTCTTCACTGGGGCCCCTCAGAGAGGGGCGGGTTGAGTTTCCCTCCCCACCCCAAGCAGGACCCCAGCAGCTGAAGACCTCCGGAACCCAGCCACAGCCATGCTAAAGGCCACTCATCACACGTTCAGATGAGCTTCACGCATGAAGGAACCGAGAGAGGAACCCAGGTTTGTGGGACCTGGGGCTGAGATCTCTAAGGCTTCTCGGATTGGGACTGGGTGGGCCTGCTGGGTGGGCCTCCTCCACCAAGATCCCCCATTTTCCAGTAGCTAGGCAGTCACACCCACAAACTGCCCTGGTACCATGCAATCCCATCCATGACCAAGATCCAGAGACTATAAAACAAAGCTCCAAGAAGCTCAAGGCCGCATTAGCGGCCGAGCGACCTCTTATTGCATACTTCTCCCTGTTGAAGAACTTGGCAAGCTACTGAGAGTATCCTGCCCCAACGGCAGAGACTGGTAAGCTCCCTGTGGTATATTGGATATGCTAAAAACAGTAACAATGATGCAACAATGATGGATCTCATTGCCTGACCCTGAAAAAGCCTCCAATGTGGCACCGTTGGGAAGGATGAGTAAAGAGAGGCTGCTAAGAGATACAAATGGCCAAAAGGCACATGAAAAAGTGCTCTACATCACTAATCATCAGCGAGATGCAGATAAAAACGACCATGAGATACCACCTCACACCACAGAGACTAGCACACATCCAAAAGAACAAAAGCAGCCGCTGTTGGAGAGGAAGTGGTGAGAAAGGGACTCTTCTACACTGCTGGTGGGAATGCCGACTGGTTCAGCCCTTCTGGAAAACAATATGGACGCTTCCCAAAAAATTAGAAATTGAGCTTCCATTTGACCCAGCAATACCACTACTGGGAATATACCCCAAAGAAGCAAAAAAGTATAGTTGAAATGACATCTGCACTTATATGTTCATCGCAGCCCTGTTTACAATAGCCAGAATCTGGAAAAAGCCCGAGTGCCCGAGAACGGATGACTGGTTGAAGAAACTCTGGTACATCTATACAATGGAATACTATGCAGCTGTTAGAAAAAATGAAGTCATGAACTTTGCATATAAGTGGATCAACATGGAAAGTGCTAAGTGAAATGAATCAGAAAGAGAGAGACAGACATAGAAAGATTGCACTCATCTGTGGAATATAAAATAACAGAGTAGGAGACTAACATCCAAGTATAGTAGAAATAAGTACCCGTAGGTTGGCTCCATGGCTTGGAAGCTGGTCTCACTTGCTAGGGAAAAAGGCAGCTCAGATAGAGAAGGGAACACCAAGTAAAATGTGGTTGGAGATCCCGCCCGGGAAGGGAGATGCGTGCTGAAAGTAGACTAGAGACTGAACACGATGGCCACTCAATACCCCTATTGCAAACCACAACACCCAATTGGAGAGAGAAAGAGAGAGAGAGATCAAAAGGGAATACCCTGCCACAGAGGCAGGGTGGGGTGGCAGGGAGAGAGGATTGAGTGGGGAGAGGGATACTGGGTTTATTGGTGGTGGAGAATGGGCACTGGTGGAGGGATGTGTTTGTGAACATTGTATGAGGGAAAAACAAGTTCTAAAATGTGTGAATCTGTATCTGTACCCTCATGGTGATTCACTAATTAAAGAACAAAATAAAATTTAAAAAAATCTCAGAACTAGGACCAATGGAGACGTTGCTGACGCCCGCTTGAGCAAATCGATGAACAATGAAATGATAGTGATATAGTGACAGTGATATATATTTAGTATCATAAATTCAGCCACTCTTGGAAGTTTTATTTTCATCATACAAGTTTACAAAATGGAGTTTTACTCATTTTTGTAAATACCCGTGCTCAGTTACTGATGTAGGTCTTACTTGGGTAGACACAAGCATTTCTGTTTTTATTAAGATTTTGAACATTTGGACCTATATACCAACTTTGCTCTTGAAACTTAGCATAGGTACTATTAACACAATTTTTAATTTAAGGGATATTTCATTAGAACATTAAATAATTAAAAATTATAATTGTATGTAATTAAGAATCAATCTATATATGTATTATATTAAGTCTAATTCTATCCTTATAATCCTATCATTCATGAGCATTAAAAAATCCTCAACTGGGATGGGTAAATGATCACTGTATGAGTGAAATGCAAACACGAAAGTTCATAAGTTTAAAAAAATAAAAATAAAAAATAAAATAAAAGTTTTTTAAAAACCCTCAACTAATAATAATTTTATAAATAAGTTATTTAATAAAATTTTTTAAAAGTTTTCCAGAGAGCCCAACAGAAATATTCATGTCCTTCTCCAGACAAAGTGGTGGCATCACAGAGACCTAAAAATGTCCTCTGTATGTAAGGCAGACACTGAGATTGATAATGTGCTCTGTAGGTCCTCTCTTTATTAGCCAATAATAGGATTAAAATCTGTCACATTACTTAACTGAACTTAGGCTATTAAATTCTTACATTTCAGTGTCCTGTACTAGAAAATGTGTAATATGAGTGCTATTTCACATTTAATGTAGATAAAGCTTACAATGGTGCTTGGCATGCAGCATATCCTACAGAATTAAATATTATCTCAGGACTATTATTCCTGTTATGTTGGTAGTATGCATTATTACTCAATTTATAGACAGAAATGATCACCAGGGTAGGAGTTTAAGATGAGAGTGGCACTCAGGAAACCCTCTGCAAAAACTACCCACAACTAAGATGCAGTCATTATTGATAAAACAAGCAAATTATATGCCACTACCTTTCACTGCAAGTCCTGGTAAGAAAAACAACCATGCCAGATGTTGTTTGGTTGCACAAAGTAAAAGTACATATAGGACCTGTGCTCTAATTGCTAGTTTCTAGTGTAGATGGAAAAGAAAAAAAATTTTTAACATAGATTTTAGAATTTTTTTTTTCTGTTTTGGTTTGGTTTGGTTTGGGGGCCACACTTGGCTGTGTTTGGGGCTTACTCCTGACTCTGTGCCCAGCGAACATTCCTAGCAGACCTCAGAGAACCGTATACAGCACCAGGGATCAAACCTGGGTGAGCTGTGTGCAACAGTCTGACCCACTGAGCTATCTCTCCAGTCCAGATTTTTATGTTTTAAAGCCCAGTTTATCTGTGGAAAAAGCCTACTCCATCGCTCCTTTCTCCCCTCTCTTTCTTTTTTGTTTTTTGAGCCACACACATCAGTGCCCAGGGGCTGCTCTATGTTTGGGGAAGTGGGGGTCACTCCTAGTTCAAGGCCCCATATACACTGCTGGTGATCAAATCTGGGCCTACCACACATAAGGCACATGCTCAGCCATTTGATTTCTCTTCAGGTCCCACAGAGAATTTCTATAGATTTCTTGAAATCACAATTTTTGAGACACTACTTTAAAGACGTATGTGCACTGGTGGAGGGATGGGTGTTTGATCATTGTGAGATTGTAACTCAAACATGAAAGCTTGTAACTATCTCACGGTGATTCAATAATTTTTTTTAAAGACATTATATAACTATAACTTTTCTAATCCTAGTTAATATATGGAGCTGACATTGTTACATAATCACTGATGATCTCAATAGAAATTTCACCATTTACATTCACAGTAACTTTCATCTTATTAAGGAAGACAGCATTCCTAACTTTGCAAAGTAATAATTTTCAGTTCGAAAGTGTTAGTGTTGATTAACCTATTATATATCAGTTATGGTAGTATTGATAGAACTAACATTTCATTTGCCTACTACATTTTTTATAAGGTTAAAAGTCACCAATAAGTCCAGGAACTCAGAATATTTTCTTCATCTTAAATGCTGCAAAGTTTTGTTTTGTAATTATGCTGAGTCATCTTCAAAGAGTTTTCCTGATACATCAGAGTGAATGTTTAGCATTTTCAATTGTTAAAAAAAATTTCATCACATGGTTATTTTTTTAATTGTAGTGGTTCCAAAGTGTCAGAAGTCTTGGGTTTTAATATATTTTTTTTCTCTTTCTAATTAGTCTCTACAGACTGAATTTTCCAGCTTTAAAATATGTTGTTGTCTTCTATGAGTGCATCTGTCCCCATGGAAAAGTTCTGTAGAGCCAGGATATCATGCTGGAAATGCCCTGAGGAACATATCCTGAGTACAGTTTCCTCCCAGAGCCAGGACAAAACCTGCAGAAACCTCTGGGCTCCAGCCAAGCCTGGTGCAGTCACACTCAGAAGGACCTGCCCTTGTTTTAATGCTCTGCTGTCCCTGCCCAAAACACTTAACCACTCTCCCCCATTCCCTTCCCTTCATTGCAGTCATTGTAGTGACATGTATGTCTGTGTGTGAATGTGTGTGTGTGGGGGGGCATGGAATAGCCCACTTGACTGCAGGGTCTTGGTGCTAGAAATCACACTCAAATGTAGGACAGTGCTGGGAACTGAACTCAGCCTCACATAGGCAAGGCAGGCACTCACTTGACCACTGAGGCATGCTTGGGGCTCTCAGTGGTTTCTCAGACAAGGGGTATCTTGCATTTTCTTACTGCCCTGGGCCTTGCAAAGCATGCAAACAAGTGCTGGCAGGAGAACACACCTCGATAAGTGGGACAGAGTCGGGGAGATGGCTCTGTGGGCTGAGCTCATGCAAGGCAGGCTCTGCACACAGGAGGTCTAGGCTGCATCTCCAGCATCGCCTGGTCCCTCAAGCACAGGAAGAGCTATCAAGCACTGCCGGGAGTGGCCCCCAAAGCAAACCAACAAACCAAAAGAGGAACCCTGTAAGTGCAGAATTCCAAATGATAAAAATCACATAAGAAAAAAGGGGATTAAAAAAAAAAAGACAGAGTTAACTGCACAGAAAAGGAAATGAGATGGTGAGAGTTCCAGGTGAGAATCACCACACTTGGCTAATATTCTGACCCCAGATTTAGAAAGTCATTGCTAGCATGGATTACAGACAGTTGTCAAATGCTAGGCCTTGCCTGACTCATCAGGAAATAAGATACTAGAACCCAGATGGAGAAACTGTCTTTCCAAGCATGGCAGAGAGCAGAGCTGTGTTCCTTAGCCCTGCTTGTGTTTTCACAGTGTTCACACATTTCCGTCAATAATTCCTCTGATTTGCAGGGCCTGTTTCTGGCAGCGGACCACTGATTCCTTAGAGGGAGAGGGAGATTTTGAAGCTGCCCTTGGCTGTTCGTAGTCACCTTTGCCCCATCCCATTCAGAATCACAACTAAAATATCCACATACTCCTAAATTTGAAACAGAGAATCAATCTGGGATTCATGCCCACAGTTACAATTTTTGCTTATAATCAAGAAGTTAGGAAGAACCCAATTTCTGTTCCTTTCAATAAGTGCCCTCATGACACAGACCCAGGATTTCTGACTGTTCTCACAAATCCTAGAAGTCTATAGACAATAGGGCACGTGTGTGACACTCACTGCATTATGGTCATCAATATCTCATTGCAAATTCCATCCAGTTCTCCAAATAGAAATAGATGCTTCCTCTGGCCAGTTTATGTCATTGTGATTTGGTTCTCTTTTCTGCAATCATGAGAAAGAAATCACGTGTCCCTCAGGGCCAACTGTTAGCCAATCAAGAGTCTACCTGCAGACCACTTGTTTCTCCCAGGCGCATCTGCACAAGTTCACAGGGATTCCAGACATGGGGCAGTAAGGGAAACAAATGGGTATTCTTTTGCAGGAAGACTGGGCCCACAGCCAGGAACACAATCAAGTAACTCAAGGTTCCAACATCTAATTCTTTCTGAAGTCAGTGTGGAATGAGAGGCAGTAGCAGGCCCAAGAAGCAGCAATTTCACCATGGATAGAGATGAGTTTTCAATTTCAGTTACTGTGAGAACCTAAATTATTCCTTCCTCCGTGTTGGCTTTCATTCACTTGCTGGAGAAGCTATCAAATCAGACAGGAGAGGATGGTGCCTGCAATCTCCCCTGTGAGGAGCATTGGCAATGCTGTGTTATCTTCTAGATCCTGGAGATAAGATTATAAACTGGAAGCAAAGTGACTGAGTTAGAGCAACATTTAGCCCTGACATCACACGGTCATCCCCCCTCTCCCCTTGAGCATAACCAGGTACAGCTTTGTAGGTCCCTGAGCACTGCTGTGGGGGACCATGGAGGCCCCCAGTATGCAGAACCTGAGTAGTATGACATCATCATGCCCTTGCATTGAACCACTGGCCCAGTTGTTTAATAACTAGAGCTCTTGAGTTCACCTTAGAAAGCCTTACCCACCCTCCAATAAATAAATGAAAGAGAACTCAGACCTGACAGCCCCAGTCCTTCAGACAGGGCAAGAAAAGAAAGTTCTGAGCAGTGACTATCTTCCTCCACATGACCTCAGCTATCTACATCCTCTTTGTTACATACCTTGCTACTCCAAGATGGGTGAACCCGGGACACAATTAAGTCAGAGTTAATCAAGGGGAGTGAGTCAAAGAAGTGAGCAAGCATATCAATCATAGTGGACCTTTGCCACAGAGATACAGTCTTCGAGGAGAATGGTCCACATGAGCCAAGGAAAGGGCAGTCCAAAGGAAAAGAACTTGGAAATGCATGGCAGCCGGAAAAGCAGTGGCTAGGCCAGTGGGAACAAGGATCTGGGACTATTTAGAAGGTTTTTCAAAGACATCTGAAGAGCGGAGGTGTCTCATGGAATTATGCCTGCGCGTGGCCTCTTTGGAAAGAGGATGCAATATCTCTTGACTGAAGCATGCTTGGCTGATGTGAAGGTGCCCATGTGGCTTTAAATCTACCTCAGTTAAAGATGGGACCTTTGGGTCCAGAGAGATCGTGTAACAATTTAGGTGCTTGCTTTGCATATTGCTGACCAAAGTCCAATCACTGGCACCCCTTGGTCCCTGAGCTCCCCTAGAAGTGAACCCTGAGTCCAGAGACAGGAGAAAGCCCTGAGCACCACCAGGTGTGACCCAAAATACATCCCCCTCAAAAAAAAAGGGAGACCTTTCCATTCTAATTACAAACAACATGCATGTGTTTAAAATATGAATTTGAATGATGAAATATTTTAATTTTGTATATTTTGAGAGAAAAGGAGAGCAATAGAAAATATATTCCAAACTAGAATACCCCGATAAGAATAAATAGAACAACAAAGTCTGAAATTGAAAAATATGAACATGGCTAAAAGAAATGATTGGAATGGAGAGACATTCCAAGTTCATGGGTTGAAAAACCAAGTATTGCTAAAACAGGCAATTCTCTCCAAACTGACCTACAAAGTAACTAGAAAAATTCCACTAAGTGACACTTTCTGTCTCAGTTCTGATATGTGCGGATGTGGCTCAGTAGCATGTGTGATACTCTGGTATGATCACCAGTACATCTACATGAGAGAGAAAGAGAGAGAGAAGAGAGAAAGAAGAAGAGAAAAGCTGAAATATGACAGATATACAATGAGAAATGTTGGTAAAACTGAAAATCTATGACTTTTCTCGGATCACATGAAAAAAAAAAACAAACCTGAACTTTTGTATCCTCAAATCTGGAGAGACAGACACATCCAGAGATACAGCTGAACTCTTTCTTACCTGGAACTAAAAATCACTGAAACACCGAACTGATAGCAGTACTGATATAATCTTTCGAAAGGGGAGGGAGGATTGTGTCACACCTAGAGGTGCTCACACCTACTCCTGGCTGTTCAAGAATCACTCCTTGAGGTGCTCAGAGGGCCAATAGGAGATGCTGGGGATCAAACCCAGGTTGGCTGCTTTCAAGGCAAGTATCTTAATTGCTGTCTCCCAGCCTAACCTTGGTGCCAATTAACAGATGAATGGTTAAAGAAGGTGTAGTATATACACAATAAAACGCTACTCAGATTGAAGAAAATAGATGAAAACATGTCATTTAAAAAACATGGATGGACTAGAGGGTCTTATTTCGATCTAAATAAGACAGATGGAGGAAGACAAACAACCCTTAATTTTACTCACATATGGTATAAAGAGAAAACAAACAGATGAACTAAATAAAATAGAAATAAACTTTAGGACAATGAGATCAATTAGTGGTGGCCAGAAGAGACCGGGGAATAAATTGGGAGAAAGAATGCACATGTTGATTTTTTTTCAAATATACACACCTAAAATTCACATAATATTGTAGTCCGGATGTAACTTCAGTGAAAGCAAATCAACCTACTACAGTGAATTTGAGTCATTCACACCAAGCCTAGCTCTACAATCGACTACACAGGGCTGAGTGGTTTACATGAAAACAGATTATGAATTATCTGCAATATAGAAACCAACTAATCACCAATAAAGAACTCACTCGCTAAACAATTGTAACTTGTGCCATAAATTTTCATATAAATTCACTCAACCAATCCCCTATTTTTGTAATTTACTGTCACATACATAGAATAGTAAAAATATATAATCTGCTCACAGATAATCAGGAATTGCTTGGGGTAGCTCCAAAGTCATTATTTCCAGTCTCATAATAATAATCCATTTTATGCTTTCATATTTCACTTTAGATCATTTCATAAGCTCTATAATTAATCCTAAAGCTTCAGGTAGATAGTAAGTACCACAATGTGCCCTGATATGTGTATTCATTGCATTTGCATGTCTATTCATGTCCTAACTCTATCAAAGCTGCATCTGCAGATTCTCTGTCTCAGCAGACATCTGAAACGAACACGTTTTGATTCTTTAAAGCAGAGCTCCAAATTTGAGCAGATGCTTGCAAACATATTGTGACTAAGTAGTGTCATGTAAGACCCAACGAGTGATCCTTATCTCAATCTTGTATTAAGCTGACACTCCAAAGAGATGCTTTTGATTTTTTATGTTTTGTTTTGTTTTGTGTTTGTTTGTGTGAGGGTCATACCTAGTGATTCTCAAGGGTCCTCCTGGCTCTGCACTCAGGAATTATTCCTGATAGTGCTCTGGGGACCATATGGGATGCTAGGGATCCAAACTGGGTTGGCCACATGCAAGGCAAGGACTCTACCTGCTGTATTAATGCTCCATCCCCAAAGAGATGCTTTTGGAACTGATGGATCACTGGGCCCACTTCTACTGCCATTGTGCAGTAAATACCATTTTCTATAGCTGCTGTGAGTCCAAGAATTTTCTAGACTGGACTCCTAAATATGTTTATTAGGAATTCAATGATGCTAAAGATTCAGTCACCCATCATGCTCCCAAGTTGCCTCTTCCAAATCCCTGGGAGTTACCCTAAAGATTTGAATTTTGAATTTCCAGACCTTTTCTTGAGGGAAAATATATAAAGGTTAGCACTGTAGCACTTTCATCCCATTGTTCATCGATTTGCTCAAGTGGGCACCAGTAAGGTCTTCATTGTAAGACTTGTTGCTGTTTTTGGCATATCGAATATGCCACGGGTAGGTTGCCAGGCTCTGTCTTACTGATAGGATACTCTCGGTAGCTTGCCAGGCTCTCCGAGAGGGACAGAGTAATCAAAACTGGGTCGGCTGCATGCAAGGCAAACCGCTGTGCTACCACTTCAGTCGATATAAAGTTTAGATTCCCTCAAATTTCATGTTCATCCTAGAGTCTGGAGAGACCAGCTGCCAGTCAGAAGGCATGCACTAAATCATCTAGAACATCTTCACAGTGTTAAGTCAAAAGAATTGATGTAGTATGATAAGTGTACTCCAGAATCTTCTCCAACGGTGCAGCTGTTGTTGATCTACAAGTGAAGAAGCCATGAAACGAAAGCATGTGAGCCTTATGCATCTTTGAAAAGAGCAAGCTTTAGGTTCTAAAAGAAACTAGAGGAGAAGGGTGGGGAAACTCCACAGGCTTCTCCGGGGTGCGTGTACATTAGCCTGGGTCAGACTGGAGGGGTGGAACACACAGTGTTGAGCAGATGCAGAGGCCACAGAACCCTGTCTGTTCCAGGGCCAGCACCTGCCTCTCATCTGACTGCTTTGCAAAGAAAACTTTCTGTCCACCAGCTTTCTAAATTTAAAATTCCTCTGAGTGCAGTATAAAAATGTTCTAAGCAATAATTAATGAGAAGTGACTTAACATGCAAATGCCTAGAGTGAATATTTGAAAGCATAATCATTAGCCAGTTCCACCCATCTGAATTGCCAGATTCCTCTGTATTTTGACGGTGGGTACAGCGAGGGGGCAGGAAGGTGGGGGTAGGAAGCAAGAGAAAAGCCAGACACCTGGAAATCTACCTGCCACTGTAGACCCCAGCAGCCTGCTAGGGGCTAGGCACACACCTACAAGCAGACAGGAGGCCAAGGAAGAACAGAGGTGCGAGGGGTCCACTTGTTTACACAGCGCTCCCTTCTGCTCACCTTTACAACTCCCCAGGCTGCCAAGTGCATGTGGACCTGCCATTTCAGCCCCAGAGCAGGTACAAAGTCCACTTTGGAGATTAACCATTACCAAGCACTCCCTTCTTTTGTCACATCTGCCTGCTTGGATCCCTGGACTGGCATCATGCCCTCCTTGACATTCCCACCATCTTCTTACTATCTTTCATCTCTGCTCCATGCCCACCTCCTCAGTGACTAGTGGACCTGAGGGCTCCTGCAGAGGTCTCCCAGGCAAGTGGATATTACTCTGGGGCCTGCTCCACAGAGTGACAGTGCACTGGCCCCTACTCCAAAACCCTTGCTCTTGGCACCTCTCGGCCCCCGGAAGTGACCTGTGTGTAACCCGCAGCAAGGAGTTGGACCACAAACACTGCCAAATTCAAGCCTGCACTTTCTTTACCTCAAAAATCCAATCATCAGGCTGCAGACCACATTATCGGCCACATGGCCAGCCTGGCAATAACGAGGCTGTCTGCTCCCCCATGATCAGATCAGCTGCCCTGCATCTGGCAACTCTAGCTATGGTCAGCCAGCACTGCACTCTCTTCTGATGCCCGTCACCAGAGCTTTCTTCCAGAAACTACTGCAGCTCCGGGGAGAAGGAGGCAGAAGGGCAACTGCAGCCACTGTGTTTAGAGAGAGTAAAGTAAACGGCTCCTTACTTGATCCCCTGCTCAGACAAGTCAAAGTGCATTGAAAACCTGCTTCAAATCTCCAGGGAGATACAGGGCCTGGCCTAACCCTGGCTCAGCCTAGGCTAACCCAGAGACTATTTACCCTTAAAAAAAATACTAAACTGGTCAACTACATGCAAAAAAACAAAACAAAACAAAAACTCAGACCTCTTTCTATTGTCATGCACAAAAGTCAAATCAAGCAGATTAAAGACCTTGATATCAGACCTGAATCCATGAGGTATACAAAGGAATATGTAGGCAGAACTTTCCCTGACATTGGAGCTAAAGGCATCTTCAAGGATGAAACACTCTGACCAAGCAAGTGAAAACAAAGATAAACAAGTGGGATTACATTAAATTAAAAAGCTCTTGTGCCTCAAAGGAAATAATGATCAAGATTCACCGACAACCCACAGAATGGGATGAATTATTTACCCAATACTCATACAATGAGAGGTTAAAATCAGACTTATGAGGCACTGCTTGCACTTTACAAGGAAAAAACCTCCAGCCCCATCAAAAGATGGGGGAGAAAAAACTAACAGAAACCTCATTAAATAAGAAATACAAATGGCCAAAAGGCACATGAAAAAATGCTCTGCCTCACTAACCATCAGGTAGAGGCAAATAAAAATAACAATGAGATGTCATCTCACATCACAGAGTGTGGCACACATCAAAAAGAAAAAGGAACATCCAGTGCTGGTGCAGATTCGGGGAGAAAGGAACCCTCATTCATTGTTGGTGGGAATGTCAACTGGTCCAGCCTTTCTGGAAAACAATATGAACATTCCTTAAAAAATATAGGAATTGAGCTTCCATTTGACCCAGCAACTCCACTTCTTGAAATATACTGCAAAGGTCCAAAAACAAAATGGGAAAAGACATTTGCACCCTTATATTCTTTGCAGTACTATCCACAGTAGCCAAAATCTGGAAACAACCCAATTGTCCAAGAATACACAACTGCATAAAGAAACTATATAGTACATATACACAATGGAATATTATTTAGCTATAAGAAAAGATAAAGTTCTCACGAAATTTGCTGCTATATAGAGGGACCTGGAGAGTATCATGCTGAATGAAGTTAGAAGAGGGAGAGAGTGTCACAGGCTGATCTTTCTCATAGGCAGGATATAAAGAAACATAGTGAGGGTATAATGGATGCTCAAAGACAGCGGAAACAAAGAAAATGAGAACTGATCTTCAGTAGGAAACACTCCACTTAAGGGGGACGGGGGATAGGACAGGGAGGGGGCAATGTCTATGGTGAAGGGAAGTGTTCAAGCCGGGAGGAGGAGGTGGTACTGAAAGCGGGTAAAGTGTAATGTATGAAACCCTATCCATAAAAGCACTGTAGACCACAGTGCTAAAACCTCTCATAGAAGTCAACTGGTGGGTGGGAGACATTGGATTGGATGTGAGGTGGGGGCATTGGTGGAGGGAAGTAGGCACAGGGGAAGGGATCTGTGTTGTGGCATTGTAGGCCTGAAACCAATAGTGAATTACTTTGCAATTTCACTGTGACTGTTTCACTGTATCACTGTCATCCTGTTGTTCATTGATTTGCTCGAGTGGCTGCCAGTAACATCTCCATTTGTCCCTGTCATGTGCTAGTGTAGCCCGATGACATATTGGGGGCTCTTTCAGGGTCAGGGGAATGAGGACTGTCATTGTTATTGTTTTCGGCATATCAAGTACGCCACGTGTAGCTTACCAGGCTCTGTGATGTGGACAGGATTCTCTCAGTAGCTTGCTGGACTCTCCAAGAGGGATGGAGCCTCCTGGGGTGGCCTCTACTCACCTGTACAGGTGTTCCCAGTCTACCGAATGTAAGCTTTTGATTGACTGGCATGCTGTAACGATCTGCACACTAACAAACATGCACCTGCCTGTATCTCTGGACAGCACCTGGGATATCTGCAGCCCCAGGTTGATCTCCCCGAGGTTGATGGAGTGCTCCCGGAGGTTGGTGAGCAGCTGGCAGAGCAGGACGCTATCGAGGAGGGTCTGTACCAGGTCAAACACCTGCGCCGAGTCCCAGATTGGCTGACAGCCCCCCACAGTTGATGAGCCACTGCGCGCACTGCCACCATGGCTCTGTGTCCGATGGCGCTGCAACTCGCCCAGCTGGGGCAGACAGCAATGCTGCAGCCTCGCCTTGGTTTCTCCATGCCCAGCCAACGCCATTCTGTCCAAATCTTGCAAAACAGCTGGCGATATCCATCAGGAATCACACAGAGAGTTCCAGCAGGGATCACGTGTAGAGTTTCATGCCTGGTGTGCTGAGCTGCATGTTGTCTAAGATGAGACAGTGAGCGGGTTTGGGAGAGCACCAGGGGTTTGGGCGGCGTCAGTGCCATCTTGCCTCCAATCTATAGCTGAGCCGGAGGTGGTTTGTGGGTGTGCCTTCCATATACCTAACTTTTGGCCGTTTAATTTCTTAGTAAACTTGGCCCCAAGTTGTTGGGGTCTGGCCAAAGGCACAGCTGCAATTTTGGGGTATCAGGAAGTCTGAAGGCACTATCAGGCTGCTGATGCACTCGCCCCACAGATGGGCCTGCTGTTGACCTGCTGGCGGCACCATATCCACAACTGTGACTAAACCATAGAAAAAGAAAAAACTGCCTGGGGACTGGAGAGATGCTCAACAGACTGGAGTGTGTGCTTTGAAAGCTGGAGACCTGGGTTCAATCACTAGGACAGCCTGATACCCTGAGCACTGAAAAGTGATCTCTTCAGTGATTCCCTGAAGAGTGATCTCTGAGCAGCAAGTGGAAAGATTACCACCAGGGGTGGCCTCCAGCCCAAAAACTAAAATTGTATGGAAATCTATATGTAGATGATAAAAAAATGAAATAATTACTGTTTCTGAAGTAACAGAATACATCTTGGTGCTGAAGAGAAAAAAAGAAAAAGACAACATACTGAGGGTTTGGGAGAGAGCTGAAATGGGCTAGAGCACGTGCTTTGCATGTAGGAAGCCTGAGTTTGAGCTGGTGTCCTGAGCACACCAGAGCAGCCTCATAACACAGAGCAGTCCCTGAGTACCATTGGAATGACCCCCAAGACAAATTGAAATTATGACGTTTGTGAGGAAGCTTTGCACTTTGATTTTCCCCAAATACAGACTAGCTTATGAAAGAAGATGAGAAGTTTTAGCAAATTAGTGGAAGAGCAACTCTGTAGAAGTGCAATCAAGATTCATTATTTCACCAAAGGAACATTGTTTTAGAATACAGTCAACAGCAGAAGTCAACCGGATTAACAACATGACAAGATTATTACCATCAATCTTTTTGTGCCTTGATGATGACACTTCTGGTGGGAGGGGGTGAATATTTAGGGCAGAGAATACCCTGCGGCCAAAGAGATAATACGGGAACCTGGGCACTTGCCTTGCACACAGCTGACACTGGCTCCATCTCTGACAATACAGTGCCAAGCACCAAGGTGGGTAGCCCTGGCAGTACCAGAGTGAATTAGATGATCCCAGCAGTGTACCTTCCAAGAAGCAACACAACTTTAGGTCCTTGTGTTGAAGCCCAGCCCAGGGCTGAGAAACTGGGGGAAGAGGGTAGAGGGACCACCTAGGTCCACCGAAAAGAGAGCAGCCCAAATTGCCTAACTAACAAAATACACCACCAATTATGGTTATCCAAAACATGGTAACCAGTACCGATAGAGCTAGTTTAGGTGAAGGTATTAATGCCAATAGACTGGAGCACAGGCACACTGTGGTCGATATGTGTTGATGTTGTGATGTTCGGGGGCTCACAAGGTGCCAGGGAGCAAACTCAGGCCCTCACACATGCAAGACATGGGCACCATTTCAGCCACATCCCCAGCCCTACCTACAGGTTAATCAGAACATAATGTCTTTCTTACTCACAAGAAAGACAGAATGAATATAATTTTTCTCTATTAAAATCTGATATTTTTATTTTAAGTACCTCCTTTTTACCCCGAAAATTAACCAACAGCCACGCAGAAAGCCTCATAGAGCTAGTGGAAATGAAGGATGAGTCAGTAAAAGCCACCGTTGCCTCCTTCCTCCCCTCTCCACCAGCCTTCCCTCCCACCTGGCATATGCTTTTAGCACTGCACTCAATTAAAAGGGAAACAAGTGCTCTCAGTCATTTGACCATAAAGGTTCGAGAACTCCCTGGAACAATATGTGAAAGGGAAGGGACTATTCTCGGAAATACAAGTTCTCAGCCCTGAAGCCCACAGACTTCCTATGTGGTACTATCTTAAGGGCATTCATCCAAAAGACGATTTCAGACCAAGACACATTGGCATCAGATGGGAGTGGAAACTCTGCATTCTTATGAAGCTTCCCAGGGTATTGGCAAGACTGGCAGGCAAGGCCCCCATATTTCACATAGAGTGTCCTTGTGTCTCTACTTAAGTCCTTGCCCTTCACTCACCTGGTGGACTCCCATGTCCAGCTGCAGCTGTGGCGATGGCGAAAGCAGAGGCAGGTGAAACGGAGCAGTGGGAGTTGTCTGCTGTCTGTCCTGGTTATTTAAAAAAGAATGGAAATGGCATAGTGAGATGAATAGTACTCAACTATGCAAAGTCTCATTTTCATTCCTTATTTCAATACAGGCCCTGTACCACCCTGTATTCTACTCTACATCTATGCTCAGAGAGAAATGAAAACATCCATCCACATCTACGTGACTATCCCTAGCAATGTTATTCAAATAGTCGCTAAATAGAAACAATCAAATGTCTATTATCTCATGAGTGGGTAAGTCAAATGTGCAATACAAACACACAAAAGAATATTACTGAGGCACATAAAATGAACCACTGAAATGTACACCATGAATGAACACAGTATATTGATGCATAATGCTCAGAAAAAGGATTGTTACCAAAAAAACAGATATTGTGTGCTTGCATTTCTATTAAATGTTCAAGAAGGCAAATCTATAGAGGCTGAAAGTCCATTAGTGGTTGCTTGGGTCTGGGATAGGAAGAGATGACTAATGGGAAATGTTTCCATTTTTGGAGTAATAAAAATGTTCTGGCATTAGATAGTGGTTGTGAAGCCCAATATTTTGACTATATCAAAATCACTGAACTATATGCTCTCAAGGGGTGAATTCTGTGGCTGGTGAATTATATCTATATGTAATATAGGTAGGACTAGAGCAATAGCACAGCAGGTAGGGAGTTTGCCTTGCACACAGCCGACCCAAGGTGTATTCCTCCATCCTTCTTGGAGAGCCCGGCAAGCTACCGAGAATATCCCGCCCACATGGCAGAGCCTGGCAAACTACCGGTGGCATATTTGATATGCTAAAAACAGTAACAAGTCTTACAATGGAGATGTTACTGGTGCCTGCTCAAGCAAATTGTTGAACAATGGGACGACAATGCTGCAGTGCCACAGTAATATAGGTATACATTTTAATATATTCTATACTATGTTACTCAGTTTCTTTTTCTTGAAAGAAAAGGGTTTATTTATGTTTATTCTCTTTCCTTCTGCTCCCCTTTCTTTTTGATGTCATTGCAATGACCAGGTCATGGTGTTTACATACACTGGTGTGACAAAGAATGTCATGTCAGGAATCCCACACAGCAGTGCTCCCATTATCATGAAAGGCACGTGGAGTGGTGTGAGGATCAAACTCAAAGCCCCATGTCTTTAAGGCATGTTCTACTGCTCAACCATGTCTGGGACACACACATGACTACCTGAGACACCTTGGAATGGCCTCAAAAATGAGAGGCGGCACCAAGCACCATTTTTTGCAGAGTCTTCCTGGCCCAGTTATTCTAAGCTCAGCATCTGATAATGAGGCTGTTGCCAACCTCACTGCTTTTCCTCACCCAGGCTCTTAGTGAAAATAGTTTCCCGTGATTGTGACTTGAAGGGCTTTCACTTGTCCCTAAAGATATATTCATACATTAAGAGAAGAAATAAACAAGAGGAGAAGCACAGAGCTGTTTAACATAGTCAAACATGAACACACAAAGAAGCTCAAAACTCTTCATCTGAGTAGCCTGAAAACACTTGTAGAACAATGTGGCAAAAAGACAGATGAACAGGCAAACTGCTGCCTGCGGTGAGAAAATGTGTGATAAGATCCTCATTTGGATCTTGCGCATTATCACAGATTGTGGCTTCCTATGTTCCCATGACTGTATGATTCAGTCATAGCAGGGAAGAAGCCAAGGACTTTAGTTAATCCATAAACAGCTTGAGGATTTCCAAATAATGCTTACCAAAATTAAAAATTATATCTATAGTATATGCATTAAAAAGAAACTATGAAGCAGAGTTGTGAAAATAGTGCCAAAGCATTTCACTGTAACTCTAGCCTTGGTAGAATTTTGCTCCCTAATCCTTCCGGATTATGATCTAAGCAGTGGTCCAGGAAATTGCTAAGGCCAACTGATCAAGGCTCTCTGAGAGACTTGGGGGCTGGAGAGATAGAACAGCAAATAAGATACTTGTCCTGCATGGAGCAGACCTGGGTTCCATCCCTGGTATCACATATGTATTCTTTTACCCCTCCAGCCCCACCAGGAGTGATCCCTGAATGCAGAGCCAGGGGTAATCCTGAGCCCTGCCAAATGTGGCACACAATCCCCCAAAATAAAAGAGAGACTTTTGCTGATTCCATAGCAGTTCTACAACTGACTGGGAAAATCTAGCTTGTCATCCTTGTTTGTCATAACCATCCAAGTGCCCAGATGACCCAAGATTGACAAGGACCTGAAATCAGCACACTTTCTAATATCACAGGCTAATACCCATCACACAGAAAATCTATCTAACACTGGCTAATATCCATCAGCCTGACAACAGCTCGACCCAGCCTAGAGGCTCTCGGAGTTGCTGGCATACCAACAGATCTATCATTCGGCAGAGTCTACAAATAAAATGACCTTTTCTTTCTTGGTTTTTGGGTATTTTCCCAGTGGCAGGGATTGAGCTCAGGATATCACAAATACAAGACATCTGCTTTGTCTCTGAGCCATATCACTGTTCTAGCAACCATTTCTGCTAACAGCCCTGGTGAAGCATGAATATGAGAGTCAGAAGCAGTCCTTACATTTTACTTGAGTGACCTCAGTGAATCTGAATTAGGCGGTGAATATGAATTATGAATTCATAATTATGTAATTTACCTTTCTCACTTCTTAGAGGAGAAAATAATGATATATCTAAAAATAAATATTATTTGGTCTATTTATTTGAACAATAAAGAAATAGATAAAAGATTTCTAACTTTGGCTTAGATGACTTTTCCTAAAATTAGAAAACATTTGGGCAACTCAGAAGCAAATACAGGAAACTATTTTGTTGTTATTGTAACTATAGAATAAATACTGATTTTGATCAAAGCAAGAACGATGCATGGGGGTCCATGCTATATGACTTTATTTTAGATGAAATACTATTTTATAAGGTCTCTTCTGCAATTGCGGGATCCAAGTCAAGCCAACCTATTGTGGACCACACTGAGGTTTATGATGTGCTGTCAGAGTCTTGGGGCATTTTTGGGTAAAACCAGTTCTGAAACCCTTTAAGTAGCAGTCACCTAAGAACAGAGTATTAGGGGCTGGAGTGATAGCCCAGTGGGTAGGGCTTTTGCCTTGCACACAGCCAACTCAGGTTTGATTCCCAGCACCCGTATGGTCCCCCGAGCACCACCAGGAGTAATTCCCGAGTGCATGAGACAGGAGTAACCCCTGTGCATCACTGGGTGTGACCATCCCCCCAAAAAATAAGAGCATTAAGCCCTGATTATCCATACAAAGTTCAATGTAATGATAGCATCAAGTTCATACTGGTTATAGTAATCCTAATCATAATTACTGACACTATAGTTAAATGTTAGTACCTGTCTCACACACACAGAGACACATATAGAAAATGGTATATTTTCTTTGGGGCAGTGGGTGGGCCATATTCAGCAATAACCAGGGATCCCTGGCAGTGGCTGGGGGATCATCTTGAGTGCTGGGGATAAAACCCAGACCTCTCACCTACAAAGCATGTGTTCCAAACCTGTCCTAACACAAAAAACATTAGAAAAAAAAAGATTCCAATAGGGGTTGGTTGCAAGCATATTAACCATTGTATTATCTCTCAAGCCACCAAGGGGCATATTTCTTTTCTTTTTTGGGGGGGGAGGGTCACACCCAGTGATGCACATGGCTCATGCACTCATGATGCTCCTGGCTCATGCACTCAGGAATTACTCCCATTAGTGCTCAGGGGACCATATGCGATGCTGAGAATCGAACCATGGTCGGCCGTGTGCAAGGAAAATGCCCTACCTGCTGTACTATCACTCCAGCCCCACATATTTCTTTTTTATAGCTATTTTCCACTACTTGATCATGGAGCAATGTTATCTGCTTTGAGTTAATTTTCATAAATGAGATTAGACAATATTTTGGGAGTGAAGGAGTAAGGCAAACAAAAATTTCGGCAATAGAAACCAACACATACTCTCCATCCCTTCTGAGCCCTTACCTCCAGGCTGACGGTAGCGGAGGTGTCGGGGCGTGGAGGGAGACCTACACGGTGAAAGGTCCGTGGTGTCCATCACTGCTGTGCTTTCCGCTGAGACTCGGTCTGCTGGTGCAGATTCCAGTACTGCTGCTTGAAAAATGTGACAAATTTTAATATCCAAGACATGAATTCAAGAGCTCCTTGATATCATGCACGCAAACACAAGAGTTCATGAAGCATCTTCTTGTTTGCACCACACCCAGAAGGGCTCAGGGTTATTCTTGACTCTGTGCTCAGGAGTGACCCCTAGTGGTGCTCAGAGGACCATATGTCATACCAGGGACGGAACTTGGGGTGGCCACATGCAAAGCAAGTGTCTATTCTCCTGTACTATCTCTCTAACTCCTTTAAAGCTCGGTGAATAAATAGGCCTTAATAGGAGGTAAGTTATTCCTCTGGGAAGCATGCTATTCACACTGAATCTAAGTGTGGATCTTCTTTACCTGTCTTCCAGACCCTGTTGAGCTTGACAGGCCTGCATTACCATTCAGTCCAAAACACCAACAGATCAACAGATGTCATAGAAGACTAAGGTATGAGAGGTATGTTTGGCAATGTTTCTGTTTTCATGGGAGTGGGGAAACAGACAGTTCCAGATTGTATATCAGGCTGGGATCAAAACTGAGCAGCACTGACTTCTGATTTCACTATTCTTTGCTGGGGTTATTCTCTTAGGCTAACTAATGCTTAGTCTCTACAGATCTGGTCTCTCCCTAAGAATATCCTGAGATGCCTAAGAATCTAGAGAATCTCACTGACCCGAAATGGTAGCATTAGACAAATGTAGTGATTAAACTTGACACTTATATTGATGGAAGTTAAATTAATATTTCAGTTCTTCATTTGCAGTAGACACATTTCTTCCTAGTGACCACAGGATTGAACCACACAGATCTACTGCACGGCCATCCTCCCAAATGTTCTAGTGGATAGCTTTGATTTATGGCTATGGAAAGGCAGGAGGCAAGAGGAAATTTTTACCATGAAATATTGGCTTTAAGATAACTTGACTTTTTCCCCCTGCAGCTTATTGTTTTGTGAATAAAAGATATATTCTGGTGACATCACACTATTATTAATATTGATGATGATGCATCCATGTACCACCCCCCAACCCCCAACTGGCCTCTCAACCAGGAAAAACAACACCTATAGACATATTTTTTAAGGGATGGCTCTTAAACTTTTAATACATTTCCAATAGCTCTCCCATTTCTTTTTTCATAGGCTTTTTGTTAACTCATAAAAGCTGGGTTACCTCTGCAAATTTTACATTCTCCCTGTCAGCAGAACTCTCAACTCCACTCCTCGTTTCTATTTCATAGAAGATTTCACTCAATAAACTTTAAAAATTCCCTAATGTCTCATATAAAGTCATCTTAACACTTGTGTGTGTTTAACTCCCTTTAACAAAAGACAGTCATAATCTCTCTTCTTGAATCATAAAGGGTCCAGGGAAGGCATAGGGCTGGAATCTTTTCTTGAATGACATAATTATAGTAAAGCTGGCAATGATGCAGGATGCAGACCAAAAAAAATCAGGCTTAGCTGTTAGTTTTATTATTTTCTAAATAACTCCCTCAAAATTTAGTCATGGAAGGCATCTGTTCTGCAAGAGCAAGCGGAATACCAAGTATGTACCCCTGGTTGGATGCAACCATTCACTCCTAAAAGGCAAATGAGAAGATATTTCATCAGTAATTATACTAAATCCAAAAGACTTCCCAGTGAGAGAGCAGATCCTGAACAACCAATAAAGCCCATGGAAGCAAAGACTAACAGGGAGAAGAGACCAAGCCAGTTATGGTGAAAGAGAAAAAGAAGCATTTCCTTCTGACATGCTCACTTTCAATCAAGTTGCATGCAAACAGCTTTCCCTGCAGGACGAGTAGGCAGATGTGGGCTCAAAACAAATGCTAAAATTGGGAGCACTTTCAGCCCACAAGCAGGCAATTTTCAAACTAAGAACACAGAAACAGACACCAATGATGTGGGTCGTACAACAAAGCTTAGGTTATTTGGCACAGTCATGGTCCACAGGAACACTGATTGGCTAAGGTGTTATCCAATATGTAGTGAACAGCCATGGGTCACTCTTCTCTGCCAGTCACCAGTTTGCTTTTTATTAAGAAGACACCATTGGATGGCAACTGGATGAGACTTGGGGTGATATCTGCACTTTATAGAAAATCCCAGAGTATAAAAAGGAGAGGACTGCCTCTTAGGAAGAAAGGGGCTAATAAATATTGATTGGGGAGGGGGCTGGAAAAGATCTGCAGATTTGGTTGAAGGAAAAGAAATGCCATTGATATTTTTTCCCAACGAAGCTCATAGTCTCTGAGGAATATTTCTCACTTCTCACTTTTCTTTTTTCCCTTCATATCATTGAATGTACACTTGCCAGGAAAGAGCCCAAGGTCAGCATTAATATTGCAATGGCAATAAAACTGGACAGGGCTTTTGCGCGGCCGCTTTGCTGCTGAACAACCAAGATCCAGAGCCAGCTACATTACTTCTGGTCCCAGCAAGTGCTTGCAGCCATGTCTCCAGACTGTGAAGTAAGTTTTTGCCCCACGCCGGCTAAGGGGGGAAATATCCTTCTTCCTTGGTTTTTCTTCCCTCTGGGAAGAAGCGGCGTAGCGTCTGCCATATTATGGAACTTTTATACAGGTATGAACTTGTTGGCAGGGAAAAAAAAATGTGTTTTGAACTTGAAACAGCGGGACGCTTGGGCAGTCTCGGGCCGGGGCTGATACCGGCTCGCGCTCTGCTGAGATTCGACGCGGGTGGCCATGCTTTTGCACGGCCGCTTTGCTGCTGAACGACCAAGATCCAGAGCCAGCTACATTACTTCTGGTCCCAGCAAGTGGCTGCAGCCTTGTCTCCAGACTGTGAACTAAGCTTTTGCTCCATGCTGCCCCAGGAAGGGAAATGATGCAATTTTCAACTTAAATCTCCCTGGACTTAATTACTAAAATACAGAAATTCTAAACTGCATGGCCGCTACTGCGGCCGTGCGACTTTATATCTCTTCATTCTCATCAGTGGAAAACTAATTATCAAATTTTTCCTTGTCAATAGGGCCGTATTTTGGGGGGATAAACTCCAACAACAATAGTGAGTTTTGTGTTGAAATGTGGAATTTAATCAAGGTAAAGAGAAAATGAAGTGAAATTTATCAGCTATGCAGGTGGGGGTGGGGGGTGGAGGGTGGGAGGTATACTAGTTTTTGGTTGTTTTTTTTTTTTTTGGTGGTGGAATATGGGCACTGGTTAAAGGACAGGTGTTTGAGCATTGTATAACTGAGACATAAGCCTGAGAACTTTGTAACTTTCCACATGGTGATTCGATAAAATAAATTTAAAAAAATAAATAAAAATAAAACTGGACAGGAATTACTAGCATTTTTCAAGGAAGGTTCCCTAAAAAAACTATTGAGCTCGTCTATGGACTGTAGTGTGAGAGAATGTTGACTTTAGCTTGGACCTAATGGGGGAAGCTGGTATTATGCAATGAGTTGGTATAAAGTTGGGTCTTAAAGTTAAAAACAGAAAATGTATAAACTCTTGGCACGGGATTCTTATTCAAGTTTGCCAACTGTTTCAAATATTAGCATTATGCAAAGCACATGCAAACATCTTTCAAATTAAAGAAAGATCAGCATCTCCCTTTTCTTTGCCTATTGGAATTTGCAAGACTAGACAATAGAGCTAACAAAGCAGCACACTTGCCCTTCACATCATCCTGCATATATGTTGGCACATACAAACAGTTTCAGACATGCCTTCTACATGGCTTCTCACACGTGGCTTCTATAGACATGCTGAATGCTCTTAAATGCCATCCCTCTCCACTACCACACACAAACACACACACACACAAACACACTGAAGTTGCCACTTCAGGATGATGCCAAAGTATTTCATCCATGACCTTCTGAAGATTATTCAGGTACAGCAATGCCAATGCCAATGTAGCACTGTAGCATTGTCCTTAAGTTGTTCGATTTGCTCGAGCAGGCACCAGTAACGTCTCCATTGTGAGACTTGTTGTTACTTTTTTTTGGCATATTGAATACTCCATGGGTAGCCTGCCAGGCTCTGCCATGCGGATGGGATACACTTGGTAGCCTGGCAGACTCTCCGAGAGGATAGAGGAATCGAACCCGGGTCGGCCACGTGCAAGGCAAATGCCCTACTCACTGCGCTATCACTCCAGTCCTAAAGTTAAAAAAATTTTAAACTGTCTGGTTTCTTTAACTTCTTTAGAAAAACATCAAATAGGACCCAAGACCCCACATCAATTCTAAATTTCCTACTCATGGTACTTCCACTGAGGATCAATTGATGATCTCAGATCTCTGACAAGACAAGATGTGCCCGCACACCAGTCTAGTTTGAGTTTTCCATTTTCATAGTATTCAATTACATACATACAAGTCCCAAATAAAGGAGACCCCAGAACTGCAGAGGAACATAGCAGTCAGTATTCCCTCATCACTCCCCACACTTGAAACAAGTATTTCCTCATTGATTCATCTCATCTAGTTCATTTTAAATCTAATTTTACTATGTAATTCTTTGAACTACCACTTAACCACTTTTAAGAACAAGATGGAAGTAAACATATTAAGGGTAACCCAAAGACTGCTACAGAAAGAGAAAAGAAATGAAGGTGCAAAGTGGCCAGGAACAAAGTGCTTAATGGAAGGATGGGGGTGAAGAGCAGGCATGGTAAAAACAAGAAAAAATGGCGGTGGACGCTTATGCTGCCCGAGCCGATGTGCTGCTTGTGTCCACATGGCCAAGCACATGTGTCACCTACATCTACCCTCTAGGGATGTGTACTTTCATGCTTTCATGTCTAATGCTGGGATGTGTGTAGGGGCTCTCTCTACTCTTGGAGAAGCCCACGGTCTCTCATGAATGTGTTACTCTCTCTCTCTCTCTCTCTCTCTCTCTCTCTCTCTCTCTCTCTCTCTCTCTCCCTCCACACCTTCAAAAAGCCCTCAAATAAAATCTATTTACTTCAAAAAGAAAACCTGGTGGGGCACCTTAGAGGGTAGATGTGACCCAGAAACAGAGTGAGAGAAAAACTGACATCTCTGGGATGAATTTTCATGCAAATAGGCTTCATTAAGGACCACAGACCCCACTGAATACCATTTGGACCTTCCCCATCACCCAGATTGTGTAACTCTGCATTTAACCATGATCTGGAATCTCCCAATGTCCACTTCTAATGCGTAAAACATAAACATAAACTACCCCAGGGAACTTGAACTGAAAACCATTTTTTTAGGGTAATTCGGTGAGAAAATGAGACATGCAGAGAGAGAGGGAATCTATGATTATTGCTAGGTTGTTGCTCATACACCCCCTCCAGAAGCTGGGCCCTGGTGGTCAGTATAGATGCTGCCCAGGACCAGTTCTTCAGCCACTAAAGACTGCCACAATAATCCCATCTTTGACCAACATGTGCACCAGTGCACTTAGACATTCTGTATACACCATCCCTGGGAGCTTGATCCAATTCTTTCTACTTATCTTAATTTCTTAGATTTAATTGTCCAGCTTCTTTCCACTCCGGGGGTGAAAAGGCTCATTTGTATCAATCACCTCTTCTACTACCTGGAAGAGGTGATTGATACCAGGTTCATGATATGGCATTAGTCCATCATGAAACTCTGGACTTGAGCTATGAAGACAAGACTATAACACATGGTAACCTGTGTGGAACAATCTATATTTATCAAACTAAAATTAGAACTAACTTTGGTAGATAATGGAAAACTTCAGTCAGGACCTCGGAAACAGTGCTATGTATTTAACTGTAATGCAGGCAAAGAGTTTTCTTTGGGCTTTATGTTAAAGGGGTAAATTTTAATATACAGGGGCCGGGAAGGTAGTATAGAGATTTGGGGATGATCTGGATTCCTTCCCCAGCATCACACTACAAGGTGTATCCCTGGAGAACCCACTCCTCTTTCCCTCAGAATGCCTTGTGATCATAGGCACCACAGGGCCTGAGCATCCTCTAGTCCTATTATTGAGCCACTGGCCTTGTTAGCCAGGTATCACTGAGAGTGGCTTCTAGTCCCCCAATACCACTTGTGAATCCCCCATAAGTTTATTTTTAGTAGTACAAGACCTCTGAAAAATTAAAAGGTAACCTCTGGGAATTAAATTTTTTAGCTTTTTGGGTCACACCCAGCGATGCATAGGCTTACTCCTGGCTCTGCACCCAGGAATCACTCCCGGCAGTGCTTAGGGGACCATATGGGATGCTGGGAATTGAACCTGGGCCGGTCACGTGCAAGGCAAACGCCCTACCCGCTGTGCTATCGCTCCAGCCCCGGGAATTAATTTTTTTAAAAAGAAAGATTTTCTTCTTTTAAGTGATTAAAAGAAAGAATTATTTGAAAAAAGAAGAAAGACCTCCTATTCTTTAGAACAGGCATAATCAAAAGTACAGAATAAGTGTTAACAAAGATCACACACACACAAACTCACACTCACAAACACATTCCAGAATCCTGTGTTTTTGTGGGAATGTAAAATGATAAAGCATCTGTGGAAAGTGGTATGGAGGTTCAGGGGAAAAAATTAAATATAACTACTGCAGAATCAAGTAACCTTACTTCTGGGTTATGGTCAAAAGACTGCAAAGCAGAATTTAGTACTTCTACATTCACTGCAGCATTATTCACAGTAGCCATGAGATTAAAGTTTAAAGTGACTCATATAAATGCCAAAGAATAGATAAATAATAAAGAAAATTTGGAATATATATAGAAAAACACACATGTACATTTGATAGGATATTATCCAGCCATTAAAATGGGAAAACTTAGCATTGAAACATGGATAAAACTTGAGGTAGCTCAAGTGAATTAAAGCAACCCCCAGAAACAAAAATAATTTATTTTAAAAAACCAGTTACCACAGCGGGTAGGGCGTTTGTCTTGCGTGCGGCAGACCCAGGTTTGATATTTCTGTCCCTCTTGGAGAGCCCAACAAGCTACCGAGAGTATCCTGTCCGCACGGCAGAGCCTGGCAAGCTACCCATGGCGTATTCGATATGCCAAAAACAGTAACAAGTCTCACAATGGAGACGTAATTGATGCCTGCGAGAGCAAATCAATGAACAATGGGACAACAGTGCTACAGTTATTTCACTAGTATATATATGAGTTACCTCAGTAGCCAAAAGGAAGGAAATGGAAAGCAGATGGTGAATGTCAGAGCTGGGGCAGGGGGGAGTTGTTGGATGGGATAGAGCTTCAGTATTGCAGGATGAAAGAGTTTGTGCACACAGTGGCACAACCATGCAAAATGAAAACACTGAAAAAATGCTTGCTTGCAAATGGTCAGCATGGTAAAGATGTGGAAGGAGAGGAGGAGGAGGAGGAAGATAATGAGAAGCTAATTCAGGACACTACTACTTAAGTTTACTAGAAAGACTAGACAGGGGACCTGCTCTTCAGAGAACTAGACAAAAGTTGGTCCTTGAGAAGCAAGGGACTCTTCAGCTCTGACAAATGGCTGAAACCACTAGGGGTTAACACCAGCACTTTGCTCATATGTCTTCTTCACCCATGTACTCATCCATCTATTCCCAACAAACCATTATCCATTTTCCTTGGCTTCTGTCAATGGTGTATCCTGATTTCACACAACCAGACATGCTCTTCTCTATTACCCCTCTTATAACACTTGGAATATATAGAGTGAAACTATGTCTCCATATAGCCAGCATAAGGAGCCAGGGCACCACTTTACTTATCATCATGAACCTTACATTGAGGCAAAAGTCATACAAAGACTCTTAAATAGACATTGCCCCAGATCGGAGCAATCAAACTGAAACCTTTAAGCACCAAATGAGGGACACTAAAATGCTTACTTTCTAAAGCTCTCCTAACATGAAAGAGCACAGCAACCAACACTTATCTACAGGTTTCTTATCTCCTTTGTACTGCAATCCAATAAAAGTGGGGCGTGTGGGCAGGCGGCGGGCTTCCTTATCTGGGAATCTCTTGTATGTCTCAGGGATTCTTCCCAGAAGGGAGGTCGAGGAAAGCCTAAGCCATGCCCTCTCCAAAAGCCTCCAAGTTCTGGTGCTTGATGAAAACCAGATGCACTTGTCAACTTCTGCACGGCCTCATTATTCCCAAGAAGAATCTATCATGATTCTGCTGAAGCTTGTTGTTCTAATGACTTTTTAATTATCTTCCCCCTTTCCTCCTCCTTAGTTGCTAACTTGTCAATTTAAAGAATTTCTTATTTAAAAGGGTGCTACTTTTGATGATGACAACCACTTCAGTTAAAATTCCATTAAGCACTTCATTCCATTAAGCCTATTTAAATGATCTGAACTACCAAGTATATAGAAGCATCAAGAAGGTAGAAAAATAGGTTCTCTGCTTCCATCTGAGTGACCGTTCTTAAAATTGTGTTACTAATTAAATGCCCAGCTCTACTTACATTATCAGTAAATAAATCAGTTACAATACAGCAAACACACAGTGAAAAAAAAAAGCTACTTGCTAATTTAACTGTCAAAACTTTGTTTCGATCACAGAAATGCTGGATTATAAAAACAGTGAGATTCACCTCCTCCAACCCCTACTTTGTACCAAATTGAGGAAGGAAAGGAGGTTTCAACTAATTCATTTCTTTAACCAAAAAAATTACCCTTTGGACTTTTATCCATCAATAGTGGGAATGTCGACTGGTTCAGTCATTTTGGAAAACAATGTGGATACTCCTCAAAACACTAAGAAATGAGTTTCTATGTGATTCAGCAATTCCTTTTCTAGGCATTTACCTCAATCTCTATTCAGAAAATATATTTGTGCTCATATGCTCACTGTAGCACTATTTAAAATAGCCAAAATCTGAAAACAGTCCAAGTGTCCAAGAACAGATGGGTGGATAAAAAAACTGTGGTACGTTTACATAGTGGAATACTACTCAGCTGTAAGAAAAGATAATGTCTTACAATTTGCTGCTAATGCAGGGTATCAAACTGAGTGAAGCCATCCTGAAGGAGAGGGTCAGATACAGAATGACCTCTCTCATATGTGGAATATAAAGAATCATAGTAAGGAAATAAAAAAATGGCCAAAAACAACAGAACCTAAGAATTGGTCTACAGAACTGAGCTTACTATGTTGGTGAGGTCAGGGGTAAAGGGAGGTTTACTGACCAAGCAAGTGGAAACAAATATAAACAAATGGGACTACATTAAACTAAGAAGCTTGTGCACCTCAAAAGAAACAGTGACTAAAATATATAGAGACCCCATGGAATGAGAAAGAATATCTACTCAATACACATCTGATAAGGGGTTAATATCCAGGATGTATAAGACACTAGTAGAATTGTACAAAAAAATCTCCAACCCCATAAAAAAATGGGGAGAAGAAATGAACAGAAGCTTCCTCAAAAAAGAAATACAATGCCCAAAAGGCTCATGAAAAAATGCTCTACATCGCTAATCATCAGTGAGGTACAAATCGAAACAACAATGAAATACAATCTCACACCACAGAGACTGGCACACATCAAAAAGAACATGAACAATCAGTGCTGGTACAGATGTGTGGGGAGAAAGGGACTTTCTTTCATTGTTGGTGGGAATGCAACTGGTCCAGACTTTTTGTAAAACAATATGGGTATTCCTTAAAAAACTAGAATTTGAGCTTCCATATGACCCCACAATAACACTTCTGAGACTATATCCTGAGGGTGCAAAAAAAGCACAGTAGAAATGACATCTGCCCCTATATGTTCATTGCAGTACTGTTCACAATAGCCAGAATCTGGAAACAACCTGAGTGCCCAAGAACAGAAATTTTGGTACATCTACACAGTGGAATACTATTCATCTCTTAGGGAAGTTGAAGTCATGAAATTTGCTTATAAGTGGACATCATGGAGAGTATCATGCTAAGAGAAATGAGTCAGAAAGGGACAGACATAGAATGACTGCATTCATTTGTGAAATAAAAAATATCATAATCTGAGACTAACATCTAAAAACAGTAGATACAGGGCCAGGATGATTGCTCCATGGTTAGAAGCCTGCCTTATAAGCTGGGGGAGAAGGCAGCTGTGATAGAAAAGGGATCACTAAGTCAATGATGGTTGGAGGGATCGCTCAGAATGGGAGATGCATGCTGAAAGTAGATAAAGGACCAAACATGATGACCTCTCATTATCTGTATTGCAAACCATAATTCCCATAAGTAGAGAGAGTAAGAGGGAAACTGTCTGCCATAGAAGCAGGGGGAGGAGTGGGATGGGGGTTGGGTTAGGGATACCGGGGATCATTGGTGGTGGAAACCATACAATGGTGAAGGGATGGGTATTCAATCATTGTATGACTGAAACTCAAACATGAAAGTGTCGTAAGTGTAGCTCACAGTGATTCAATTTTTAAAAAGGAAAGGAAAGGGAAGGAAGGAAGGAAGGAAGGAAGGAAGGAAGGAAGGAAGGAAGGAAGGAAGGAAGGAAGGAAGGAAGGAAGGGAGGAAGGAAGGAAGGAAGGAAGGAAGGAAGGGAGGAAGGAAGGGAGGAAGGGAGGGAGGGAGGGAGGGAGGGAGGGAGGGAGGGAGGGAGGGAGGGAGGGAGGGAGGGAGGGAGGGAGGAAGGGAGGGAAGGGTCACAGAAGGAGGGAAGGAAGAAAGGAAGGAAGGGAGGAAGGGAGAGAGGGAAAGAGAGAGGGAGGAAAAGAAAGAAAGAAAGAAAGAAAGAAAGAAAGAAAGAAAGAAAGAAAGAAAGAAAGAAAGAAAGAAAGAAAGAAAGAAAGAAAGAAAGAAAGAAAGAAAGAAAGAAAGAAAGAAAGAAAGAAAGAAAGAAGCAGGGAGGGAGGGAGGAGGGAAGGAAGGAAGGAAGGAAGGAAGGAAGGAAGGAAGGAAGGAAGGAAGGAAGGAAGGAAGGAAGGAAGGAAGGAAGGAAGGAAGGAAGGAAGGAAGGAAGGAAGGAAGGAAGGAAGGAAGGAAGGAGAGGTTTCAGGGAAGGACCCTGAGACAATGGTGAAGGGAAGCAGACACTGCTGGGGGTGCGGGGTTGGAACAGTGCGTGCATGGAATCCTACTATGAACAGTATTGTAAATCATGGCCAGCAAAAATTTTTTTAAAAGAAAAAACCAGAAATTCCTTTTCAGCCATTGACACTGGGAGTTCAGAGGTGAGCAAGATAAACTATCTTGCTCACTATCATGGTCGATCTCATGGAGTTGATATAGGGATAGCCCCTTCAGGAGCAGGGAAGAACGGGTCCTAAGGCCCTGTGGCAGAAGCGGTCGCATGCTTCTGAGACCCCATAAAGTCTCCTTGTGCCTAAAGCCTCATCAGTCACACAGCACAGCTGGAGCCGGGGCTGATGAGGGACACGGGACCCAAGTCTCAGAAGACCTGACCCTAAACCGATGGAGGGAAAATGCTCTTTATTCTAATTGCAATGGGAAATGATTAGAGAATTTAATCAGGAATCCAAATGAGCAAACTCACATTAAAAACAAAAACGTCTGTGTCATGGACAATGAATACTCATGGAAATAGATGTCTCTGAGGGTCAGAGAGAGCCATGCCACCAACTGCATGGCACATGGTCCCCCGAGCAGCACCTGCCCGATTCCCTCCACTCCACAAAAAAGAAAGAAAGAAAGAAAGAAAGAAAGAAAGAAAGAAAGAAAGAAAGAAAGAAAGAAAGAAAGAAAGAAAGAAAGAAAGAAAGAAAGAAAGAAAGAAAGAAAGAAATGTCTCTTTTCTTTTTCTCTTGACAGCACTTTAGTAATATCAAGTGTTGCCTTGGTGACTAAACTGAAGCCATTTTAATCCTCCCAGGCTAGGTCATCCTCGGCGCAGGAAGCTGGAGCAATCTTTTTCTTGAAAGCAGACGCTGGAGGACAAGGCTTTGCTCCTGGAAGGGGGTGCCTCCAGCCAAATGGCCCAAATCAAAGGATACAAAGAGTTTTCCAGGGCCAGACCCGTAGTGCAACATACATTTGCCTTGCATGTAGCCAAGTCAGGTTCCATCCCAGGCAACCCATATGGTCCCCTGAGTATGGCCAGAAGTGATTTCTGAGTACAGAGCCAGGAGTAACCCTTGAGCATTGCTGGTGTAGCCCAAATACCACCCCTCAAAAAAAAATCTTCCAGCAATGCCATTCAGATAATGCTCTTCTACAGAGGCACCTGCCGATAATTGGACTCTTATTATAGAAGCCTTCAGAATGGCAGGATTTTTTTTCTTTAAACTAGCCATATACTGTCTTACAGAAGCGGAAAAGTTAGAAAGGAAGAACATCTCAGAATTCCAGAAGAATAATGGGAAAGCAGATAACCAGCAGGGGAGGGTGTGGTGGCAGCACAATACCTCTTTGAATGCTTCGTTTCAGCTTGTTACACAGATCCACACGGGGGTTATCCACTTGCTCTTCCACAGACCCTGGGCTTTGTTCTGGAGAAGACGGGACTCGGGAAAGGTCCGAGGGTATTTTGCCCATGTGCGGTGGTGGGGAGGCAGCAGGGCTGTGGGCAGTGGTGGGGCTGCTGGACGCGGAGGAGGAGGTCGGTTCCAAGCCTCCTATCCGAGAGTTCAAGGGAGACGTCAAGGACAGCTTTCGGGCCCTCACAGGGGAGGATGTCCGGGACACCGCCATGGAGGGTGGGGACGAGGATTTGCGACACAGACGTGGGGATTTTCCATCCACCAAATGTTCACCCCTGTTGTTCTGGCTGGTAGCAAAGAACAATTCCAGCGACCTAAGATAAGAGCGAAAGCAATTAGTACCAATGGCAGCCAGGGGACAGGGTTCCCTGACACCTCTTAGGAGCATGTGCCCTGCATCCAGAGCCGGATTTGCCTACATTTACATGCCACCCATAAACCACACTTTCTCCAAAGGAGCACATACACATAGGAAGCCTGTCTAATCCTTGTTAAAAAACTGTGCTCCAAAGGCCAACAGCAGGGGTCAGAAAGACGATCCTGGAGTTTTGGTGCTCACAGCTGATCTTGGTTCAGACCCTGGTACTTCCAGGAGTAGCCTGTGAGCACTGCTGGGTATGGACCAAAACCCAAAAACCAAATCAACCAACCAACAAAAAAGTCTGGTAGAAAGGCAACCTCTAGACTCACTAAATCAATCTGTAATTTAACAAGGGGACAAGAATCCCATGGGGATTCTTATGCATATTAAAGCTAGAAAGATGGACCAGAAAAATAGTACAGAAGTTAAGGCACTTGTTTTGCACATGGCTGACCAGGGTTCAATCCCTGCCACTACATATGGTCTCCCAGCATCTCCAGGAGTGGTCCCAGCATAGAGCCAGAAGAAGCGCTGAGCATCACTCAGTGTGCCCCCAAACAAAACAGAAAGGAGGAGTGAGAAGGAAGGAAGAGAAGGAGAGGGGAGGGGAGGGGAGAGAAGGGGGGAGGGGACAGGAGGGGAGGGGAGGACAGGAAAGGAAAGTGAAGGGAAGGGAAGGGAAAAAGAAATGCAACCTCAGACTTTCATCCAGATCTACTAAATCATAAACCCCCTGGTGGTTCTTATACATGTTAAAGTCAGAAAAGTACAAAAATTTAAAAATAAAAAAACCTAATAAAATAGAAACTTAAAAAAAATTTTTAATTGAATCACCATGTGGAAAGTTACAAAGCTTTCAGGCTTAAGTCTCAGTTATACAATGCTCGAACACCCATCCCTTCATTGGTGCACATATTCTACCACCAAGAATCACGGTATACCTCCCCCCACTCCCCACCCTCCCAGTCCCCCACCCCGCCTGTGTAGCTGATAAATTTTACTTTACTTTCCCTTTACTTTGATTACATTCAATATTTCAACAAAAAACTCACTATTATTGTTTGGAGTTCCCCCCTCCCCAAAAAGTCGGACCTGCTGAAAAGGAAGCATAAAATAGAAACTCTTAAGAAACTATCAAGTTAGCTTCTAAATGAACCCAGAGCAAGCAAAGACCCTTATAAGACTTGGGAACTCTCAACTGCTTCCCTGCCTCTACTTACCCCCTCTCCATTGATTGGTGCTAGGGCAAGTCACAGCCTAGTGGGAAGCCCCAGAGAGGGGCTGCCCAGACACAGAGTTCTAGGGACAAGGAGGGCGAATTTCTCCACTGGCCAGTCCCAGGCCTACCTAACAGGGATGGAGGTGAAAGGCCTCTTGTAGATGTCGGAGAGCTTCGCCAGCACCACGGCCGCCGTGGTGAAAATGCGGTAGGTGTGCAGGAAGGTGTTGAGGAAATCGATGCTCAGAAAGCGCAGGTCCGTCAGCCGCTCCAAAAGGCGCTCGACGCTAGCATACCGGATCTGCGGCACTTTGCAGGAATTGAGCGTTTTACTGAAGCAGATGTCGATGTCGTCCTTGTGAAGGCGAGCATCAGACCTACACACAGAGCGGGGGCATGAGAACACAACCGGGTCCCATTTGTTTTCAGCCCCCGACCGAGTGCTGTGGTGCTGTGCAAACACGCTCAGCGGGGCACTGCCCAGACCCTTGATAAAAGAGATTGTTATGACAGTCCATCCCTGCCTGGCTGTGGATAGAATGTCACAGAGACCTCTCTGTTGAACCCCAAACACACCTTGATGGAGCAAGGTCAGAAGAGATGCGGGAGAGGGGAGTGAAAACTCACTTTGCTCTGCGCATTCCCTCTGTAGGGGAAGAAACATGATTTTATTCTTCCCTTATGAGCTCATGGCCAAAACCTGGTAATAAGTGGCAGGTTGACAAGGGACAGATGGAAGTTGAACAAATCTACCTGGTGTGTATGAGGGTTACCTAAGGAAGAGACCAAGCATTCCCAGGATGTTTGAGAATTCAGAATTTAAAGAGTCTCCATGGACAAAATGGAGAGCATTGTAGGCTCTTTGGAGAACATAAATAATTTCTTGAGTGTATAGAGTGGGGGTAGGGGACTCAGTGGTGCTCAGGAGACCTGGGGACCTTCTAGCAATTCTCAGCCAACCAGAGTAGTGGTTTAGGGCGAGGACCTAATGATACAGTGTTGCTTGGGCCCTGCGGTGGTGGAAATTACAGTTGGAAATTACCGGGGCCACCACAGCAGTGCTGGGGGCCTCTTGCTCTGCATCTTGAGATGCTTGAGGGACCCTGTGGTGCCAGGGATAGAAACTGGGTCAGGCATATGCAAGGCATGTGCCCAAATTGCTGTGCTATCTCCCAGCCTTGAAAGTTAACAATTTCTAAGAAAGATGAATGGTCTTTAGACAGATGGGAGGAATGACAGCTAGTGACAGCTTGTCTGTGTGGTGTGTCAATTTCTAGTCTCTACTCCTGTGATACGTACCAGTCTTCTCTAGTTGATGAGACTCCTGAGGAAGATATTTATAACAAAGATCTGTCTTTAGACAGATAATAGGTTGAAAGTCCTTTAAGGGGACCGAGGCCAGTGGGGGTCTAACAATTCAGTGCTCATTCCCCAGCAGTGTTCTGGGACCATCAGAGCTATATCTGGAAGTGCTGGGATGAGGAGGGACAGTACATACAATAACAGAGATAGAGCTCAGGGTCCATGCATGCAAGAGACCCCAATTACCCACCCAGTCCCACAGCTGCTACTTTTCACATGCCTGTAGCTCAGGATAAGCATGCTCAAGGGCATATTGGGAATATTGACATATTCTGCTACTTTTCACTGCTTTCTCTTGTTCATATACATTTTATTAGGAAAATGAAGTCAAAAGGCCAATTTGGGAGGGGAATTGCTCATGACCTCAAACCAGAATATCAGAACTATGGTTAAAAGTTAATGAATGCTGGCCGGAGGGATAGCACAGAGGGTAGAGGCCTTTTCTTGCAGGCAGCCAGCCTGAGTTTGGTGGCACTGCATATGGTTCCCTGCACATCACCAAAAATGATCCTTGAGGGGCTAGAGCAATAGCACAGTGGGTAGGGCGTTTGCCTTGCACGCGGCCGACCCGGGTTCGATTCCCAGCATCCCATATGGTCCCCTGAACACCTCCAGGGGTAATTCCTGAGTGCAGAGCCAGGAGTAACCCCTGTGCATCGCCAGGTGTGACCCAAAAAGCAAAAAAAAAAAATGATCCTCGAGCACAGATTCAGAATGATCCTCGAGCACAGATTCAGAAGTCAGATTCAGAAGTTGGGTATGGTCCAAGCCTGCCCTCACCCAAAAAATTTAATGGGTGGAATGGAAGATAGCATAACATGTATTGAGCACATGCTTTGCATGTGAGAGACTGAATTTTAATCTCTGGTACCACATGTGATTCCCAATCCAGCAGCATTCTTTGAGATATGAGCTTGGGAGCAGTCCCTGAGCTCTGTTGGGTATGCCCCCCCAAAAAACCAAAAAAATTAACAGATGTCTTCCTCCCTGTGGAGGAAAGGGGAGTGAGAAACAAATATCACTGTTATATCTATGGTCATTTTTTCCTCACTATTAATTTTGTGGGTTTTTTTAAGCAAATAGTTTTATAGGAAAACAAATGAGAAGAAAGGAGTAATGGGAAATGAGTGAAGGCAGAAGAGAAGAGAACTAAAAATAAAGGAAGGACAGTTCTGTATTCCAAGCTGGGATGGGGCAACTCCAGAATGGAATGTGCCATGAAGTGAAGGGACAAGTCGTACCCTCACAGTGGAAGGATGTGGGCATCTCAGGATGCAATGTGCCTCACTTCTAATTTTGTACATTTGTACCTTTCCCCTTTTTCTTAATTAAACTAATGATTTAATTATTATTAATTATTTAATTATTAAAATAATAATTTTTCTTAATTAAACTTATTATTTCCACTCTAAACCTGGACTTTTGACTTACGATTTCTACTCTTTTTCTCTACTTTATTAATATCTGTTATTATCTTAATTATTTCCTTCCCACACCTTCCAACGGTCTGTTTCATCATTCTTTTTCTAACTTCTTGTACTGAATGTTTAATTTGTGGCATTCTTCCAGGCTTATTAGGGCATTTAAAGACAGTCCTCCATTCTGGGGACTGCAGTTAAATCCATACATTGTGCAAGATGCTATGTTTTCATTATGTTTCTAACATCCTGAAGTGTTAGAAATGTCTTCATAAAAAGAAAGCGATGAATGAAATGTAGGCGGTGAATCATTCCAGAGACTCTCCTCAAACACCCGGTGCGGTGCTCGCTTTTCCCATTCTGCAGACTTCCCATTTGGAGGCTCCTCACGCCTCTCATCCCTCCCACCCAGGACCTTGCAGTGGGACTCAGGACAGCTTTGCCTGGCAGGCTGAGTCTAATCAATGTGAGCTCAGTATTTCTTGTGCACGTTGGCTTGCTCAGAGTCCTCAGCCCCAGGCACACATCTGTTAGAAAGGACAGAGAGGCCAGGGGAGAGACAGCATCCGAAGAAGCAAATGTTTGGAGACAGACGGTGAGTCCAAGTGGGGCTCAAGGGAAGGCAGAACTTGGGCTAGTCCCGCTGCAGTCTTTGTGCAGCTCTCACTGCCCTTCACGGTGGGGTCTCCAAATACAAACATGCAATGGGAGAAGTCTTATATTTTACTGCCTGATTAAAGGAATCTTGCGGGACCAGAGACATTCAGTGAGGCAACTGTTGGCTGACAATCAATAGGTTTGTTGTGAGTGTCCTCAATTAGCCCTTTTGAGCTCTTAGAGGAGTTTTAAATTATATATTTCATTTTCTTAGGGGTAAAAAGAGATCAAATGCTTTTTGACCCTTGCTCTTGGAAACCTCCAGCCCCAGCATGGCTCAGTGCAGGAGGAAGCTCATAGAGTGTTGGCCTGAAAGGGCATTTCAATCAGCAGCTTCTCGATTCGAGCTGAAGCACAGGCTCCAGGAGGCCTGGACCTTTCACATACACGAACTATACGAACTGAGCTCAAAAATACCCAAGTGCATCTTTGGAGATTCTTAAAAGTAAGGAGGTCTCTTCTCCTCTCCATGATCCTCAACCAGCTGTACTTTTCTCTTAATTCATTTTCTCATTTGAAAAAAAAAATACTTTTAAGGGCCGAATACATCGTACGGCAGGTAGGGTGCTTGCTTTGCATGTGGATGACCCGGGTTCACTTCCCGCCATTCCACATGGTCTCCTGAGCACTGCCAAGAGTGATTCCTGAGCACAGGGCCAGAAATAACCCCTGAGCACCACTGGGTATGACCCAAAAAGAAAAACAACTTGAATGATTTATCAGTTCTCTAAGAGATGACTGAATGAGTTATCAGACTTTATCCCACCATATTTCCACTGAAAATTGCCATTTTCTAATAAAGCTAGTATCCCCAATTTTTTAAAAAGACTTTTATAAATATTATATAAATTTACATGTATTATATATATACATATATATGTGTATATATGTGCATATATACCCACACACCATAAAATATAAATTACCACTGAGAGGGGCATTTGTCACCTACTATTATAATGATGCATGGTAATAATAGTTTGAGTTTTGTATATTTAGACTATAATTGCTTTAATTAAACTATTAGGAAAAAATTACAGTTAACATAAAATTAAAATAAAACTGGCTTAGTAATACCAATGTCCTTCATACAGTGATTATCTCTGCACTTTAATAAAGAAAATAAATAAAATATTATTTCATTTTCCTTTATTATATTGAAGGGGATCTTACTTTATTTCCTAAGAGACTCTCAAGAAAGGCATAATGCATTATTTAATAGTAACAGCTTTTGGGTAAACATTTAAAAAGTGATCCTGAGACATCAAACTCAAATTAACAATTAGAACTAGTAAATTCTAAAAGAAAGTGAAGTCAGAAGGTTTAACCTGAAACAAAATTTTAGTAATCTCTTATACAAGGACTTAATGGCTCCCTGGTGAGATTCAACAATCTTCAGTAACTTTCTTCTAAGGAAACATTTTTTGATCATCCTTTTAGCAAATTATTGATAACATGCTATATAAAATAAATGACTGAGGACCTGCTATGAGGGCAGGCTTAAAGGGTGTTTGGGAAAATTAGAGACCATGGTGAGAGAAGGTGTAATGGTGTGAGATTGGTGTTGGAATATTGAATGCCTATAACAATCATTATGAACAACTTTGCAAACCACAGTTTTATATAAAGTATAAAAGGGGAAAATAAAAAACATATTTTAAGTAGAATAAATAAATAAATAATAAAAGAAAGTGAGGGCCTTTAACGTGATTCTGTGTCCATTACAACCTAGTTTCTTTTCTTACACATCTGGCTGTACTCAGGACTTACTCCTATCTCTGTGCTCAGGAATCACTCCGGGTGATGCTCAGAGGACCGTGTCAGAGATTGAACCTGAGTGTGCAGATGCCAGGCAATTCCCTTCCCACTGTACTATTCCTCCAAGCTCCACAACTTAGTTTCTTAAGCTTGATTACAGCTCATATGGTAAGTGAATGTGATGATTGAAAAAAAACCCTTTTATAAAAAAATTATTGACATATAAATAAATAAAGACAAATTTCTTTTTTTTTTTTTTGCTTTTTGGGTCACACCTGGCAACGCACAGGGGTTACTACTGGCTCTGCACTCAGGAATTACTCCTGGCAATGCTCAGGGGACCATATGGGATGCTGGGGATCGAACCCGGGTTGGCCACGTGCAAGGCAAACGCCCTACCTGCTGTGCTATCGCTCCAGCCCCTCTTTGTTTTATTATCAGTAATTTTTATTTTCATAATCCCCCCCTATCTCTCTCTCTCTCTCTCTCTCTCTCTCTCTCTCTCTCTCTCTCTCTCTCTCTCTCTCTCTCTCTCTCTCTGCTTTGGATCACAGCCAGAGGATATTCCTGGCTCTGTGCTTAGGAGACCACATGATGCTGGGGAATCAAACCTGGATCTCCCACATGTGAAGCATATGGTGAGCCCATTGAGCTGTCTCTCCAACCCCTGTATACCTATTTTTTTAAATGTAGGAGTACTGTTATTTATTTAGCCATTGATTAAGCTGATTTATCTGGGTGTATATGTATTTTATATACCTGTGTGCCCTGCGTTGTATAAGAATTTCTCAGGCTAAAAATTTGTTGTGCTGAAAGTTTATGTGAGTGGATAAAATTTAAGATCTGAATCATAAGACACACTTAAGACAAAAAAATTCTTTTGGGGGGAGGGGCGTGGGGTGGGCTGGGGGGCAGGCAGTGATGTAGATCGCACCTATGGTGTTCAGGGATCAGACCACTGTTAGCTGAGAGCAAAGCAAGCACCTTTTAACACTGTACTATATCCCCAGCCCAGAAAAAATATTTATTCTAACAGAAATGTCTTTTTTTTTCAGTCTACTTGCGTGTCTTTTGTGATATGTAGTGAGAAAGATGGGAAGGAAGGTTAGTAGACAGAATTTAGTGTAGAATAGGGCCATAAAGGGGATGAGCAAAAAGAAGAGAAATAGAAAAACCATTGTCTTTCCCCTGATTGAGGAGAAACAGGCTCAGCAAGGCTAAGAAAAACAGAGGGGAGAAATATGTGAACTTTACTCTGCCTTGGGAGTACATCTAGTATACAGGAATATCAAAATAGGTGAAAGGCACACAAAAAGTCTGTGAGCCTGAGAAACAGGTCTCTGCACCCAGGAAAGGGCAAGTCCTGGTCTTTATGTGATGTAGTTACGGTAAGTGGGATTGGGCATGGACACTGGTTAGCCACCAACATAACCACGAGAGGTGTGTCTGGGTGGTAGCCAGAGCTGGCCAGGCACAAAACGAATTATGTCCATATCAACTTTTATTTTGATTGTTTTTCCTTTTTGCCATGCCAGGGATTGATCCCAGCACCTTATATACACAAGCTATGTACTCTACTGCTAAGGCACACCCATGACTCGCCCATAGTCATTTTAAAAGTTAACTATATTTGTATAATAGGTATACTGAGACCCTCGGATTTAGCAGCTTATGATTTGGTTGAGATGTTTGATACATAATACACAATCTCATTCTAAAGCTACTGAAATTTTCATATTTGTCTAGCTTCAACAAAGTACTTCCAGAAATGACTAAAAATTATAGATATTATTTTGTTTAATAGTAAAATAAGAATTCTGTAGAAGACAATGGAATATTACTTGGCCATAAGATAAAGTCATGCTATTTGTTGCTACTTGGAGGGACCTGGAAGTATGCTGAGTAAAGTTAGTCAGAGGGAGAGAGACTGGCACAGAACGATCTCTCTCATATGCAGAGTATAAGGAAACATAATGGGGGAATAATAAATGCCCAAAGACAATGGAAACAAAGAACTGGTAGTCTGCAAGAAATATATCACCTGTGGGGGCTGGGGGATAGGACAGGGAGAGAGCAAGGACTATAGCAGAGGGAAGATCAAATGAGAAGAGGAGATGGTTTTGAAAGCTGGGAAAGTGTTTTGTGTGAAACCCTATTGGAAACAGTACTGTAGCACTGCACTATAGCACTGTCCTCCAGTTGTTTGCTGATTTGCTTGAGCAGGCACCAGTAATGTCTCTACTGTGAGACCTGTTGTTACTGTTTTGGGCATATCTAATATGACACAGGTAGCTTGCCAGGCTCTGCCATGCAGGCGGGATACTCTTGGTAGCTTGCAGGGCTCTCCGAGAGGGACGGAGGAATCAAACCCGGGTCGGCCGCGTGCAAGGCAAATGCCCTACCCACTCTGCTATCGCAAAAGTACAGTAAACCATAATCAAAAACATGTATTTCTACAGAAATCCAAAACTATGCTGCTGCTAGTGCGGCCTCCGGACCTCATATCTCTTCATTCTCAGCAATGGAAAACAAATTACCAAATGCTTTCTTTTCAGCAGATCGACTTTAGGTGGGAGAAACTCCAAATCAATAATAGTGAAATTTTTTTATTGAAATATTGAATGTAATCAAAGTAAAGTGAAAGTAAAGTGAAATTTACCAGTTACACATGCGGGGTGGGGGGCTGGGGAGGTGGGGGGAAGGGGGGGAGGTATATTATGATTCTTGGTGGTGGAATATGTGCACTGGTGAAGGGACGGGTGTTTGAGCATTGTATAACTGAGACTTAAACCTGAAAGCTTTGTAACTTTCCACATGGTGAACTAATAAAATTAAAAAACAAAACAAACAAAAAAAAAACATGTATTTCTAAACAGTGGCCCTCGTAGAGGCAGACTGGTGGGTGGGAGGCAAGGTGGGGAAGGGGAGAAATTGGTGGAGGGAAGTGGGCACTGGTGGGAGGCAAGGTGGGGAAGGGGAGAAATTGGTGGAGGGAAGTGGGTTTCAGGCATACATTCAGACAATGTATGCCTGAAACCCAATCATGAATAGCCTTGTAATTTCACAGTGACCAATAAAAAATAAATAAATAAATAAATAAAAAGAATTCTGTGAAAGAAAATTAGTTAAAAAAAACCCTACTGTAATGATGTGAATTCAAAAACTTAAAAATAATCTGAACCACTTAATCTAATTAGTATCAAACATGTTAACTATTCTGGTTAAAATAAAATTATACTGAACTAGAGAGATAGTATAGAGGTTAAGAAGATTTCCTTACATCCAACTTACTCTGGTTCAATCCCTAGCATTTCACTTAGCCCCTTGGGCACCAATGGGAGTGACCCTTGAGCACAAAGCCAGTGGCAGTGTCTGAGCATCACTATATATGGCCTAATGCCCCACTCCTTAGAAAAGACCCTACAAATTACTGAACAATCTCTTTAACCAATAGAATTTATTTTCTAAATCAAACACACACAAAGTGAGAGAGAGAGAAATGAGAGAGAGCAAGAAAGGAGAGAGACAGAGAGAGGGAGAGAGAGAGGAAGAGAGAGAGAGAGAGAGAGAGAGAGAGAGAGAGAGAGAGAGCGTGAGCGAGAGCGGAAGATAGCAATCACAGGCAAGAGCCTCCAAAATGAATTCATATGCAGGCAGTGGGTAACGGGAACCAGGGAAAAGCCAGTAGATTAATGTTGAATGTCTTCAAAGTCTAAATATATCTTTACAACCAAACTGGAGTAAGATGATTCACACCCACTGGGCAGAGGCCAAATAAATCTGCATTCTTTAGTCTACCCTAAGGCCTGAATACATCTGACTGAATACATCACAATATAAATTTTTACATTAAACTTAAAAAGTAAGATAGACTTTTGTTCCAAGTGAAGGCATATGTAACAGTATTTTAAAAAACAACTTTTATGCTGTGATCAATAAACAATGAATCTGGGGAAAAAACATATTGAAAATCTTCTCACAATGGCAGATCTTGAGTTACTGCCTTACCATTAAGAAGCATTCTCAATAAGAAACAATCATACCAGAGCAGTTTTATTCAGTCTTTATACTCTCTACCAATTTTAATCTTGAGTAAAAAGTAAGAGAAAGGATTATTGAACTTACTTAATCATATGTGGAACAGAGACTTTGGAATTCTCTTCAAATACTATAGTCATTAAGCCATTACACCGAATATTGTCCACACACTGTAAAATAAAAAAAAATACACAAATACAATGCACTTTTTTTTATAATTACAAAAACAATTTACTTTCTCACCTATGCACATACCATACACGCACATGGGGCATACCAGGGTCGAGCAAGATAGGTAAAAGTTACATATCTATGAAGAGAGTCAATGATCAAATACCAAAATTGTGTAGAAACTTCATTGCTGGCAAATATCTGAGAATAGAGATGAGTGTTCTGTTTTCTTGGAATGTGCTTCCCAAGAAATCGAGCCACATTTTCATTGGGTCATAGCTCCCTGGTTGTCGCCATTGCAACATGATAGAGCAATGGCGATTGTTCTCCCACTGTCACCAAAATCTGCTATGGGGCAGTCAGAGTAGGAATGGTATGGACGTGAGGGGAAAATTGCACAGGAGTTAAGATGTTAGCCTTGTACATGATCACCCAGTTTGATCTCCAGCACTGCTTACAGTCACCCAATATAAAATGAACCCTTATCACAGAACCATGAGTAAACCTTGAACATTGCTAGTTATAATCCAAAAGCCAAAAGCCATTTAAAAAATGAGAAAGAAAAAAAGAGAGAAAAGATAGAAAGAATGTTGGATGAAATTATTCTTCTATATCACTAGTCGGTTCTACCTCTGCTCCCAGGTGGTTAGCTTGTATTTTTGCCAGTAAATTTACATATTTTACTAGCAATTCCCTTTAATAGTAAGTTGGCTTGGTGAGGATGCAGAATGCAGTTTCACCTGTTTCTAGCATGCATAAATCCCCATTATTATGCTTTTCTCTTTTATTTTTAAGAGGGACAGACAGTAAAATTTTGCTAAATTTTTTTTGTCTTCTATATGTATCTGTACCTTTGAAATTACTCTGGGTTAAAGGGTGACTTGTTTTGTTTTTGCAAGTTTTTATTGTTATTTTTGAGCCACACCCAGCAGTGCTCAGGGCTTAATTCAGCTATGAACTCAGGAATCACTCCTGGTGTGACTCTGGGACCATATGGGGTACCGTGGATCAAACCTAGGCCTGCTGCATGCAAGGCATACAGTGGGGTCCTGTTTCCTAGGCCCCATAATTCTGTTTCTATTCTGCACCTTTGTTAAGGAGATCAGGAAACATTCTCACCTCACTTTATACCATTTTTTGTCACCTGACCTTGCCTCCTCAGTGCTTGTTTTTTCAGTGAGAATCCGGAGTTTTCAGCCAGGAAACTATGTTTTTGTGGCTTGTTGATCTCTTCTAAGATTTAACTGTGAGTCTATAAAGCTGGGTCAATGGATGAGTTTACTTGGTGTCAGTTGTAGGATATGAGTGCCCATACAGGTATATTTTAATTTGGAGCACATTATTATGAGTACTGAACTGTTGCTAATGGATTGACTTTGTGTGTGCTTTCACCAAGAATTCCTGGGATCTCAATAGTCCAAAATTGTATTTATATCAATTTCTCAGTTTGGGATTTTCTACACCAGGTGAAAATCTGAATTTTAAATCCATAGACCAGACGAATATTGTCTCCTATACTACCCCTCTAAGGAAACTTTTTGAAAGTCCCAGCCAAGACAAACTTCTTTGTTTTTTAGCTGCTGAGTTGAGATTTTGGAGGACTTCATTCACAGACAGAACAGCTTTCTAATATCCAGGTTTAAACATGGAGCTCAATTCCTTTCAAGAACCTGTGGCTGCCATCTCACTCCCTTGACAATACCTCTTAGTCTTGGGACTGATATCCAATCTAAAATCATTCCCAAGGACTGAGGAGATAGCTCAAAGTGCTGGAGTGTATGCCCTGGAGTATATGAAGTGCACTGGATGATCCCTCAAATACTACCAGAGCTGACCCTGGTAACTTCAACGAAGTATCTTCAGGAGTGGCTCCAGAGTCACTGATCACTATGTCCACACTCCAGTACCCCAGTACTGTCACCCAATAAAAAAAATAATAACTAAGTAAAATTATCTCCAAACTTCTATATTTCCAGTTCACAAGCTCTCTGTTCCAACTTTAACTTCCCTTATTATTTCCAGCAACTAGAGATTTTCCTCTCTATCTGTAAATATTCCCAATATATTAATTTGCTTTATCAAAGTAATTCTCTGTGGTAAATATTTTTGGTTTTTCAGTTAGGTGGAATCTAAATTATCTTAGTCGTCTACCCTGTCAGAATTGGGACTTGAGATAAATGTCTTAGATCCAAAAAAGATTTATATGACCACTTTCGAATATTCCATTAGCCAGTGCCAGATTTCACTTGTAAATCTTTCTGATTTATTGTGAGAGGCACTAAAATTATTTTCAGTAGAAAGATAAACAAGTTATATTCAAACTTTAAGAAAACAAAACATACGTGAAACGAAGCTATGCTGAAAATATAATAAAAAGTTGTAGTCTAATTGAACAGGTGGTCTTTGGTTCTTGACACACCCCCAGAGTGACCCCTAAGCATAGAGCCAGGAGTAAGCTCTGAGCATCTCTAGATGTGGCCCAGACTCCGAAAAAGCAATACATAGCAATAAGCAGTGTCACATTACATTAAAGGGACAGTAAATTTAGGTGAACTACAATAAATCTAGAAACTAAGAGAAAAATGAAAGCAGACTCCTAGGTCTCGATTGGCCAGTGATGACAATGAGTAGGGTCCAGGAGTATGTGTGTTCATAGCTGCCCCAGGTAATTCTGCTCCTGCTGGTCCTGAGATACTTGACAGGCTGTTTTGAGGCCCTTGCTTCAGAAGGTGCCTATTCAAAGGCTGGTGGTCTATTATGGCCCCCTATTTGCGTGTAAGTCGGGACATCCACACAGAGCTCAGAGGACCCACGAGCCACTTCCAGTGGAGCCTGGGGGCACAGGCAGTGTGGGGACTGAGCTTGAGTGGCTTACTGATGAAAAGGCATGTTCCCATGATCCCTGAGCTATCTCCTGAGCCTTGTGTCACTATATTTTTTGTCACCTAAATACTTCTAAGTAACAGGAATAAAGATAAAGGTTAGGGTCCATTTCCCTTTTTCAATTCACCTTTTTATGTTAAAGGAGAAATGTTCCCATTCATTACAGAGAATCTATTTTAGGGGGAAAAGCTTGTCAGTGTGCTACAAATTTGTCTATGCAAGGTCTATATTTTGACACATCTGCCCAAACCAAGAAGCTCAGAGGTGAATTTTAATCCTACATTTTAACTAATACCCATAATTATGGAAAAACCTGTTTAATACACCATTATGTATGACAGAGATAAGCACAAATGAATGCACTACATTGAAATAAATGGTCAAATCTTCAGCCTCAAATTTTTCCCTATAAATAGATAAAAAAGGGAAGAATTATTGGTCAAGACCATTAGCCACTTCTCTGTTTTGTTGGAGGCGCCAGCAGTTAATTATGGCTTTGCTAGTGTAACTGAAGGTGTAATTAACCATTGAAGCAATTGTTACTTCTAAAAATTACAGCTTCAGTGAGAGACCCGGCAAAGTCAAAAGTCTTAATTTTTGTATGGAGTGCTTAATGTGAAACTAGAATTGTATCAATACTCCGGAACCAATATATTAACTTAAATAAGAGCCACATGTGATCAGTACAGCACAGTATAGTAGCACAGTAAAGTGGCTTCTAATCACTGAAAAACTAAGACTTAATCGGAATATTCAACATCAAAGACAAAATAATGGGGCATGTATTCAATTTTGACCAAAGAAAATGTATACACTCATGGGTTATCAATAGACATAAAATGGAAAATGTTAATCTAGAGACAACTATGTAAACATATGATAAACTGTCTAGGAAGCAATACCACTCTTGCATTAAAACAGAACATGTAATCAATGAGGCAAAACTCAACATGACTTAGAAGAAAGTGACTCCTTGCTGATGATGAAGTGAAATAAGAAGTTACATATTCCTTGAAGTATTTTGGCAGACTGATAAATTATGAATCATGAAAGAGATCGGGTACTTGGTACCAGCATACCCCCGTGCAGTGAAGATATACCAGTAAAAAGCCATGAAAGGGGATAAGAAAACTTTCTGCACAAAGATATTGAGCACCAAGTAATCTGTCCAGGCCAGAACATCATAGTTGCCCAGTTACTCAGAAAGACTAGAACACTGGTAAGTCACTATGAAATATATATATATATATATATATGTGTGTGTGTATAACTATATATATATTCATACTGTGCATTGAATATATAATAGCATGATACATATATATAATATAGTATGTGGCATATGTGATATGTATTAAATATACAAATGTTGCTTGTTAGGAGACATAAGAGAAAGACATGTCAGAATTTAAAAAGATGTAAATAAAGGAAAAAGGAAAAGTGATTCCTTTATACTGAGAGGCAGCACCAAAATTATTCCAGTATGACAGGACTGCAAGAGTTTGGGAGATATAAACAGCTGACTTTTTAGGGCAGAGGTTCCCAATTTAACATACAAAATAATCTGTGGAGTCTGCTAAATCTGGCGCTGGGAGGGGAGGGCATCTGTACTGTAGGCTTAGGAACCTGCATGCTGAAATGAGCCCTCGAATATTCTAATACAGTATGTATGGAAAATATTTGCTAAACATTTCTTTTATATACTAGGTGCCAGGCGTATTATTTTTTTGTTCCTTTGTGAGTCCACACTTTTCTTACATGACAAAATAGTGAACACTATATTTTTTAGCATTCTGTAAATTTATCTTATTAATAATGAGTATACCCAAGAGAAACCTGGGAGACTGAAAAATTCCATCCATGTCTGTGAAGCATGTAAGCATGTAAGCAACCCCAGTACAATGAAATGTAATGAAAATGCTATGAGCAGAGATTAAGTGGAGAATAAAGTTGGTTGGACTTCAGGCTGCCGGACCACAAGCTGGGTTCAATCAATAGCAGAGCACTCTGAGGCCTACTACTCACCACCAAATCCCGCCTCGGCAAATCCTCTAAGTATCTCAGCGCATACAGGATTGGACTCAGCCTTTCCTATCAGCAGGCACGTGACAGGCCCCATCTTCCAGCTACATTTTCATCACTTGACTTCCAGGTCACCACAACCTCATGGTTATGCTGTAGCTATATTGGTGGTTCCTTCTCTGTCTCCCTTTTTACTCTCCCTGGCCCCTCACTCAGTCCCTAGCCCTCTCCTTAATTCTATCTCACTCAGGCCATGGAAGATTCCACAATCCCACAGCCTGAAATACTACCTAAATAGTCTCCTTATTAAACCTCTAAACTGAACTTCTCTATCTCACTATTTAAATAGCTCCAAAGGAGCCTCTACATTTCTAAAACTCAGCATATCCAGAGTAAGCTCCACATAGCCACTCCCAAATCTCTTCCCCTAGCATTCTTCTCCATCTCAGTCTAACAACTTCATTCACTTCAAGCACAGGCTTAAAAAACTCCACAATCCTACTCGACTCTTCATTTCTCCCTCAAACCCAAAATTTAATCTATCCAATGAAATGTATTGATTCTACCTTTAGAATAAATCCAATACAAACCCCTTTTTTCCAACTCCATTCTTGCCTTCAACATCTAGGCCCATCACAGCAACCTTAGTGATTCTTTTAAAACCTAAGTCAGGGACCAAAGAGATTATACAAAGGGTAAAGCACATGCCTTGCACGTAACCATCCCTGGTTCAATCTCCAGCCATGAATACAGTACCTTAGCACCACCAGGAGTAACTCCTGAGCACAGAGCCAGGAGCACTGCTTAAGCACTGCTGGATGTGGCCCAAGAAACTCCCTGCCATATAAACCTAAGTAAATCCAGCAAGAAATCAAGCTTAAGTGAGACATGGTTCAAATCGTTTAAATGGATTTTCACCTGATTCAAAAATGCAAGCTGATGTACTACTGCTGGCTTAGATGTGGTATCTGCTACCTCTCTTGTTTCCACTTTTTCTATTCATTTTCTCACACATTCTACTCTAGCAACACTGGTCTTTATGCGATTCCTCAAAATATGCAGTAGCTTCCTATTTTGTAGTCTTTGCAATGGGCATTCCTCTGTTAGGAAGACTTTTCCCTTCATCATGAATCTACATGTTATTTCTATCACCTGCTACAATCTTTGTCTCTATGCCTTCTTCAGAATGAGATAAACACTTCTTTAAAATGCTATTTTAAAGAAGTGTTTCAACTCATGCCTTCTTCAGATGCCCAATGCTGCCTACCCTGCCCTATTCTATTTCTAACACAAAACATTGTACACTTATTATCTGTAGTATTTATTTTCAGTCTTCCTCACATTTGAATGTAAGTTATATAAAGTTAGGAATTTCTTTGTTATTGCTGCCTCTTTTTTCCATGGTCTATATCACAAGTGCCCAAACAATGCCTGGCAGTTAAAATATCTGCTGGTGAATAAAATCTTAAACATCAAGGCCACACAATATCATGACTCTACTTTATATAGTAATTTAACAAATGATATAATTGTCATTCAGAAGAAAAGAGCTTCCTGTTAGCTTCTTTCTCCAATTCACTTGTAGATATTATCTGGTACAATTTATATATATATATAAAATCTGATATAACTCATAAAAACATCAAGAAACAGAAGAAAGTTGTGCTATTCTGCCTCATATGTATTTCTGATTTTTTCCAAATTTTTTCAGTGTGTGCTGAGAGACGTTCTTGGAGACTTGTGTCAGAGAATGTACTGGATTCTGTCAGGGAATGTATTGGAATGTATGGTATCTCTCATATACCTCATCAGACACCAAAGGAAGGCCAACTCTGTATTTTAGGAAACCCAGTTATGTCATAAGACAAACACAAGAAGCAATTGGAAAAAAAACCTTGCCTTCTTCTATTCATTTCAACATATCTTAGCTTCCAAATACTGACAAAATTTTGTCTCATTAAGTAGCCTACTTCCCTTCTAGTCTGCCTGTCTCCCTGAGCTCAAACTTCATTGCCAAATCCCTGCTTCTGGCACAGTATCTGGAATTGCCTGGTGATCACTCAATAAAACTTCATAGAATCAGTGAATGAGTCAGAGTTTTAGAAGGTAACAGCTGCATTACAGAGTATTAGCTGATAGTATATAGAGTTGGTGAATGCTTGAATATATCACCATAAGGATATAATTATGTGGAACCCCTATTCTGACCCCTTAGTTAGCCAGAAAAGAAGTGCCTAACTTTTAGCTGTTTATCCACCACCAAAGCAGTCCACAAGGTATGGAAGAAAAAATTTGCATTCCTGTGGAGGATCTGGAGAGCCCTAATAAAAGACCTGGGTTAGGCTTGAACCTTGAATTAATGAAGTTATGTAACTTGAGACAAACATTTAGCTTCCCAAACCTCCGGTTCCTCTCCTGGAAGTAGAACTAATGCTTGTGCTTAATTCCAAAATACTGTTTAAGAGTCAAATGAGAGTAAGTCTACACAATTTCTATGAGAAGCAAAATTTCTTTTTGCCATTTTTTTCTTTTTCTAGCTACTTTAGTTTTCAGTCACTCTGGAAAAATATTAAGTATCTGAAGCCCTTTGACAAAATTCATAAATGACTGAAAAATTCAGAATAAAAATGAGGAAATGGAATCTACAGTGTTTCTTCCATTTGTACCAATCTCCCTTGAGTTAATAACTTTGAAGATAATCATCAAGCCTTTTATTAATATTTTCTCTCGATTGCTTCACTTTTTTTCTCTGTTGGCTACCGAAGTTAAAATAAATTTGGAGTTTGGCTTTAAGAATGCTTGAGTTCAATCATTACTAGTTTTGACATTTTTCAAAATTCTGAATAAAGGCAGCAACTTCATTGCTGGGTGTTGCTGATCAAAGAAATAGATCCAAATTTTTTCAATATAAAATTCAGGAGACCATTTGCAGATTTTGGACCACAGACGCCACCCTTCCTGCCTTTGCAATTTCTCACCAGTCTTTGTTAGTTGCTTTTATCTCTCACCAATCTCCTGCCGCAGACATTAATAATGAAAAAATGTAATGGGATCACCAGGAATTTATTAGTAATGGAGTCATCAGACCACTGTTACACCAACTGACTACTTTTGTAATTTGTACAAACATGGCCAGGAGCTAGAACACAATTACTACATTTTCAGTTAATTCTAACCTTAGAGAAAAAACCAAACAGCCACAAAAGTGGATCCCAGCATATCAAGATAGGTAAGATGTGAAGTTAGGAATCACAGTAACCAGATAGAATTTCACACATCAAAAAGAATAAGAACAACCAGTGCTGGCATAGATGCAGGGAGAAAGTGATTCTCATTCATTTTTGGGGGAAACATCAGTTGGTCCAACCTTTTTGGAAAACAATATGGACTTCCTCAAGAAATTAAAAATTAAACTTCCACATGACACAGCAATACCACTTCTGGGAATATATGCCAAGGGCCCAAAAACACACTGCAGAAAAGCCATCTGTATTTCCATGTTCACTGTAGCACTATTCACAATAACCAGAATCTGAAAACAACCCAAGTGCCCAAGAACATATGACTAGATAAAGAAACTATGATGCATCTACACATTAGAATATTACACAGCCACTAGGAAAAAATGAAGTCATGAAATTTGCTATTAAATGGAAGGACATGGAGTTTTATACTGAGTGAAATGAGTCAGAAGGAGAGAGACAGACTCAAGAAGTGAGAGCTGAAATTAGGTAAAGGAACAAACATGATAACCTTTCAGTGCTTGCATTGCAAACCATAATGCCCAAAAGGAGAGAGAGGAGAGCAAGTGAGAGAAAGAGAGAGGAGAGAGAGAGAGAGAGAAAGAGAGAGAGAGAAAGTGCCTGCCATAAGGTGGAGTGGGGAGGGAAACGGGGGACATTGGTGATGGGAAATGTGCACTGGTGAAAGGACAGGCATTGAAACATTGTCTGACTGAAACCCAATTAAAAACAACTTTGTAACTGTGTCTCCCATGGTGATTCAACTTAAAAATTTTTTAAATTATTTTTAATAATTCTAAATCCCCCCACCATGTTTTACTATGAAATGTAAAATCAAATCCAAAACCACAGACAAGCCACTGGCTTACCTGGCTGATGTCACTGGTCCAGGCTGCTTTCTCCTGGCGTGAAGGGGCGAGCAGTACCACAGTAAATGGGGCAGCATCAGGAGGCTCGACCACTATTTTAAAATCCAGGTGTCCAAACACTTGCCCAGAACCTTTGGCTTCAACACACAGAAACCCAACAATGAGATAAGAATCAGAACTAGAATAGAAGCTGCGCTCCCCTCCTCCTCTGATGGATGGACATTCAAGGCCAGGCTCTCATGTCAGCAACAGGAACTTATGGAGACGGAGGTGGCTTTATCAAGCTCACCAGCAGATGAAGAGGCTGAGTTCAGTAAGTTACTCGGACTAGGATCCTGCTTGCCTCATGTTTTTAAAAATTTCTATAATGTGCAGAACCCTGACACCAATTCCTCTACCTTCACTGAAAAGTTACTATCATGAGACAAATGGAGTAAAATCTGAATTCCCCAAAAATGGGTTAACAAGGCTCACAGGGTTAAATGGCTCAACAGAAATTTTCACAAATATATGACTTCAGGGAGTTTATTCTCAGCATCCTAAACAGCTCTTTTTAGCTATAAACAGATAAAATCTATAGGACTTAAATTGCTTTAATTTGAATATAATTCTAAGTAACGGAAAGTGACTTACAATCATCATCACTCGCATCAGGCTCCTCAATCAATGTACATTCTATTAGAGAGAGAACTCCACCTGTCTGGAAAGAAATCAATTGTTTCATTAAGAAGAGGAGAGTCTTGCACAGGTCAGAAAGTCCTTTCTTTATTGTTTTCTGTTTGTTGAGGGTGCGGGGGAGGGGGGTGCTATAATATTTGCCCATACTCAGAGCTTACTCTTGGCTCTGAGCTCAAAGATAACTTGTGGCAGGGGGTCAGGAGACCATATGGATTGCAGGGGATCAAATCTGGGTTAGCAGGATAAGGCAAGCACCCTACCTACTGTACTATCTTTTCAGCCCCCATATATTGTGATTTATAAACCTTATCTTCTAGATTCCACAGAAGAAAGCATAGCAATTCTGCATCATCAATAATTTTCAGTCTCCAAAATTAGACACATGAAAGTAATTAAACTCATCTTTCATTATTCTTCTCTCACCGATTTACTCTCGCTTTCAATAAAATGTAGTCAGTTGGTCTCTGGATTATAAGATGGTATCTGAGGAGTCCAGAGAGTGAATGCAACTCAAAAAACCAGAAAGGGGTTAATCAGAAGAAAGCTGCTATCATAGAAAAATATCTTCAGGCATGAATAACAAAGGTATAAATAAGCAAATATTTTATGTAATTGTCAATCTTTTAGGCTTTGCAAACCCTGTGATTCTGCTATAACTACTCAAATCTCCCTTTTCTAAAAACATGAAAGTCACAGACAGTATAAAAACAAATAAGCATGGGTGTGTTCCAAGAGAACTTGACAAACAAAAAATAGACATCAATTTGTGGGTCATAGCTTCCTGACTCTGGTGCAGAACAAGATTTAAAAAAAGCAATGAGTAAATAATTATTTTAACTTAAATTAAATTTTTTAATTTTTAATTTATTTTTTAATTGAGTCACAGTGAGATACACAGTAACAAAGTTGTTCTTAACTGGGTTTCAGTCATATAATGTTCCAACACCTGTCCCTTCACCAGTGTACATTTCCCATCACCAATGTGCCCAGTTCCTCTCCCACCCCAACCTGCTCTATGGCAGGCACTTTCTCTTTCAAATTATTCTAGCAGTTCACTATAGTCATCAAACAAGATTTTTGTAACTCAGTAGTCAACAACCAGAAAAATGCTCAGTTATGATTTTCGGGGTAGTGCATACTTAAATTTAAGTCTCTTGCAAAGGGCAAAAAAGTGAGGTTTTTGACTATATATGATCTCACTGTGCAAAGTGTGACCCTCTGATGCTGCAGAGCATGGGGGCGGGTAGTCATCGTTCAAGTGCTCTCAATGCCCCAACAGTACACGGAATAGCAATGAAATAAACATGGAAAATCGGTACCTTGAGCAGATGCAACTTTCCTCCAGAACTTCTTGTGCAAATTAAAAAGTGTTTGGTAAATAAGAAGCACTGTCTTTCTCCTTCCTTTTTCAAAGACAATGAACCCAGGCGAACTTTGCTAAGTTTCCCCTTCTCAACAGAGGGTACTTGAATAAGAGAACCTGGTAATCACAAAAAATTAAGAATACACAGGGATTAGAAGCCTGGGAAGTGAAGAGCCCATATTGATGCAACAAACATGGAGATTTATTTCCCATGATTCCAAGAATTTAGTTGACTAGAACTTTAATGCAAGTGAATCCCCTAAATATTTAGCTACATGGTGGGAAAATAAGTTTGAAAGAAGTAAACTGAATTCAAAGAGAAAGGCAAGTGACCCTTGGGCATCTGATCTCAATAAACTTATGTCCTTATACATACAGGAGCTGGAGAGATAGTCCAGGGAATCAGGCACTTCCCTTGCATCCCTCTGACCCAGCTTGACTCCTCGGCAGCAAATAGGGTCCCCTAAACACTATCAGGGGTCACTCCTGAGCATAGAGCCAGGAATTAACCTCTGAATACTTCCAGGTATAACTCAAATGCCCCCCACCTCATTCCCTGAACCCAAAGAGGAATAAGGTACGTATTATATAATTACATATTGAAATTCAATAACACAATTGAAGCAAACAGAATTTATACTTCCTTAAAATTAAAGGTAAGTAACATACTAAGATACTGTTACTTAATTCTTTAATAAAGTACAATACATGTAGATTGTACAGATATATAAATTATAAGATCAATATAATTTAGTTAAAGACTATGTTTAAAAAGTAGCTAGTTCAGGTTGCATTTAAAATATATGTAAGAAAGGTCTTTCTAGAATGACTGGGGACATAGCTCAAAGGGCCAGGCATTGCTTTCCATTCAGCAGGCCTTGGTTCAAATTTTGGCACACCAAAGGCCCTTGAGTACCACAAGTGACCTCCAAGCACAGAGCCAAGAAAAATCCTGGCAACTGCCAGGTATTACCCACCTACCTGCACTCTGCCCCACCTCTCACAACTAAATCTCTGTAGAATATAGATAGATAGAAAATAAACCATGCAAAACACATACACAGAATAAACATAGCTTTCACTTGATTGAAAAATTACACAAATATTTTATATAATCTCTCTCTAATCACAATCCCCCTCCCACCCAAATAAAATTCTAATCTAAGTTAAATGCCAAGACAAAAAGTATTGGGGCTAAGAGATAACACAGAGGTTAAGTCTCTTGCCTTGCATACAGCTGACCTTGGTTCCATCTGTGGTACCACATACTGGTTCATTGAGCATTGCCCAGAGTGATCCATGAGCACAGTGCCAGGAGCAACCCCTGAGCACTGCTGGATATGCCCCTCCCCGGAAAAAAAAAGGAAAAAGGAGTACTAACAGATTATTACAAACCCCTTACTTCTGACTTCTGAAATGTCCAGAGTTGGTGCTATTTCTACTTTTGGTTTAATTTAGTACCTACCCTAAATGCTTTCTTATGAAAGCTCATATCAATCTCATAAGAATCATTAAATACACATTCAATTTTTAAATACTATCAATGGTCATCACTATGATGTGAAATTACAGGCAATTTTATATGTCCCTTCATATATTTTCTGGGTGATCTGATTAGTTTTTTAATGATCAGAGATTTTTTTTAAAGGCAACAAAGTCACTCTTCATCATCTTCTTCATCTATGTGTGACAGTAAACCTATAAGATTGGAGTGTTCATCAAATGTTAGTATTCAGACAGGGATGTATCTGATAGCATATATTTTGTACCAGGGACTTTAAGATGTGCTTGGGATGAAAAGTTCTTGTTTCCCGGGGCTGCCAGAAGTAAAGGAGGAAAAAGCTATCAGAGTCTAAGACAAGCAAGGAAGCAATCCTGGGGGAGAATGTGGGGCGGGGAAACAGAGTGACAGAGTGGAGGAAGGCTTGATTTCACAAATAAAGAACTGAGAAGAGGAAGTGAAGGAAAGAGGTGAGGCATATGGGAGCAAAATGTGCCGAGAATGCAGGTAGCAAATAACTAACTTTGGAGAATGGAGAATGAAGGAGCCTGGAAAAAGCAGAAGGCACAATTCTTAGAGAAGTAGAAGGGCACATAACAGTAGCAAAAGGATTGCACTCCTGGAGGGGTCACAGGATGGAACCAAAAACTTGAAGAGACATTTCAGAAGAGATGAGTCATCCCCTCATTTTACAAATGAAGAAATTGAGACCTGGAAGATGAAGGAGTCATCCAAGAGTCACACCAAATTGAATGTCACAGCCAAGAGATGGCAGAGGATTCGGCAACATTAAAACGGGGCATCTGGGGAGGGGGAGTTAGTGGAAAGGGACGGAGCATCACATCTTTCATGTGAAATGACCAGTTTTATCCCTGGCAGTCCCTGTGCCTCCCCACTCCAGCACCGCCAGACCGAGTTGCACTGCACTATTAACCCAAACACCAAACCCTAATAAGGCCCACGCTGAGAAGCTAAGTACTGTGAAGCGTGGTCCCCAGGCACCTGAGCACCGCTGGGGAAGCCCTCCCACCAAAACACAAACCTGAAACTTGGAACAGATGGGAAAAGCCGGTGTGTTCTTGGCTTTTGGTTGTTAGTGATCCAAGCAGGTGAGCTAGGGTAGCACAAAAGACTAAGGCTTCAACCAACCTCTTGATTGACAAAAGGCTGTGGAGTCATCTTCAAAAGGGATATAAGTCAGGCTCTGAAGGCTTGATAAAAACATGTTCATTGGGGGCTGGAGTGATAGCAAAGCGGATAGGGTGTTGCCTTGCATGTGGTCTACTCGGGTTAGATTCCCAGCATCCCTTATGGTCCCCCGGGCACCGCCAGGAGTAATTCCTGAGTGCATGAGCCAGGAGTAAGCCCTGTGTATTGCTGGGTGTGATCCAAAAAGAAAAACAAAACAAAACAAAAATCATTTTCATTGGTAGAAGTTTCTAGCATTTAATGATTTTTGCAACTCAAATGCTACAAAATACACTCTTAGCTCAGGTATCAGCAATTATTTTGTACTTCAGTTTTGGTGTAAAAAATGTTTCCTTGGCAACTGCACAGTAATAAGTGAAAAATCTATAAGTGTTCGCTCAAAACCAAGTAGACCATGGGCAATTAGTATGAAATAAAATGCATATATTTCTGAATTAAAAAATAAATATTTCTGAACTAAAGGTACTTCTGGAGTAAGCAACTTCAGTTATATTGACTAGTTTACATAATAATCATGATCAGAATAAAAACATGTTAAGTGTATTTTTTTCACCTTATGATGTAGCAATATCATCATGAGACTCGAAGATTCTTCTCTAGTATTAAATTAGTAATTGTTCAGTTAACAAAATATTGCTAAAATAATATATTGTATCTTGGTGATCAGTCTATGTAACAATTGGGGGTCCACTTACAGCAAATCTTATGCTTTTTCAAAAACCAAATTCCCACAAGGGGTGGGGAGTAACAGGCATTCAAGAATGACTTATGCCCTTATTCTTAATTCCACACAGGAGTGAAAAAGAATTTTTAAAATTTCCAGATTACTGGGCTGGGCATTTGAGAAGATATAACCACTGTAAATTCTATGTTTTAACTTTAAATAATGGTACATTGAAAGTACATAATAGAGAATCTGATGGGTATTAAAGTACCAACCAAGACTGTCTCATTTGCAATGCATTTCACTCTGAATTCAGTTATCTCTATTTAATTTTTCTGATTCACATTTCTATAAAACTACATGAACTATGCACAATGGATTTTGCATAAGGTCTAAACTTAAAGTCCCTTTACCATTTAATAAATATTAATATATATTTTGCAATATTAAAAATATTAAGTCTAAAATTTGAATCTCAGTTTTGAGAGTTGATGTCACAATCTCACAGACACTAGTCTAGACGCCTTTGTGTGCTTCAGTTCATTTCATCTTTACAAGTCTAATAAGGTTAGTATGACTATTAACTCAGGGAGAAGAAACTGAGGCAATGACAGGTTAATTAAATTCTCCAGCTGGAGGGCAAACAAATACAGAAGGCAGAATTTGACCTCTACTAGCATGACTGGACTGTCTTCCTATTATTATCTCAGACACTTATATATTCATTCACCAAACTTTGAATAGGCTTTGAAAAGCAAATGAAACATCAGACCACAGGTACAATACAGACATTCTACTTATCAACTGATTAAAACTAGATTCAATTTACAATAAAATTTATGTTATTTCAATCTCAAAACTTCTGTGGATTGACATTCAAGACTGGCTTGTTCTGAGGAGGCCTCTCGATGACCTAATGACATCTGTTTCCTAGTCCTCACAATGAAAATCCATTTAACATTAAAATCATGCACATACACCCACATTTCACCACTGCTGCTGCTGTGTCGGCTCCTCTGCCGGCCCTGTTTCAGAGGCTCGGAATTAAGTCTTGAAGCAGATCAACTAGCAGCAAAAGTTTCTCAGATGCGCCATTCACCAGCTGAGACCTCCAGGGCCACTTCAGGAAGGGGTGGGCAAGTTCTCACCTGACCAAGGCCAGCAGCCACGCTCACACCCTAGAAGCTGCTGCTGTGTTTATGGCCAGACTCCACAGCCTCATGACTGAGCTCCACAGAGATGTGAAATTGCTGAAAATTTCATGGACACCAGATATTTTTTTGGCTGAACATGCTAGGTCTTTTTCGAGTAGGGGTGGGTGATCTCCCCCAACCTCCCTGGACTTCCAGAAGCCTTGGTGGCCATACCCATGTCCTACTGCCACAGCAAGGTAAACTCACTACACAGTTAAATATTCTGGATTTTCTGGAGCAATATCTCCAAACTCTACAATACTGAGGTCTCAGTAGGAGTACACCAGATTGGATGGAAATGCAAAGTTTGATGGGAATGTAAAGTAGAAGCCAAGAAAGTTGAACTAACAAAAACATTAACACAGAAGGCTCAACTAGCAACAAAGGCTTAGTAAACCTCAGGCAAGGACTTAATATCCTCATAGTGAGACATAACAATTTTCACAAATTTTCTTTTACTGAAGTATTTTTATCACTCCACTAACCATTTAGTGGTAACAAGCAATATAGAATAAATTGTTTTGGACCTGACACTGGGGCAGGCTTGAGGGGTGATTGGCAAAATGGAGGCAAAGGTAGAGGGTTTGGTATTGGAATATTGAATGCCTGTAACAAATGCATCATGAATAACTTTGCAAACCATCATGTTTAAATAAAATGGGAAAAAAATAAAAAGATAAAGTCATGCACAAATTTCTACATAAATATATGTACACATACCCAACACACTTACACACTCTAATAGTCTTCAAATCATTCATAAATGTTAAGATCAAATATTGGAACATAATTTGAAAAATATTGTAAAAAGTGTCTGCCATAGAGGCAGGCTGTGGGAGAGGAGCTAGAGGAAAACTGGGGACATTTGTGGCAGAAAATGTGCACTGGTGAAGGGCTGGTTGTTGGAATATTGTCTGACTGAAACTCAGTCATGAACAACTTTGTAATTATATATTTCACAGTGATTCATTCAATAAAATAAAATAAATAAATTGTAGTTTTATAGAAAATAGAATCACTAAGAGTTTAAAAGAGTAGAAAACTAAAATCTCAATGGATCTTGAAGCCAATAAATACATTTAATTAAAGTGATAACAGAAACAATCACAGCAGAATTAGACAAAATTTTCAAATTGTCTGTGATTAGATTACTTGCAGTTCCAGATAAAGGTCTGATTTTTTTAAGTCATCTTTATTGAATAATTACTTAAACGGATTAACCAAACCATGATACAGAAAAAAATGCACCAACAGGCATCATCATATCAATATCAATATAATAACATTGAAATATTAAGACCTCAGAAATGCCTTAAATGTATGGTACAGGACAAGGAATAAAAAGCATCTGGGCATGAGTCACAAGACTGTTGGTTCCCAATGTATTTCTTCTAGTTACGGGCAATTGCCTTCTACATAAGCCAATTATGACTTAGTCAATATATTCAATTTTCCAGCATTTTTTCATTGACAGTTTCTTCAAATTTAGATCAGAATTGTCTACGCGTGTAGAAATAATTATTTATGCATAAGAATACTTTTCAATCATAAGTCCTTTTAGCTAGGTACAGAAACTTTTGTTTCCATTCTCACATACTATGCAGCTCAAGTCAATTAGCAAACATTTTTCAGCAAACTCAAAAAAAAGATAAAGAAAAAACAAAATACAACACCTTACAATCAAAATGTCAATTCAACAAGCAATTTAGTTGAATCCAAGACAAATCTTTCCTGTTATCTATAATGGAAATCAGCCTATCAAACAAGATAAAATTTATACACATTGCCCTTCTCAGTTATAATTATGGGGCGAGACAGTCATGCAAACACGAGCTCACAACATATAAAAGGATGAAACCCATGCACCAAGAGCAAGAGGCCTTGGAAATGAGGAGGCAGGTGAACTCACTCTTAACCAGAGAAGAAAAGAAGAAAATTCTAAAAGGCTCCTCAGAGGCATCAGACTTGATCCTGGGAGCACACGCCAACCGTCAATAGGCACACAAACACAGACAAGGGCATTTCTGATGCTCAGTCTGGGAACAGCACAAGTAAAGGCACAGAGGCAGACATGAGCCTTGAAAGCAGGAGGCTCAATATGGGGAGACAGTTGGTCTCAGAAATGGAGGAGACACAGAGGAAGGCCTGGAGTTGCTAACATCCCATTCCATTACTATTTGGAGAAAAATGAATATCGAAAGTCAAAATGAGTAAACGTTATCCTCACCTAAAATAGATTTCAAAATTTTAACATATGTGTGGTTTATCTTCTTATAAACATACAATAACAGCATGCACTGAATTTCTTGAGTATTCTGTGCAAAAAGCAATGTGCATGGTACGAACAATGACTTGTTTGATGAGGTGAAGAAATGTGTTTTAAGCATCATGTTTTTGTCCATAACAGAAATGCAAATACCATCAAATGAGACTGGCATACATAAGCGTGGATCTACACTCAAGTTTCATTCTAGCTTTAAATACATGCGCCAGTCTCTCCAACTTCAACATTCCTACACATGTGAGAGATGGCCTCTTAAGCCATTTCCACAGGGTCCGTGGCCCTCCCTTGAAAATCTTCAGCACTTAAAGAGAATTTGGAATATGGTTTGCTGCGTGCACTTTGGAATCAGAGCCATAGAGGAATGGGCACTGGTAGGTAATTGCTTTTCCACAGTTTTCGGCACAAGAATCTTCCAATTCTTCGACACTTAATTTACTGGGTGATGCCCCAAAGCACACCCCACAGACATGTGACCTTCGTCGTTCCTGTAGTGTGGCAGGAACAGACCATGAAGAATGTCAGTTGGCAAGTGGGGGGAACCAACTGAATCAAATCATGTCCTGTGGGGCTGCTGCAGAAGTGCTGATGAGAAATGGGAATAAGAGACAGCTGTTCTCACTTCGGACAGTGTCCCCCGGGCTACATGAAAGCGCTTTGAGCAGGGCAAGTTTCTCTTGGATCTTGGCCTGGGTGTCATCGCCACCTGACGTGGCCACTCTCATCGGCCAGGCCGATCTGTCCTCCTGGGCGCTGCTGAGAATGTCCGTTGTACTGAGGAGAAGGGTCCAGTCAGAATGTAATCTACCGTCCCACTTGTGCTTTACTATTATTGTGTTGCTGTTTTTCATGGCCCCTGAAAAGAAACAGCACAGAAGTGGGCCTCAACCACGCGCTCGGTCACGGCCCATGGGGGTGCCCCGTGCGAGCAGCAGCGGGCACATAACTAAACCGCGTCTGCTCCAGAATGCTTTCCCGGACCTGCTGGTGACAGTGCGCCTGTGGCAGATGTCGCCGGATGGCAGGTGTGTGGAACATGCGCTTACCTTGGCGGATGAAGGTTTGGCTGGTGTCCAGCAAAATGTCACAGCCTTCAACGATCATTCTTTCGATGGCCAGGTTTTTCCTTATGTTCTCGGTGTCACTCACTTCATCATGCATGATCCTGTCAGAGACAGCACACACAGGGGCACAGTGAGAGTTTTCTCCTGTCTGTGACAGTGAGCAAGCCAAGAAGACCTTCATCTGGGAGGCCTGGTTTCAAATTATGTCAGCTTGTGGGGAGCCAGGGGTACAAAGACCGGACCTTGAGGCTTTGGTCAAATAAAAAACCCAGCATGGACCAGTGGTCAATGAATATCCTGAGAAAGCAGCTTACCAGAGAAACAGGGATGCAATAATATAATATTTTATGAACAATTCCTTTCATTGAAATTGGGCTGTCCTTTCTTAAAGTCAGAGTAACTTATACCTTTTAGCCCATATAAACTAATGGAATACAGCTATAATCTCCTGAAACACTGAAAAATTACTGATAAAACAAAAATATACATTGCTTAGCTTCTTCCCAAAGATAAATAAGAAAATTGCATTTAAAAATCATTTGGTGGTGGATAGAGAGAAGAAAGGGGTGAAGACACTTTTCTTAAATGTGGAAGACCCCAGTTCAATCCCTGGTACAAGATTGCTGGAAGTTACCTCTGAATACAGAGCTGAGAGCAGCCCCTGAGCACCACCATGTGTGACACAAACCTTCCACCCACAAAAAAAAAGTTTAATTAAATAAAAATAATTTTCCATTCTGTTGAAAGAAAATTAAATCTTCAACTGAAATATATACCTAATCTTAATTACATAAATTCACTTACTATAATCACATATTTTGAAGGGGCCATACTTAAGAGTGCTCAGGCCTTACTCCTGGCTCTGCACTCAGAGAGTACTCCTGGCAATGCCTTAGGGACCATTTGGGCTGCCAAGGATGGAACCCAAATTAGTATGTGCAAGGCATGCGCCCATCCTGATGAACTATCGCTTTAGTTCCTATAAACACATTTTCAAAGACTGTTTTTTGTTAAAGTTCACATGCAGGGTGCCTCAGGGCCATTTCATGAGCCAGCACTTAATATCCAGGTGAATCTGAAAGACTGGGTGGGTGGTGTCTTGCTGCCAATTTCCTGGACACATGCATTGCATTTCCACAGAAATTAATGCTGCATTCCAAGATGAAGACTTTATTGTGAGTAAACTCCTACCTGGAAAGCTCCTCTAATTTTGACTTAGCAAACTCCAGGCTTTTCCTCTCCACATGTTCATGAGGTGTATGAGCTAGGAGCTCATGCAGTGTGATGATATACCTGGGAATCTAAAACACAAAAGCCACGTGAGCAAGAAGTAGGGACCCAGCACCCTGAGATCCAGAACACTGGGTCACTCTCTTCTGCACCATCCTCATCTCTGAGAAGCTCCTTCTGACAGTTCTGATTGTTTTACAAATATGTACGTATGTATGTATGTATGTGTATATAAGCATACATTTAACATAATATTTAATGTAAAATTTTCTTCATATCACACACTGTCACACTTTCATCCCGTTGCTCATTGATTTGCTCAATCGAGCACCAGTAATGTTTCCATTGTGAGACTTGTTACTGTTTTGGCATATAAAATACACCACAGATAGCTTGCCAGGCTCTGCTGTGCAGACGGGATACTCTCAGTAGCTTGCCGGGCTCTCCAAGAGAGTGGGAGGAATAGACCCCAGGTCAGTGCAAGGCAAACGCCCTACCCACTGTGCTATCGCTCCAGCCCATATATGATAATATACAGCTACATCTTAGTTTTATTATAGCTAAGGTAACATGGTTAAAATAATGTTAACATTTACAGCTTAGATTTCAAATATGTTTAAAATGAACTACACTCCGGGCCTGCAGCACAGCAAGCCAGAGAATGCTCCAGACCCCAGAACAGGCCAACAACACCGGGGCGCCAGACGGAGAAGGTACAGCCAGCATGCCTTCTCCAGATGGAACCCCGGCGACACTGAGCTTCTACTAACACAGCTCCAGTATGTGGGACTGGGACATCTCTCCAAAATGAGTGGGGGCACTGGAACAGGGTGGTGCCAGCCCAGTCTCCAGCCCGCCCTGCTGCCGGAAGTCACGCCCTCAACCCACCCTCGGCGCCATTTTGCCACAACAGTCAGCAGCAAGAACTCCGGCGGCACCACAAGCTCCAGAATGCTCCAGACCCAAGACGGGGCCAGCAACACTGGGGTGCCAGACGGAGAAGGTGCAGAGACCCCGCCCTCTCCAGATGGAGTCCCAGCAACACTGAGCTTCTACTAACATGGCTCCGGTTTGTGGGACTGGGATATTTCTCCAAACTGCATAAGCGGCTGCGTGACCTTTTCTGATATCCAAAGAAAAGGCTCAGGAACAGCTCCGCCACTCCTAAATGGCCCTTATACCAGAGGCACAGAAACCCAAAGGCTGCTGGCAGCTACACTCGTGGACTTTGACCTAAACTACAGTCCTGTGCAGTCCGGGAAGGGAAAGAGTTTTTGTCCTCGTCCTTTTCCCCTCTCGGCAGCATGGCGACTGCCACCGTTTAGTGCCAATTGAACAGAGAGGTAGGAGCTTGCAGTGATGGGACACATGGGGAATCTCGTGATGCAGGGCGTGGGGGTGCGGGGGCAGAACCGGCCCTGCTTCCTGCCCTAATGAGACCCCAGTGGCCTCCCATGCACAGCTCCCCTGCTCCTGAACAGCCATGATCCCAGAGGTACACAAACCAATCTCAGAATGCAGCGGCTGCTGGCAGAAATATATCTGGACTTAATACCAGAATCCCAAAACTGGGTGGCCAATTTCACGACCGTGTAACATCATATGCTCATTGTTATCAACAATAGAAAACATATGATCTAATGATGCCATTCTGACAGGTCTGACTGTTGGGGGAAAAACTCCAAATAATGATAGTGAGTTTTCGGTCAAAAATTAAATGTTATCATAGCAATGAGAGAGTTAATTGAAAATCATCTGCCACATAGGCAGAGGGGGAGAGGGAGGGAGGGTCTCTGGGGTTCTTGGTGGTGGATCATGTGCACTGGTGAAGGGATGGGTGTTTGATCATTGTATGACTGAGACTTGATCCTGAAAGCCCTGTAACTGTTCTTACAGTGTCTCAACTAAAAGCATAAAATAAAAAAATAAATAAATAAATAAAATAAACTACACTTCCATCTTCTCTCTCTCTCTCTGTCTCATGAAACTTCATCAAGAAAACATGAATATTATTACAACAAGCAACTGTTTCTTTAGATTTTAGTTAAATATCAACAAATATTTCTTACAGATCATTTTAAAAGCTTGACTCAAAAATAGATAACTATTCTCAAGTTACCTGAATCTGTATGTAGATTTATTTGACTCTTATGACATATTTTTTTCTTTTTGGGGTCACACCCAGCGATGCACAAGGGATACTCCTGGCTTTGCACTCAGGAATTACTCCTGGCGGTGCTCAGGGGATCATATGGAATGCTGGGAATTGAACCCAGGTCAACCGCATGTAAGGCAAACACCCTACCCGCTGTGCTATGGCTCCAGCCCCTCTTATGACATCTTGATCATACTTTGTCTCAACTTATCCTTTTAGCAGTGAAAAATATTTTCAATTATATTATTTATTTGCATGTTATTTTTGTTTATTATCCAGCTACCTACCTAAAAGCTATCAAACATAGAAAATTCATCAACATTAGGAAGGTTTAAACAGACCACAGTAGAGATTTATCTCACGTTAGAGTGATTCCACATGCTTATGTTTTTCTGGCTAATGAACTAAAATTTTGTAGACAGTAGGAACTGTGGGTTTAATTTTTCACTTCCAATTTTGGGTCAGTTCAAGTGCTTGAGGTTGCACACACATCCAACACACCAGCAATATAAGAATTATTTCCCCCTTCCCACATTTGACTTTCTTAGAAAGGAAGCAAATGAAATAAAGCAGGAAGAAAGTTGAAAACTTGTGCAGGATGGACTCAGCCTAAATAGCAGAGCCAGCCATGATTTAGGTTCTAAGTGGTAACACACCCACTGCGAATTTCTTCTGCAGGTAACGAAATCACTCGGCACTTGCAAGTGCCGAGAATGATGAAAATAAAGCCTCTTCCCAGGGCCTATGGGCCGCTCCTTCCCATTCTGTCCTTCAGTGTTGCAGTCTATATCCACAAATTGACTTTTGTTCACATGCAGATTGCGGCCTTCACGCAATTTGTAATGAGTACCCATGTTTATGCACAGGCACATCTGCACAGCAGCACCATCAAGCACAGACGTGGCTCTGCAGCTCTTGTTGTGGGATCATGACCTGGGGATGCCATCAAGTCAGGGTTTCAGAATCCAGAGAGATTCCTTGGTCCTGGGAAAAGGGGCTTAGGAGACCCCTCTACTGCAGAGCAGATGGAGAGACTTTAGGCCCCCCTATCCTGTAAACTTTACAATAAGATAGCCTTGAGAGCAGTTCCACTGGGTGAACCTGCCTGGGACATGCTTTCAAATACTCCTTTTGCACCAGGCCACGATTGATGCAAGTTTGCCTTGAAGTCAAGAATTCTACAAAAAAAAATCAAGGCAATGTACCCAATTTTTCATAACAAAGAAGGCAGGAGTGGGAGAGCCTGACTACTTATAATGCACTGAAAGCCCACAAAACTAAGTTTAGTCAATAGATTCATGATCCTCCCCCATTAATTAAATCTATTTTAGAGAGTTTCTTGGCTAAGATTCAAGTGGATGGATTTGAAATTCAGTAACTGGCCCTTTCCACTTTCTGGTGGGGGAACAAACAAATCTGAGACTGCCAAAAAGCTGGCAAAGGATGTTCTGCAGAAAAGTATCTGTCTCACCAAAGGACTCATCTGTATAGCCATGAGCTGATCATAAATCTGTTCCCCCCAAAACCCAAGACTCAGTACTGTCTAGATGAATCATAATTCTGCTTTCAATTACGGAACAATACTTGTCACATTACAGACATTAATTAGCATGCTCTCCAATTACAGTAAATAGGTGACTAGAGCAGCAAAAGCTGCTTTCTGGACAACATCCAATCAGCCAGTCTTGTCAGAAACTGGTTTCATCACTGGCTCACCTATGAACTTAGGAGCAGCTGAAGCCAATTTACAATTCCAGCCAAGCCACTGTCTTTGCTAAATAAAAACAGTTGATGACTACATTATTTTCTATAACACATCTCTTGCTGACACTTGCACTTACTTGAATTATGTGAGTTTATCTAAGGATAAATTCACAGCATATTCAAACCCCACAAATCCACCATGTGTCCAGAGTTCAACACAGTTCATTAACAAGAGCATCTGACATCGTCAAAAGGTCCAAAAAGAGGTAGAATCGCAAGCTAAAAGGTGCCAATCACCTCTTTCCATCTGCCCCCATACAACCCCTGCCTGCATCTCTATGTTCAAGAAAAATTTCTGTACCAGAAGATCCTTAGTGGCATGGACCAAGGTCAATTTTTTCCATTGTGGCTCTACAGCAAGATTACATAACGCTCAGCCTCGGTCCTTCACATCCAGCCTACACAGGAGCAGGGGGAAAGTTCAGAAGTTCGACAGCTAGTATATACAGAAGGGAGTAGCTATGTCAGGTCCATGTGAGGAAGCAAAGCCTTTATGAATATTTCACCTCATTGGTAAAAGGACCAAAAGGAAATGAGAAAAACAATGAATCTAGTATGGAAAAACATCACTCAAACTTTTAGAAAGGGCTATTCTCTCTGCATTTCCCCCACCCACATGTTTCTTATGATTACTCCTAGAGAGAAGGGCCTGAACAAGATAAAGAGAACTGAGGAGCAAGAGGCCCTTTGAAGCAAACTTTAATGATTTCCCATCTTGGCGTGCTGAAAATAGTTGCAGGAAAGCAATAAATAAGAGTGTAATTCAGAACTCTTTCAATTGGCATGTTTATTGCAGTTTGACCAATTCCAGAAAAGTTACTTTAAGTTTGAGACTTTTTGTTTCAGAGGAACCATTCTAGGCAGGTGAGAAGACAGAAAATCTCAACATCTGACCTCTCTTTAAGTTTTGGGGTATGGGGCTTGCCCATTGGGGGGTTCATAGGAGGTCCATTGTAACACTATGCAGTTATCCACCCTAACTTCTAGAACCAGTGCACTCCCCTAGAAACATAGCATTGTAGTCTACAGCTTAGCTTCAGCCCTAATTTGCAGTTGAGGGCACAGTCAGTGTTGTTCAGGGCTCTTCCTTGCTCTGAGCTCAGGAGTAGCCCCTGCTGATAATTGGAGGACTGTCTGGGGTTGTGGCATACAATCAGAACAGCACACAGGAAAGTTCCTTATCTCCCATCCTATCTCTCCAGCCTCCCAATTATAAGATTATGAAATGAAGATATAAATGGGCTCAATTTACCCATTGTTATGATTGAGAAGACTCCTAAATATCTCTTAACACTTTCCAGTCCAATGTTCCTTTTTTTGGATATTATGTACATGCCTTGATGTCAATCACAATGCCAAGTCATTGTTATTGGGCTAAAATTTTAGGGTGAGAGGACAGACAGGTCAGGAAAGGAAAGGTTTATTACGAATTTCTCAGAATTGGTAAGAATTTACCAAAGACCTTTCCAAGGCCTTACCTATAGTCAACTTTCTTTTGACACCTAACCTAAAGTGCAGGTGCCATTTTAAAAGACATTCTTAGTAACAGGAATTTAACAGGAATTTTAAATAGCACCTGGAAATACATCAATGGGCTGACAGAGAGATTCCTGAATGTTCCATGTGCTTTCACCACAACTCTGCTTTTGTATATTCACCTGAATTGGGATTACTGAACAGATACAACTGAAGGTACCACATTGATACCTATAGCAATTTCTAAAGTTACCAATAGAATCCAAAGAGCATTGCATTTCATAAATTTTATTTCACTGTAGATAAAAAGTTAAACTATAATTTGGTATATGATAAGTAAAAATATGTAAGGAATTTTTTACTTTGAAGTTTTTCTTGTAACATGTTTCCTCAGGGAGACCAAGAGTTCAAGCAATTTAGTTCCATGTAAATATACAAAAACAGTATAAGGTTTCACTATACTTAAGTAATTTCAAGTGCATCCTTTCTGTTTTCAAAAATCTTAACTAAATTTCTATGGTGACTTCCAAGATTTCAAGCTGGATTGACAAACTTTAAGACAAACAATTATGAGCCAGAGCAACATTTCTTTTGAGGCTACAAAATGATTGGCTGGGGCCAGCAATGCTTGTTCAGAGGGACAAAGCTCTCCACATAAACCCTAACAGACATGATGGGAGAACGAGTTTACCATATGACAAGCTGGAGGCCTGGCTAGGAGCCCCATAAATTCCACAATGGGAACACTCAATGCTTTTCCAAAAGAACAGAATAGACATTGTTCAAAAGGACAAGAGATTCAAGACACATTTTGGCCTCTATAATTCTTACTCAAGGGTTCTAAATAGTAGTCATAGATATACAGGAAAGAATGCAAGCGTATATGATCCCTTAGGTTGCCTTAATGCCCAAAAGTGAACATCAGGACAAGACCCAGCCTCACCATGGCACCTGAGGAGGGGCCCAGTGTCCTCAGCCCAGCCACAGCCCCAGGCTCCTAAGTCACTGCCACTCTGTGACCAAGGATAGAGCTCCAGTCAACAGACACTCAACAGCAACCACAACAGGACAGGGAGGATGGGAAGGAAAACAAAGATCTTCCCAGAAATCTCTCCACTCCCTGGGAACCTTTTATGCAACTAACATACACTGGAACATTTGCACAGCATCCTATTTCTGTAAACCTAATAATATTTTTAAACATGCTGGAGGAGGAGACACCATGGAAGAAATCTGTGTGTGGAAGCTTTCTGTAAGCGAAAATTGTGTTGCTTTTCAACAAAATCATGCCTGATTTATTTGCTTCCAACATGTCTGGTTTTCTTACACACACAAGTCAAAGACGAAGTGTGTGGCTTAGGTTTGTTTATCTCGGGGTCCAGCTCAAAATGACAGAGGTTGTCTAGGTGCAGAAATTCCTCACAAGAAATCCTTTCCTGTTTTGCCCTGGTCACCCAAAGGTACCAGACTCTACGACTCTCAGGTGGGGGCCAGTGAGGTCATGTCCCAGATGACTCACCTGAAACATCGGGTAGGTCAAGAACGTTTCCAGCATCCTCCCCTCACATGCAGGGTTGGCCTCATACTGCTTTAAGAGTTTGTCAAAATCTCTGTTTTGCTTACAATTGGCAAGCACCTGGAGGCTGTACTGGTGATTACGCACAAACTCCTGATAAATGTTCAACATGGGAAGCAAAATATCGAAGAGATCAGCTGGAAAGAAGAAAGAAACAAGGTCATTTTTCTTTGTGCTTGGTCATTTTCTCAGGTACAAGGAGAGACCGTTCATACAATGAGAATGGCAGAGCGACTTATGAGTTCCACTCAGGCACCCCAGTTCTGGGTCCCGAATGACTGATCTCATAGAATGCACCCTGGGCACCCTGGGGCTAAGCCCAACGTACTCCCAAATAAACTGACAAGTTAAGGGGAAGGTGGAAAGATAATAACTACTGAAGCAGGGCCTAAAGAGTAATAAAACAAACTCCCAAGGGCTCGTGAGGCTCATCAATAGGGAGATTTGGCTTCGGAAGAATAACATTCAAGTTATTTTACTGTACTTCAAGTCATAGAAGGATAAAAATCCTTACTCCTCTGCTGCAGGCACTCACCTAATATCAAAGTAGGCCAGTTTGCTATCCTTGCCTTCAGTCCTTGATGAAATATTTCATGAAGAAACATGATTGTTTCACTATTAAAAAAAAACAACAGAAAATGTCATTAGTGTAAATCATCTGTGTTGTTAAAGTCCTCTTTAACATAAGGACAGAGAACCGTTTTTATACCAAGGGCCATTTGGAGATATTTATAACTTTATTCATAGATCATACAATCAGGCAGATAGACATGGGCAGTAGAAAAAAGCATCATGTATATCCCACGAAGTACTAGGACCAGACCCCAGAATTTCACAGGCCTTGTATGATTTTTTTGTGCTGGACATCTCCCACCCGTGCTATCACCTTAATAAAAATATAAGACACCCTGAAGTCTCTAAACTATAAACCCAACCATAATATGTATCATTCTACTTCCCTACAGTAATTTACTTTTCAGACATTTACTTTGTGATTTTGAAAATCACAAAGAAAATCCTGTTAAGCTTCATATATTGCAAGTCAGTCAGTTCTAAATCATAGTCATTTAATCCTCTTTATCATTTATAATAAAAATGGATTTTTACTGTCAGAATGTAGCACGTCAACTGATGATCACAAAGTTAACTATGATCCTTTTATTTTCTTCAGACCTGATTCTAGATGATAACTTAGAAAAAGGTCTCTTTCATTAAAAAATGAATTTTGACAGGAGAAAGGAGGAAAAATTCCATAGTGAAGATGTGACAGAACTCTACTGTACTCACTCTTAGGAAACTCAGGACATAACTGCAAGAGTCTTTTTAAAAGAATGGAGCCAGGCTGGAGCTATAGCACAGTGGGTAGGGTGTTTCCCTTGCACATGGCCGACCTTGGTTCGATTCCCAGCACCCCCATATGGTCCCCTGAGCACTTCCAGGGGTAATTCCTGAGTGCAGAACTAGGAATAAACCTGAGCATCACTGGGTATGACCACAAAAGCAAAAAATAATAATAATAAAAATTAAAAAATAAAAATAATGGAGCCAATTCAGACTCTAAAATAAGCACTTTGAGTGAAATGGGATCTAAATTCCTATAAGGATTAAGTGTAGTTTTCAAAATCAAATAGCCTTTGCTTCCCCCTTACTAGAATTTACCTACCAGAATAAGCCTCCCAAGGTCTTTTCTAAGCAAACACATCAACACCATCAAATAAAGAAGTTCACAACAGGAGATAAATTGATTTTAAGTCAAGTCCTAGCATAAGAAACACTTGACTATTTCCAAATGTCCCATGAAACAAAGAGACACTGTTTAAAAATGATAATTTTAACTAAGCAGGATTTGCTATTAAAAGATTTTACTCAAATCAAGTGTGGTAGATATTGTAGGTCAGTCTCCCAAGCTCCATCCTTTTTGTAGCAGAATATGGGTAGCTCAAACTATTTGTCCTGTGCTCACTTATGGATAGGGTTCTAGATGCAAATTCATTTTCACTCATAAATATACTTGGTGAGACATGCAAGGTGGAAGTGGAAGAACATCTTCCTGCTGCTGAAAGTCAGTTCTAAAGAAGTTACAGTTCAGAGTCCTAAGGGCAGAGTTTAGGGACAATTTCTGAGTTCTAAAAGTTCCTGGATGGGGGCTGGAATGATAGCACAGTGGGTAGGGCGTTTGCCTTGTACGCAGCCAACCCAAGTTTGATTCCCAGCATCCCATATGGTTCCCTGAGCACCACCAGGAGTGGTTCCTGAGTGCAGAGCCAGGAGTAACCCCTGTGCATTGCCAGGTGTGACCCAAAAAGTAAAATAATAATAATGATAATTATGATAATAATAATAATAAAAGTTCCTGGAAACCAACTGCGTAGATTTGAAAGGCATCTATAGTGACAGGGGTGGTGACAGTTGTTCCGTAATCTCAGTATGGCATCTATGGTGATAGACTCTAGACCTGAGAGGCCAGGGGCAACTGTATGAATTTACTCTTATAGGCCTTTCCATGAAACTCTAAATAATGAATTCACTATATTCAGAGAAGGGGTTATCTTTCCTACATTGAAGAACAGTTGATACATCTACCATCCTATTTGGACACATGAATGGTTAGAAAACAGATGAAACACTTATGCATGTGGATAAGCAGGTTAAGTAAAAACTCTTTGCTGAAACTTAAAATAATGGATCTGACTGGAGACACAGAACACAAGTTAAGATGCTAACCTTACATGCGGTCAGCCTCAGTTCAATTCCTGACAGTGTATGATCTCCCCAATCCCCACCCCACAACCAAACAAATAGACAACAACAACAAAATAATGGGCCCGCCTAGGGCTTTAATTTCAAGGGCAAGGAAAGAAAATCTAGTTAAACAACAGCAATGACAACAAATGCCCTATGTGCGTCATGTTTCACTTCAAAGATCCATTTAGAACTTGGTGTAGTAAACAGCTGCTAATCTGCATGAGGCATAGTGTCTTGACTCTAAAATGAAATTACCATGTCAGACCTGGCCATCTCTGCTGCAGGTCACATAATGCAATGGAAACAATACCCAATGGCAACCTAAACATGTGTGTTTCAGATTTTGAGGCATCCCTTTCAAGGTACATTTCACAGTCCTGGCCTTTACTGCCCATGACAGAAATATCTTCAGAATGCTACAGATATTATCTGAGGATCAAAAGGTTCCTAAGAGCATCTCACACACTAGGTGAAACCACTGGCATCAATGTGAGAAAATAGCTGTCCTTACAACACAAAAGCCTACATTTAATATCATGCTGTTAGATTTTACTCATCACTAATCCTTTTTCATTTATCATCAAATACCTTGAGCCCTTAGCTTTCAAATCTCTGATCTCTTTTCTCCTGTCTTAATTCTTGGTAACTTCAATATGTACACAAACAACATTCCGGTATGATGACCCCTCAGGTTTTTGAACTTCTCTTTTCACAGAAACTTGTCTTCCATTGACCTTAGGCAACAATCCATTGATAGTACTCCAAGGCAGAGGTTTTCAAAGTCTGGTCTGCGGAAAAAGGTCAAACACCACTGCTCTATGTATAATCAATGTCCATAACTGCATCCTGCCCCTTCTCAATTTCAACCACACTATTCTCTAACCACCTTCTTAGTATGGTGTTTATTTATTGCCTTTAGAACTTGACCCTCAAAATTACTTTCACACACCAGGACCTGAAACTACTGGTAGTACCAATTCATTATGTACTTAAAACTCTTGCATTTTCTTTTCCTCCTCCTCCTTTCTCTCTTTCTCCCTCTCTCTCTCTCTCTCTGTCTCTTTCTCTGTCTCTCTGTCTCTGTCTCTCTCTGTCTCTGTCTCTCTCTGTCTCTGTCTCTCTGTCTCTGTCTCTCTCTCTCTCTCCCCCACTCCCTCCCTCTCTCCCTCCCTCGCGCATGTGCAGGGGCTAAAAGAAAGCATGCTTCATAATGACCCTGACTATAAAGTATAACTACTGGTCCAACATGTTAATGTTGTCATGAAGCACAACGTAGTAATTGTATAACACTTCCCTGAGTCCATTTACTCTCTGTTCTCTTTGGTCATCACTACATATCTTTTCCTCTCATCTAACTCCAACACTTCCTTTCCATTTGTCTGAAATCCTTTTACTAGTGTCTATTCCTTAATTGTCTATTCTTCCCTCTCAGACCAATCTCTTGGTTTTACAAGACTTTTGCCTTTTGCCTTTGCAAGTTAGCTTCCAGCAACTCTCACCTCCTCTTTTTTGGCATAATTTTGAATCCCATCTTAAAATATAGACTTCTGTGTTTTATCTTCTGTTTCTTTTCTCATTTATTTTGAGTGGGTGTGGGAGCTCAGGGGCTATACCCAGTGGTGGCTATTCCTGGCTTTGTGCCCAGCTGATTCTTGCTGAGCTTAGAGGACAATAAACTGTATTAGGGATAGAGTCAGGACCAGCTACATACATGAACTACCTCTCCAGCCCCTCTCTGCTTCACCTTATAGCAACATTCCTTGAAGGAGTGTTCTATACCTACTTTCTCTAATTCCACCCTCCTCCTAGATATGCTTTTCACCTTTTATCATAGTTATCAATATGCTCCAATTACTACATCCACAGTAAGCACTTAGTTATCATTTCACTTGACCTCTTCAACATTTATACCCTTTTGCCTTAGTTTCCAAGAAAATACATTCTCCTCGTTTTCCACGTACAACCCTACATGACTCGTCTACACTCTCTTTTACTGACTTGTCATCTTCTTTCTAGCCTCTAAAATGCTTAAAAGTCTCAGGGCTCAGTTCTTGTTCTGCTTCTCTCATTCATCTGTACTTCATTTATAATCTCATTCGGACTAACAACTTTAAGGTTTTGGGAAATAGCATAGGTCAGCTTCTGTTCAATATCTGGCACCACATATGGTCCCCTGAGCACTGTCAGGAGTGACCTCTAAGTACAAAACCAGGCCTAGTCCCTGCATACTGCCAGGTGTGACCCAACCCCTCTCCCCAAATAAACACAAGCTAGCTTTAAATAATACCTGTGTGCCAAAAGAGTCCACATTTATATTTCCCAACAAAGACCCCTTTTGTGAGCTTCAGATTCATATTCAACTGTTACTTACAATCTCCACTTACATGCCTCATAGCCTCTCACAGCAGGAAAATTCCAAGATGAAAAGTCCTCATCTTCTCTTCCCAAACCTGTTCTTATCTCAATCCTCTCCACTTAGTAAACAGAAATACTATCCATCTAGTTTTTATGACCCCACATCCTGCAGTCTTGCCTCTTTTTTATTCCTTCTTCTCAAAAAAATCACTTCAAACTTATCAACAAATATTACTGGTTCTATATTAAAAATGCATAAGAATCCAAACACTGAGCAAAACTCTACTACAATCATCTCTGGTTTGAATGATCACAATAGCAAGCTAATTGCCTTCCCTATTACAATCATGAAATCAGCACCACACTGATCTCCCTATAGTTGATTCTCAACAGAGAAGCCACATTAAGACTTTCAAAGCCTAAATCACATAACACCACTGTTTTTATGCTCAAAGTCCCACCAATGTCTCACCACCTCACTCAAGAGTAAAAGCAAATATCTGTATGCCTGTCATGTCTTTTACCAACACTGACAGTCCTGGGCCACTCCAGGTCAGTCTTTTGTCTACCACACTCTTCCTCCCAGAAGAAGAGGGCTAAAATGAGAGAGAGAGACAGAGAGAGAGGAAAAGTATCTGTTGTAGAGGCAGACTGGGGAGGACAGCTGGCAGGAGAGAAACTGGGGACAAAGGTGGTGGGAAATGTACACTTGAGAAGGTATGGGTGTTGAAACACTGTCTAACTGCAACCCAATCAGGAACAACTTTGCAACTGTTCGTCTCAGGGATGGTTCAGTTTGAAAAACAAAAGAAAACCAAAGGGTTTGCTTTCTTACCAACTTCATATGATTGCTCAGATTTTAATTTGACTTTGAGGTGTTCATGGACTGTGTGTATATGTGTGGAGAGAGAGATAGAGAATCTATATATACACTATGGTACCATAATGAAAACAAACTTGAATTTGGATACTCTTTAGATATTATGGAAAGAAGAAGCCCAAAATATATTTTTAAGTGAAACAGTCAAGAGTATATTAAAGTACACTGCCTTTTGTGTAGAGCAATTTGATTGGACCACATCAAAAAATACTGAGACGATGTATAGCAGGTCCTAAAATAAATCTGTTTCATCCAACATTATTTCATTATAACAGTGAGGGGAAAAACAATCCCAATTAATACTAAACAATGTTTATTCAAGGACAGACATTTATTGTATGTGATTTCACTCAAAGACTCAGAACCTATCAATAACAATGTGTGAGGTCTAACTGTGTAAGAAACTAATGAAAAATGGTGATATGTCGAGAGTGAGGAATTGGAGTTGGCAGAGATGCTTAGGAATGAGAATTAGGACTGTCTGATGTTGTCATGCTATTTTGACTTTTGAATACATATAAATACATTATGCACTCAAAAACAAATCATTAGTCTTGGGGCTATGGTTCAGTGATAGAACACATACTTTGCATGTGTGAGGCCCTGAGTTCAATTCCCAACACCACAAAAACTGTCACCATCACTGTCACTGTCATCCCGTTGCTCAATGATTTGTTAGAGCGGGCACCAGTAACATCTCTCATTGAGAGACTTATTGTTACTGTTTTTGGCATATCCAATATGCTCGGGTAGCTTGCCAGGCTCTGCCACACGGGCTCGATACTCTCGGTGGCTTGCTGGGCTCTCCGAGAGGGGCGGAGGAATCGAACTCGGGTTGGCCGGGTGAAAGGCGAACGCCCAACCGCTGTGCTATCGCTCCAGGCCACCACAAAAACAAAAACTAAAATTTTAAGAAAAACACCCAAGTTCATGATCCATTTTTCCCATTCTCTTTTTCATTATTTTATCCACAGCACACACCCAAATGTAATATAATACATACTCCACTGTTCCATCAAAATTTAAGTTTCATGAAAGAAGGAAATTTTTGTTTTGGTCACTGAAGAAGTCTCAGCAGAAAGGACACAATTGAGCAAATAAATGTACCAGAGAGGCTCAAGTCCTCCATTTATCCTGTCTTCCTAAAACACTTTCATATAACCATAAAAATGGCATGTAAAGACCTATTAATCATCGCATGTATTTCATTTATGAGGCTGATTATTTTCCCAATATACACACATACACACAATTAAAAGAAAATACATGTGAAATAGAGAAGAATATCAGAAATGTAGATGCCAAGATTCAAAATAAAAATACACAAATTTGGGCTAATCAGAACCCCACAAATGATAATGTTTTTTTTTTTTCAGAATCACGCACTCCTGAAGGTGAATTCATAACACCTACTCTCATAAGAGTTAAGGCAAACTCGTGTTAGATTGCAGGCCGGTTAGCCAATATGATTTGCTGGCAGAGGGAAAAATGAAAAGTGGAAGTTTTGTAACCACCCAAAATTCTGGAAGCAATCATTTGCAATTATTTGTATATAACTCCAAGAAAGTTTCTTTGCATTTGCAGACTTTGATTTCTTTGTAACCCTCAACTAGAAACATTTTGTGTCACAACTTTTATTCAGTAAGTAAAACTTTAGTATTTTTTTAAAATACAAAACTTTCTTTAGGAACTACAAATGGGTTATTTACATGAGTCTGACTTAGTCGAGACAAACCTGTTAAGGGGTTGAAGCAACAGCTCAGTGGGTAGGGCATCTGTCTTGCATGATGCTGACCTAGGTTCGATGCCTGGCATCCTATATAGTCCCCTGAGCACTGCCAGGAGTAATTCATGAGTGCAGAGCCAGGAGTAACCCCTCAGCATCACCAGGTGTGACCGGAAAACCAAAAAAAAAAATAAAAAATAAAAAGACAAACCTGTTGAGAAAAATGCTGCTGACGTCATCGTGGCTGATGGGCGGCTTCTTGGAGCTGGCCGCCATGCGCAGGGGTCGGAGGAAGCCATTGACCAGGATGTAGAGCTGGTGCACATACTCAGACTCAGCTTCAACCATGGTGAACACAATCTGGTTTCTCTTTCTCATACTCTCAGCATGAGGAGAACAAATGTAATCCTGCACGATGGTCTTCCATTTCCTTCTGCACAACCATCCTCGCATGAAGCTTTGAACCTACAGAACAAAAGCAAACAAAACAGTTAAATGAGATTTGAGACTTCTTTGCTTCCTATCTCGTGCCAGGAGTTCAACTAGGGGCGCCTTACTGCTTGCACAATCTCTCTGGCTTTTTCAGTGCTGCACTCCCAGACCCAGCACTACAACAAGAAATGGTATTTTCCATATGCCAGAATAAGAAGATCATTTAAAAATAAGCTTTTTGAAACTTCACAACTTTTCTCCATATCTTAACCTCTAGGTATGCCTATATGAATGCTGGAATATAACTATATGGACCAGTTATTAACATTTCAAGAAACGAATAAAACAGAAGACAATTATTTAACAACATAAAATCTTATTTCAAAAAATGTAATGATAGTGAAAAGAAACACATCATAACATACCATTTGGAGAAGGGACCACTAAGTCAATGATGGTTGGAGGGATCGCTCGGGATGGGAGATGTGTGCTGAAAGTAGACTAAGGACCAAACATGATGGCTTCTCAGTATCTGTATTGCAAACCATAATGCCCCAAAGGGGAGAGAGTGTAAGAAGGAAGGTGCCTGCCACAGAGGCAGGGGTTAGGGTGGGGTGGGTGGTAGAGGAGTGGGAGGGATACTAGGAACACTGTAGTGGAAAATACGCACTAGTGGAGGGGTAGGTGTTCGATCATTGTATTACTGGAAGTTAATCGTGAAAGTTTCGTAACTGTATTTCATGGTGATTCAATTAAAAAATATTTTTTAATACCATCTTGGGCTGGAGCGATAGCACAGCGGGTAGAGTGTTTGCCTTGCACATGGCCAACCCGGGTTCGATTCCTCCACCCCTTTTGGAGAGCTCAGCAAGCTACTGAGAGTATCTCACCCACATGGCAGAGCCTGGCAAGCTGCCTGTGGAATATTTGATACTTCAAAAACAGTAACAACAGTCTCACAATGGAGACGTTACTGTGCCCACTCGAGCAAATCAATGAGAAATGGGATGACAGTGACAGTGACAGTGTAATACCATCCTGACCATTTCTAAATGAATGGAGTGTTATATATGGGAACTATTGTACAATAGACCTCTGGAAATTCTTTGTCTTGCAAAATTAAACTCTGCATCCATTAAACAGCAACTGACTATTTCCATCTTCCCACAGCCACAAGTAATCACCATTCTACTTTCTGTCTCTATGAATCTGATGACTTTAGTTACTTCATCTTAGTGGAACATACAGCATGTCTTTTTGTTAGAAGCTTATTTAATTTAGTATAATTTCCTCAAGCTTCTGCCACAGAAACATGAATCATATATGCCAGGATTTCTTTGTTTTTAAGGCAGAAAATTATTTCATTGTACTGTATTCCAATATATGGCTGAACCATGTTTTGTTCATGTATCCATCTTTCTCTTTCTTTCTCTTTCTCTCTCTTCTCCCTCCCTTGCCCTCTTGCTCCCTTCCTCCCTTTCTCTTTCTTTCTTTCTTTCTCTGCCTCTATTTCTTTATCTGTTTTTTCTTTCTTCTTTCTTTCCCTCTCTATTTTTCTCCCTCCTTCCTTCCCTCCCTCCTTCCCTCCCTTCCTTCCTTCCTTCCCTCCCTCCCTCCCTCCCTCCCTCCCTCCCTCCCCTCCCTCCCTCCCTCCCTCCCTCCCTCCTCCCTCCCTCCCCTCCCTCCCTCCCTCCCTCCCTTCCCTCCCTCCCTTCCCTCCCTCCCTCCCTCCCTCCCTCCTTCCTTCCTTCCTTCCTTCCTTCCTTCCTTCCTTCCTTCCTTCCTTCCTTCCTTCCTTCCTTCCTTCCTTCCTTCCTTCCTTCCTTCCTTCCTTCCTTCTTTCTTTGTTTCTTTGGGTGAGGAGGTTGGCCACACCTGGTGGTGCTCAGGGATTACTCTTGGCTCTGAGTTCAGGGAATCCTAAAGGAGCTCATAGGACCACTTGGAGTCCTCAGATCAACCTGGGATGGCCACATACACGGATAAAAACACTACCTACTGTACAATCTCTCCAGCCCCAACCATCTGTCAATTTTTCTCGCACCATACTCATATTTCACTCACCATTCACTATATGTTTCCATAGATTGAAATTTAAGCTCCTTGAAGGCAGGGTTTTTTTTCTTTGTTTCGAATAAAGGCATTTTTATTATTTCTGCCTCTTGCCTTCTGAAAATTATGCAACAATTAACTTGGGAATGATATGTCTCAAGAGCATGATATCAATTTCTTTGGTGATAGGTATGAATGCAAAGTTGCTAGATCATAGAATAGTTTCATTTTTAGTTGTTGAAGGAACCACAATACTATTTTTTATAACAGCTGAATCATTGTATAACTTCAGCAACAGAACCCAAGAATCCAGTTTATCTGCTTGCTCATCAACACTGGTATTTTCTTTTTTTCAGTAGCAGGCGGTCATCTCAATGAGTGTGAGGTGATAGCATATTGTGCTTTTGATAATTTTCTGATTTTTATTGATGATGAAAAATTTTTAAATGTGTATATTGTTTCTCCAAATACGGTATATAAGTAGTAATTTACAAATCACTCTTTGGAGGAGTACCAAGTCTTTAGGCCATTTTAAAATCAGGCTATGTTTGGTTAATTTGGTTTGGTTCCATTTGGGGGCTATACTTGGCAGTACTCATAGAATTACTCCTGACTCTGTGCTCAGAAATCACTTCCAGTAGTGCGTGGAGGACTATGTTGTACCTGGGATCAAACCCAGACCTCCTGCATGCAAAGCATGCACCCAGCTCATCATATATCTTAAACTATAACTTTTAGGCATTTCTAAAAAAACTGTAATTTTTATTTAGCTTAAACAATAACTTTTAGTCATCCACTCATCACATCTTTTATTTCATGGATGAATAAATGAAATCTCTTGATCCACAACAAAATTGCAATAAACTCTAAAGTTGGATGTAGTGTTCTTTCATCTGTTTTATGTTAACTCTGACTCTCTCTCCTGGTAAGATGATCAAAACCCACATTAAAACAACCTGTAGATTATTTTGTGAAAAGAAACATAGACTATAATTAAAACAACCAATTTTATAAAAAGTGATAGATGCTAAAATTGATTTAAATTCTCAGGTTATGATTTTGAAAAATAGCGGTATTTCTGAGAAAGTGCACTTAGCAGTGTATGTTAAGCAACAAATATAGAACATGCTTTAAATGTCTAGGTAAATGCTGAGTGCTGAGTTGATAGGACAGGCACACAACACATACACACAAACACACACACACACAAAACAATCATTAACCCACAGACTCTGCCACTATTCTTTGGATGATCTTAAACTCTGACTCGTCATTGCCTGACCAATAAAACGAGATTTTTCTAATACTAAAACCTCCCTAGATTTAATTTTTTATATAGTACTTTATTAGGACTTTTTCTGCTGGGGACATTGGTGGTGGAAAATGTGCACTGGTGGAGAGATGGGTGTTCAATCATTGTATGACTGAAACTCAAACATGAAAGCTGTGTAATTCTATCCCACAGTGATTCAATAAAAGAAAAAAGATGCTTGCCTTGTATGTGGCTGGCACTGCTTGCTTCCATCCCAACAGCCCATATAGTTTCCTGAGCAGCACCAGGAGTGATGCCTGAGCACAGCTGGGTGTGTCCCAAACCAATCTCCACTCCCATCCCACCATACTCCAAAAGGAGGTAAGAGAAAAATAAGTAGAAAAAAATTTAAATGCAAAAGGTATTTATTAATATTCTTCCATCTAACCTAAGTATCTCCAGAAATCAAGTTAATTCAATTTTGTGTTAAATTAACCTACATGTAACAGCTTATTATTGAAGGAATGACAATTGTATTTATCTTGTAGCACATTAACATAAACCAAATTCACTTAGAATATTTTAATTCTAAGAAAGGAATGGTTTCTTTTTTTTTTTTAAACTTGAAAGGCAAATGGGCCTGCTCTGTGTGCAGGATGCCTGGCCCCAATCCCTGCCCACCCTCAGAAGCTGCCACCGAGAAACGCGCAGGGAGCTTCCCGGAGCTCTCCCAGGTGTGCCCTTCCTCAAAAGCAAACAAACTGAATCTACGCCCTAAGAATAAAAATTCTGAGCAGAATTTTTATTTATTTATTTAGCAGAATTTTTGTTGCAACTAAAAGGGAATACAAAAACTTCACACATACAGAAGATCTTAAAAGAATTAAGAAGTTTAAGAAGAAAGATTTGGGGTCAGAGGGAAACCCAGGTTCAATTCCCAACACAACTTCTGGTCCCCCGAGTCCCACGAGGAGTGATTCCTGAGTGCAGAGCCAGGAGGGAGCCCTGGGCATAGCCAGATGTGGCCCAAAAACAAAAACAAAAAACAAACAAAAAAATGATTTGAAGACACATATCCAAGAAAGCTCAATAAATGTGAAGCTTTTCAGGTAATAATAAACCTGCATAAGTGCATGATGTAAGACAAGATTATGAAACTTGAAAATGAGATGGCATAAATCGAGCTCAGCAGACCAGCGTGAGTGCCAGTGTCTGGTTCACTGCAAATATCAGACAGTTATAAATGGTCCCAAAATGAAAAGATCATCAAATTATGTGGAGGTTAATCAAGTAAGAAACAATGGCAACAAGACAAAACAAAAAATCTGAGCACCTGTTTTGGTTTACTCAATCTTCTCACATAGTAGAGAAAAAAATGCTAAATAGCATTGGAGATTAATTGGGCTAAAGAAATAGCACAACATGTAATGAAATTCCTTGCAAGTAACTGATCCTGGTTCATTCCCCAGAACCACAAATTCCCAACATCACCAGGAATGACCCTTGTGCACAGATCCAAGAGAAAATCCTGAGCACTGTCAGGTATGGGGACAATGCCCCACCTCAGTTAAATGAAGCCTCAACACCTGGGGATTTGGGTCCCAGCAGACGAGCACATTCTTCTCATATGTTAGGCAGGCAGGTAGGCAGACAAAAAAAAGAGAGAGGAGAAAGAGAGAGAGGAAGAGAAAGAGAAAGAGAGAAAGTAAGGGAGAAAGAAATGGAATGAAGGAAGGAAGGAAGGAAGGAAGGAAGGAAGGAAGGAAGGAAGGAAGGAAGGAAGGAAGGAAGGAAGGAAGGAAGGGAGGGAGGGAGGGAGGGAGGGAGGGAGGGAGGGAGGGAGGGAGGGAGGGAAGGAAAGGAAAGGAAAGGAAAGGAAAGGAAAGGAAAGGAAAGGAAAGGAAAGGAAAGGAAAGGAAAGGAAAGGAAAGGAAAGGAAAGGAAAGGAAAGGAAAGGAAAAAGAGCAAGAAAGGAAGAAAGAGGAAAGAAGAAAGAAAAAGAAAAAGAGCAAGCAAGAGAGAAAGAGACTCCAATTATGAAAGTAGCATAAAATCAAAAGGTTCAACAACATCAATTAGCTCAGTGAAGAACACTCTTATCTTCAAGTCTAATTTTGGCATCCTTCCCACCGTGTCCAAACGGGGATTCCCCAGGATTAAAAAAAAATCAAGCTAAAACTTCCCCAAAGCTGGAAATCCCTCAGTTTTCTTACCTTTTTAATCTTTTTGATGTCTGGATCCTCATCCTCTTGATTGCTTTGGTAAGGTCGCATTCGTGCCTTGGTTTTATTAAGAGCGATGATCTAGAACCAAAAATGGGTCCATTTCATAATCTGAAGCAGATTAGATCATAGTCATGGCCCAAAGGAAACTATACATTCAATGTAGCTATGAGATCCTCAGGAAACATCAGCACCATCGAGTAAAGGAAACATTCAAAACATTCCATTTTTATGCACTTCTCTTCCTTTGAAGCTGAGGCAGGGGAGCATGAACTTAACACCCAGTCTGTTTAGCAATACTACTAAGTCAAACACTATACAAAGAGAGAACTGGGTGAGTAGGGATCGAGCAATAGTACAGCAGGTAGGACACTTGTCTTGCACAGAGCAGATCCAGGTTCGATCCCCAACATCCTTTCTGGTTCCCCAAGCACCTCCGGTAGTAATTCCTAAGCACAGACACACGAGTAAGCCCTGAGCATGGCTGGGTGTGTTCTTTCCAAAAATTACTGGGTGAAGAAAACATTAGCCCTAAACCTAGCCCTGGCTGCCAGTGAGGACCAGGTCAAGCTTGTCTCTGGAGCCTAGTGACATACCAACCACCTTGCTGAAAAGTACGGAATGTCCTCAGTGAACTCAGCTCAAAGCTGTCAATTCTTATGAGCAGCCACTGGTTGTCCAGTACTGTGGACTCTGGGAGAACAGTAACTGCCAATTTAGAACCCAGAAACCCTGGGGTTCATCCAAGCTAGCCAAGAAAACAACAACAACAAAAAGGGTTGGAGGAGGATTGAAACTGGCATCTCTGTATCTCCAATTCTCCAATTTTGTGACCTCTAAAGGGATGAAAGAATGACAGTCAAAAACAAACAGCCTCAGAGCCAGGGATTTAGCTTAGTGGTAGGGCATTTGTACTGCATATATGAGGCCCTAAGTTCCAGCCCCAGCACAAGATGGCCCTGCAACTACACAAGTAATAAGACTCACTGGACCACCCGTGGTAAGAACCTATTTACCAACACACTTAAGCACACGCTTAAAAAGCTAAAGAAAGGGGTCATGATTGCCCCTCTGCCTTGTCTATGCTTTTTGTCCCCGGCACCAAATACATTTGTCTTCCACTTGCTGGTAGAGAAGTGAGAAAATAAAAGAGTAGGGAACAAATTATGGTTCCTGTCAAGAGACCACACAAGACATACCTGCCACTGATCACTTTTTAGCTGCAATCTATATTCAGACTGAAATAGAACGTAGTGAAGACAGATCAGCACATACAAACAAATATCGGGGAACATCACTTGGTGCTGAGTTTTTCTCATGGAGTAAATGCCAACCTCTTTCACTGAGCAGACAAGCATCTGCTCAGACTTACTGAGGCAAAGGAAGAACACAATAATTTTGTGTTAAATTACAGTGCCTGATATAGTCTTTTAAAATGCAGGTTTGTTGAGTTTTCTGTTGTTGTTTTCACCAGACCAGATTTCAGGGGTGAATCTGGAGCAGTTAACACTAATGATACAGTGAACATAGTCTACAACTCATCATCACCAGAGAAGCCTGGAGATGTCAGTTAGAGCCAGCTTCTACCCCAGCTCTGTCCACCAGAGTGATGGATGCAGGCTGCAGTAGGTGGAACCCCTCAAACATATTCACAGAAACAATCTAAAAGGAGGTTTTGAGGAAACAAAGAAGAAGATGTCTGGAGCTAGGGCGATAATACAGCAGGTAGGGCATTTGCCTTGCACGCGGCCAACACAGGTTCAATTCCCAGCATCCCATATGGTCCCCCGAGCATCGCCAGGAGTAGTTCCTGAGTGCATGAGTCAGTAACCCTTGTGCAATGCTTGGTGTGGATTCAAAAGCAAAAAAAGAAGAAGAAAGAAGGAAGAAGGAGGAGGAGGAGGAGGAGGAGGAGGAGGAGGAGGAGGAGGAGGAGGAGGAGGAGGAGGAGGAGGAGGAGAAGGAGAAGGAGAAGAAGAATAAGGAGAAGAAGAAGGAGAAGAAGAAGAAGGAGAAGAAGAAGAAGAAGAAGAAGAAGAAGAAGAAGAAGAAGAAGAAGAAAGAGAGAAAGAAAGAAAGAAAGAAAGAAAGAAAGAAAGAAAGAAAGAAAGAAAGAAAGAAAGAAAGAAAGAAAGAAAGAAAGAAAGAAAGAAAGAGAGAGAGAGAGAAAAAGAAAGAAAGAAAGAAAGAAAGAAAGAAAGAAAGAAAGAAAGAAAGAAAGAAAGAAAGAAAGAAAGAAAGGAAGGAAGGAAGGAAGGAAGGAAGGAAGGAAGGAAGGAAGGAAGGAAGGAAGGAAGGAAGGAAGGAAGGAAGGAAGGTCCAACAGCAGCAAAGGTGACAAAAACTCACAAATGAAGCTGAGGGGCCTGCTTTGTTTCTGTAAGCAACAATATTGGTACTAGTAGCTATCATCCTGCCCAGTCTTGTGCTTGAAGCAAGAAGATACTTGATGCATCTCTTGTGAGAAAAAGGGGAGCAAGTCTCTGTATTGTCCTTCAATTCCTGTTTCCATGAGAAATAACAGGATGGCGAGGAAAGGCACACTCAGGTCTCTGCAGAGACAGAGCTGCCTGGGTGAGGAGAAGGACCGGGGCAACCAGCATGACCACCACACCAGCTCTCACATGGAATCAGTATCCTCCTCCAAGAGAGCACTTCTAAAACTTTTCACTTGTGACCACTTTTTGCCTGAAAAATGTTCACACAACGTGGGTACATAAAATAGGCATTTAAGCCAAACATTTACTGATAGTAGATCACACATTTATTTTAAAGCAATTTTCATAACCCCCTCCCCCCACCAACACACACACCATTCATTTACTCATATAGAGTTTCAGTGCACATTTCATAAGCTTGGATCTAGAGGGGCGGGGCTGAGAAGTGAATGTATGGGTACAAAGGCAACACAGGAGAATCAGGAATTTCAATTTCAGAAAAGACCTGCCCCCAGGAAATGTGTTATACCTTCCCTGAAAAACACTTTCAAGAGGTGAGAAAGGTTATGCTCCATAGATGTAGAAAGTCTCTCTGATTTCTTCTGGCCTATCCCTAGCTTTCAGACAGACTCACATTGTCATAACTGTAAGTGTCAAGTTGAAAATCCATATAGTTCCATAATTCATTGACTAATCAAATTCAGAATAGCAGAAACACAAAGGGTTAACAAACATAATATCCTGATATCTTGTGGTAATATATTTACCTAATCCTAACAGAGACATTAGATTCGTTTCTAGTACACATCAGTACCTAGGCCATATGGCTGAGAGAGGTATTAAAGGTTTGCTCTGATAAGCTTTATATAACGGTAAGGAGATAATAATAAAAGTGAAACAATGAGCAGGAATTCTCCATTGAGAAATACCTCAGATTTAAGTCTTTCGATTTCTGTGTCTTGATCTTCCAGTTGATGCCGGAGTTGGTTAGCTGCAATTTTTTCTGTCTCTACGATCTGAACTAGATGGATGTACTTCTGCATTAAAACTTCCCTTTCAATCAAAATGTCTGCATAACTAGAGAGAAAATCACACAGTTAGTCATGAAGATGTTGCTCTATTACAGTTCCATCTAGAATAGCAAATATTACATTTATACTAAAAGCCATGAACACAGATTGTTTGGCTAACTCTATGTAAATATTAACTTACATCTTCAACTATACAGAACTTACATCATTATCATTTTTATAGCTCCTTTACTGAGAGTTCAGTGAATGATGACTGTCATCTATAATTTTATCATAAGTGAAAAAAACTGGAAAGAAGATATATTGGGTTTGGGTAACTAGAAAGAAATATGTTGTTTTATAAAGAATTTAGCGAATTTAGGACTAGAAGGATAGCTCAGGGACTAAAGTGCTTACTTTGCATCCCATTAACACAGGTTGGTATCCCCAAACCACATATGGTTCCCCAAACACCACGAGGAGTCATTCTTAAGCACATTGCCAAGAATAGCCCCTAAGCACTACAAGGCATGCCTGCACCCCAAATAAAGGGGGAGGGCAGGAAGGAGAAAGAAGAGATTAAGTGCATCCCTTTTAACAAAGAAACAATTCTTTGAATGGATAGCGCACCCCCAGTTCTCAAGGATGATCTTCAAAATATTTCACTCATTAGCTAGTAAGGGGCTGGAGCGATAGCACAGCAGTAGGGCAGTCGTCTTTCACGCGTCCAACCCATGTTTGATTCCTCCGCCCCTCTCGGAGAGCCCGGCAAGCTACCGAGAGTATCGCGCCTGCATGGCAGAGCTGGTAAGCTACCCATGACGTATTGGATATGCCAAAAACAGTAACAATAAGTCTCTCAATGAGAGACGTTACTGGTGCCTGCTAGAACAAATCAATGAGCAACGGGATGACAGTGATAGTGACGGTGACAACTAGTAAGATCAGATTTTCCACCAAGAAAAATGAATTAGTGACCATCAGAACAGCTACTGGCCAGAAAAAGCCAGTGATCACTTGTCCAGTCTGACTCTCCTAAGACTGTGAGGCAACTGACTACTTCCTTTCTAAAAGCAAAAGAAGCAAAACATTAATTCCAGATATGTATAGATTCCTGATGTCCTAATCCCAGCAGGCTAATCTGTGCCTTTGACTAAGAGTGATAAAGGCAAAATTCTCTCTTGGAGATTTATTGTTTATGCCATTCTGAATCACCTGGGCTTTTGCTGCCAGACCTTTTTTGCACTAGTCAGGGTGGTAAAATGTGTTTCTTCAATAATAGAATCTTTCTCAAACAGTAAAATAATAGTAGTGGTTAATAGCAGTTACTATTAACAGTTAACATGATACTATGCTAAATGTCAAGGATATACCACTCATCTAGACCAATTCAGCAGCCCGGTGAAATAAGCTTTATCATTCCAATTGTACAGAGGGAGAATTTGATACTCCCACAGAGGTTCACACAAGCTGGTAGGTGACACGGCTGGAATTCAAATGAACACCTCTTTGACCTGAAGTGCATGGTCTTAACCACCAGCTGAACTGTTTAAATCCAACATGCTGGATTTAAATAGAAATCTTGTGGCTAACATATGTTGAGGTATCTGCCTGATCTTCCACTCACTGGGAACATGGGCCAAAACAGCCATGTTTATGCTACGAAATCTGATTAGATTAAATTGATCAGAACAGAGAAAACGGGCCCAGGCTAACCAAATTAAATTCTTCCTCCTTAGAATCTGGGATTGCGTCTATAAATGTGGAAGTTTAGACTGTCATTATTGGGTAGCCATGTTTGGCCATATCCACATCAAATTAAACAGAGTCTCCTGAGAGAAAAATATAATAAGACAATTTTCCAGAAGAAAAAGAGACAAGAACAATAGGAAGAAGAGCAGCATGAACGTGAGGAAACAAAGACAAGGAAGTGTGTGATTATATAATGAGTGCTTAGACACAGAGATGAGAAGCTGACCGAAAAGAACAGAATAAATTCTAAAAAGAAAGGTCCAGAAACATAGTACAGGAGTTAAGGAATTTGCCTTGCCTGCAACCAGCCCAAATTAACAACCTAAAGGAAGATTCCAGTGACCCCGAAAGTCCTGCTTCCTCTTCTAATGTCATACACACCTGAGTCCACCACACCACGTCCTGACTGATTCTGACATTATCGACTTTTTCGCTAAAGCCAAACTGGACTTCGTGCAATCAATAATGGACTGTCTCTATATAAAGCATATCCCTTGGATAACTGTGTCATGACTAAAACTGAGAAATTCGAGAAAGTATTGAGTAGCTCTCAGGAGTACCATGGGCATGATCATCATGCACACACATAGGAAACTATGCGGATGACTGCTTGGTACTGAGAGCAACTCAGCACAAATGTCACATCATGGCCACTACTGACCAGGACCTTAAACAAAGGCTTCAGAAGATCCCTGAAGTCCTCATCATGCACATTTCTAATTATGAAACAACACTGAACAGAGATGCCAGGTAATTATGAAGCCCCTTGGCTCTAGTTTGTTTGTTTGTCGAAGGTAGGGGAACCCACACCTAACTGGTGTTCAGGGATTACTACTGGTTCTGTACTCAAGGATCACTCCCAGCATCCTGGCATATGTGATGCTGTGGACGGATTCTGAATCGGTCACATACAAGGTGAATGCCCTACCCACTATACTATCTCTCTGGCCTCTCAGTTCTAATTCTTACAGGATAAAGTTTCACATCTTTCTCCAGCTTTCTCTGTTGCTGCTTCACTAACATCGTCTTTCATGTCTATAAATTGTATTCCACTCACCCATTTGCTTGCTCTTATGAACTGAAAATGTTTACATGCACTCACTTTTTGAAGTTGCTTTGAAAGTGATAATGGTGTCATTGCAAGTTTCATTGCATCTTTTTAAAAATCAGATAATTGCTCACATTAGAAATGGAAAAAGAAAATCTGAGACAGGAAGTAATGACTAGCATGTATTTTTGCTTCTGATTCTTGCCCTCATATTATCTGGATATAATTTTTTCACCTTGATTTCAGTGAAATATTGCAGGCTGTGTCTGAAAACAAAAATTCCCTTTTAATTTAAACTAGTGTGAAATAGGTGAAATAGAGTTTTTATGACTTGGAAGTTCAAGACTGCATTATAGAAGACTATTCTAAAATCACGATTTCGGTTCAATCATCTCAACATCCTCAGCACTTACATCATGTTTGTTGCTGGTGTTAGAAGAAAACAAGTGCCAGCAATATTTTTAAGCCACTTGTTCTAAGAAATTACCCTAAGAGAGTAAAAAGAAAATCTGTGCAAGTTTAAATGAGAGGAAAGAAAAAAGGAAAGGAAAAAATAATAGCAAAGTCCCCATAGAAAGAGGCCTTAGGGAACATTCAAAGGAAAGTAACTATAATAAACATTATAATTATTAATCAAGAGAAGTAATTATAATAAACATTCTTCTCTTTCTCATCAATTTTATTAGAAATGTGACAAATTTATTACAAATATTTTATTTTTTTATTTAAAATATTTTAATCAGCAGAGTGTTTTATTTTCTCTTATTAAAAGAAAAAGTGTTCAGGGTATACAGTCAAGTGCATGCCTACACCTTAGCATATCGGCCACCCTTCATTTCATTGTTTTCTGTTTAAAGAATTAACCATAGCAGTATGAAAAGACACAAAAACATGTTATTAATGTACCAGAAGTTTTATGAAATCCCATAAAAAAGAAAACCCAGTAGAATCAGAGCAGAGGAAGATCTAAGGAGAGGAAATCATACTAGCCCACATCCCCCATGAGCATGAGTGACAGAAAAGCTCAGAACTCAGAATCCGCAAACAAAGAAAGGGGGAGGCAATTTTGTGTAAAAGTTGCCTTCAGGGATAGTACAGAGGTTTAGACACTTGCCTTGCATGAAGTAGCCCCTGATTTGATCCTCAGTACCACATACAATCCTCCAAGCATCTCTAGGACTAAGCCCTGGACACTTCGACAGTGGCGTAAATACACCCCACCCCAAAAGAGTGCCTTCAGGACATTTGGAAATTAGGTTATTTTCCTTTTCACTGCCCCCCCAAAGTAAAAGCAGGAATGGCAGAACAGGCAGCATGGCATGCCCAAGGTGACAGTCTTAAGACCTGGAGAAAAAGGGCTCCTCCAAAGGAAATTAGGCTCAGACAGAAGGCGCTTGGCTTTGCAGCCAAAGGAGTGCAGGGGAGGGAGAACCGAGAAACAAAGAGGCAAAAAGGATGGACTGAAATACACTGCATGACTTTTTCTATGGTGTAAAACACACATGTTTAGTTACAGTTCTGGGAATCAGGAGTCCAGCTCGGGCTTGGTAGATAGCAGCTTGGGATCTCACAAAGCTACTATCATCAGGTGTTTTTCAGACACATTCTCCTCTGGAGGTCAGGATGGAAGAGAGTCCACTTCCAAACCCCTCGGGCTCTTGGAAAAGAAGAACCGGATAACTTCAAAAAGAGTTCTTAAATGTAGAAAGCAATCATTCAAACTCTACAGGTCAATGGATGTACATGGATTAAAACCAAGCTGGGTGGATGGAGATATCAAAAATACTGAACAAAAATACAAAAAGAAAATTGAGCAATGAGCAATGGGGAGAGTACAGAGACAAAAGATCAAGTGTCTATCTTAAGTAAGCTCCAACAGGGAAAAATATGTCTTGATGGGGATGAAATCAACAAGAAGTGGAAAAAAATCACTGTATCATTGTGATTTCTAAGAAATTATGTATGTGGTTATTCAGGTGATTAAAATACATTTTACTGGCAGTTTGTCTCACACTTCGTCAAAAGCCTTGGAATTTCCTGAGTGTTGTGAGAGATAAAGGTGCATCTCCTTATGTCAGCTAAGGAACTTTTGGGAAACACCTGAGAACTAGGTCTGGTTGCCAGGGCAACCAACACGAATAGAGAGTATAACTTTTATTTCCATCTCCCTAACCTGTAGGAAGGAATGGCTGGATGTTCAGTTGCCAACTGCCATTATGCTCATTAATCCTGCCTAAGTAAAAAACTCTTCATGAAGGGATAAGGGGAACAAGAAGAGAGGGCTTCAGAGAGCTTTCAGGTCAGTGCGCATGTGGCAATCTGGAGAAGAATGCATGCCTCTTGAGGGCATAGAAACTCTGCCTATTCCCCACATCTTGCTTTATATTGCTCCCCATCTTGCTGCTCACTCATACTTTTTAGTCTTATTTGTGAAAAACAGACGACAAATGGGTTTTTTGACCCTCTAGGCCACTGTGTTCTATGTGCCATTCTTGCAAATGAATCAGATCTGAAGAGGGGTTCAAAGAAACCCTTGGTCTCTAAAGATAAAGACACTTTCAAGAAACAGTGAGGCATTTGAGACATATACTATCCCAAGCCCTTATCCTGTGGATCCGATGCTTCAGTGTCAGAAATGTGTGTTGGTGAGGGTGTGTCTCCACAGATCCAGTGGAACTGAGTCCAGAAACTCAACACCAAACCCTCCCTGAACTGAACAAGGTACAGTTTAAATGGAAAGGTTCCCTAAGAGCCACAGGAAATAAATGAAAATATTTCATGCCCTGCAATATCCTGATACAGTGTCAGAAACTCTAAGGATAGAGAAAGCCATGAGAGCTTTCGAGAAGGAACCAAAGGTTATCTAAAGAAAGTGAACTCAAGCTGACTTACTCCTCATCTGCATGCCAGGCACTGGAACTCTAGATCTCAATAAACTGAAGTAGAAATATTTTGAACCTAAATAAGAACATCTAGGCAACCCATTAACTGACCAAGTAGAAATTTCAGACAAAAACAGTTTGCTAAACAGAGATAAAATTATCACAAGGCTCTCTAACCAAACAAACAGAAAACAAAGACTATAAGAATACCAGCCAGAGGAAGAAAAGGAAGCCAGGACCCAATCATACACTACTGCTTCATGCAAGACTTCCCTCCAGGGAGCAAATATTTTATTGCATATGAGGACCTTTAATTTTGATGCTTCGGTGCATAGTATTTGTATAACCATGATGTAAATGCCCTCTTTCTCCCCCGATGTTCAGGATCAACAACTCAGTTTAGACAACAAAAACTAAAGGTTTTAAATGTGCACTGGTGGAGGGATAGATATTTGATCATTGTATGACCGTAACTCAAACACGAAAGCTTGTAACTATCTCACGATGATTCAATAAAATTTAAAAAAGAAGATAATAAATACTAATGAAAGTAATAAAAACTCATATTAGAGGAGAGAAAAAAATCATAAAAAAACACATTAAATAGGGCTGCAGAGCTAGCTCTAGGGATGAGTGTATGTTTTGCATGCTGGGTTAAATCCCCTGTAAACCACCGAGCACAGAGACAGGAGTAGCTCTATGCATACCAGGTGGGGACAAACTCCTTCCCCCTTCCAAAAATACACACAAACAAAAACTACACTAAATGTCTCAATTTGCAATCTAAGTAGAGCTCCTATTAGGGATTCATGTATGTACCAAGTTGATATATTAATAGAGGTTTAGTTAAATTATCTTTAAAAAATAAAGTCAAACAATTTAAGAGGCAAGAATTCGTAAGTGACAAAAACAGACGGGACCAAGGGTGGGGATAAGATTTATTATAAAGGTGTTAAATTCTTCATCTCTATTGTAGGGTGCCAATAATACTGCCTAAAATTAGTAATCATGAAATAAACAAAACAACTTTATAGACTATATGTATAATTGATAAATTTAGAAAAAAAGGCCTACTTAATTGAAAAAGCACAGAAATCTTTATAAAGTTTGGTAAATAGTTTTGCCCTTTTGTTTGTTTGTTTTGTGCCACACTTGATGATGCTCACAGTTTACTCCTGGCTTGGCACTCAGGAATCACTCCTAGCAGGGCTCAAGGGACCTGGGTCGGCAATGTGCAGGGCAAGCACCCTATCCATCACACCAGCACTCTACCCCCAAGAGTTCCGGCAAATAATAGCACCCAGCATCATCCAAAGTATTCTGGCTGGATTCTTTCATCATCCTGAAAATGGGCCTTTCTTAGATAGCAGAAAGTATCATAAAATACATTCTGGCAGGTCAAAAAGAAGATATTCCCTTTGCATTCTCTTTATTCCCAGAGTATTTTCACATCAAATAATCTAACCCAAGAGAAACAGAGTCACCCACAAAGATCTTCAACAAAACAATATCTTTATCAAAGCAACCCCCAGTATATTAAAGTATGCAGAGAGAAATTATGAATATACACAGATGGAAGAGGTTGGTGAAGAGGGAACAGAAAGAAAGAAAATGCATTTTTGCACTTTTAGCAAAAGACATATCAAAACACCAAAAGGCAAGATTTCTCTGACTGGAGCAATTAGGGGTGATTGCTAATTACTTCTTCTGTGCTTTTTTTGTATTTCCCAGTATCTCTACATTATTAACCACATAAAAGACACAACATTCTAATGGCTGTTAGTCTGTGAGATAGGATCGTAAGTGATGTTTATTTCCTTCTCTCTGTTTCTATGACTCCAAACTCCTTCTTTCTTTCCATTTTCATTGGTAGCAAGGTCAGTCAAAGCACTGCATCCAAGGAGTCAAGAGAGAAGAGGGAAAATCTATGCCCTGAATCTGTCAGAGTTGAGGAAAGCAAAAGACAATAAATAAAGAGAAAATTATAAATACTACCTGGTTAGCACTTAAATTTTTCGCAAAAGGGTGACTAGATGGTAGGGAAGGGAAGTCTCTCAATCTATAAAGGGAGAAGGCCGCACTGGAGCAGACACTTGAGAAAGGGGCCATGGCAGCAAGTGAAGCATCAGCAAAGCAAAAGTGCTGGGCTAGGAGGTGTATGACCCTGGAGGAATGGCCAGGGGCAGGGTCACTGAGGATGAAGAGAGGTATAATAAGGACCCGGTCCTTACTGCCAGTAAGGAACTGTAGGGTCAGCAAAGATGTATAGCCTCAGGCTTTCCCCAACTGTGAGAGGCAGAGCTTTGGGCAGTAGCAGCAAGTCCTGACCTTTTAACAGGTTCACACATGCTGCTGAGATGAGAAAAGATGAGGAAGGCCCAGAAGGATGCACCCAAAAACAGCGCAGCTGGAGGTACCACAATAATCCAGACCAAAATATCAAAGATGAGTCCAGCCATGGCACAGAACCTGGAACACATTCTTTCCTTAAGTGAAAGGTCATGATCAGGTGAAGGAAAAAATGAGATAACTGAAAATAAATACAATAGTTTATTATGAATAGTTTACTCTTTACATAAAATTTTTCACTTCAGGACCAGAGGGACTGTACAAGGATTGAAGCACTTGCATCACATGTGGCTGGTCCTGATTTGACCCCTGGCTTTGCCTCTGGACCCCTGAGCTTCCCCAGGTGCAACCCCAGTACCACTGGGTGTGGCCCAGTGGCCCGAGGTCCCTCTACCCCAAATTAATTTCTTACAATTTCCATATTATCCTATTTAAAAAATCTCTTTAGCTTGCTATCCCTACTGGGATGTCTCCTCAACTTTGTATCCCATTTCCATTTCTTCCATGCTCCCACTTAGTTAATGGACTCAGCAGGGAGTCACATGCTTGGTGGCAATGCTAGCACACCTGGCTGTGGGGCATGAGGGAGCACACGCTTTTTCTTGGCTCTGGGGATCACCGCAGCAGTGCCACTGGGAAGACGCTCTGCACGTGCAACGGTGCTGGAGATCAAACTCACGGCCTCACGCCTGCAGAGCGGGATTCTACCACTGAGCCCCATCCCTGGGCCCCTCTTATTTTGAATTTTTTATTATTTAGCTTACAGTCTACCAGGGGGGAAATGGATTCTGACTGCCAGGGGAAATAACAAAATGAAGCTGTATAAATCAACCTGATGAAAGCCAGACTCATCTGCCGAGAACCAACAGATGGCAAGTTTGCAGCATATAATTGGGAGTAAAATATTCATGCGCAATATTTATAATCAAAACCAAACTGACTTACTTTAATTTTTAAAAAAGATTAGAAAAAGACACCCCCATCCCACCATCAGCAACCCCCCGACAAAGAAAGAAAACACCCAGGTAGAATTCTGAAGTATCCAGAGGAGGGTGCAAAATAAAATCGCTGGCCTTACTTATGACCTCATCCTAGCGACTTTAGCCTAAATCTCCTTTGAGTTCTGGACTATGCTCAGTCTTATGGGACTTAAAATCCTCCTGTCCCAGGTGCAGATTGTCTCTGGGAACTGGGAAAGCCCAGCAGTGGACACAGCAGTGCACTTGGTGTCTGAACCAGGTGAGCCCAGGCAGCGGCCACACTCACCTGAACCCAGTGCTCCACAGCCTTACTCACAGTCCTCTCACACAATTGTCTTGCACAGCAGTAAGAGCGCTTGCCTCAAGCAACACCAGGTGTAGCCAATACTAACACCACAAATCCCCCCTGCCCGAAAATGTACTCTCAATTTTCCTACATCAATAATTTCAATCCATCCTTAAAGACTATGATCCAGGAGGTCTACTAACCCATTTTGGCACCCAGAGACTTATAGAAATGCATCTAGACTGTGAGCTGAGCTAAAACAACAGAAATCCAAAACCTTCACGCCCTCGTGAGAGCTCCTATAATCTTCATTCTCAGCAATGGAAAACAAACTATCAAATGAAGCCTTTTCAGAAGGTTTGATTGTTGGGGAAAATTCCAAATAATAATAATCAGTTCTCTGTTGAAATATTGAATGTATCCAAAGTATAGAGAGAATAAAGTGAAGATCATTGGCCACTCAGGTGTGGGGGTGGGGTGCGAGGGGGGTATATTGGGGTTCTTGGTGGGGGAACAGCTGCACTGGTGAAGAGATGGGGGTTTGATCATTATATGACTGAGACTTAAACCTGAAAGCTTTGTAACTTTTGTCATGGTGATTCAATAAAATAAAATTTAAAAATAAATAAATAAAAATAATTTCAATGCACTGGCTAATCAATAGTTGGATATGTTTCACGGTCTAGAGAGATAGTGCAGGAATAAGCACTTGCCTTACACGTGGCCGACCAAATTCAATCCCTGCCACTGGGTATGGTCCCCTAAGCACCACTAGAAGTGATTCTTGAGCACAGAGCCAGGACTAGAACTCTGAGTATCACTGGGTGTGGCCTAAACCGTCTTCCAAAACCTACATATGTGTGCAGCATATGTCTATATTTCTTGGTTTGGGGGCCACACCATGTACTATCAGGGACATCTATCTATCTATCTATCTATCTATCTATCTATCTATCTATCTATGATATCTCTCTATATAATTTTTTAAATTGTCGTTGCTACAGGACCACACCCAGCAATGCTCAGGGCTCTATGTGGTCCTGGGATCGAGTTCAGAATCTCAGAGGCAAGACATAAGTTCTACTTGAGCCACGTCCCTGCCCCTCTACCCAGTGCTTGACTGTGCTGGGACTCTCACCTTGTCACCCCGCCATCACTCTCTCTACGGACAGGCTCTCCTGAGAGTCCTTTACAAGTGAAAACTCCAGTTTTTCTGTTCAGAGAGATCAAAAGAAGATGAAAGCTCCTGTCTGAAAAACTGTACCTTCCTTCCAGTTTAGAGCTGGTTTATTCATGCCTCAAACATGTGACTAACTCAGGGCCCATGAAAAGTTGTCGATAATCATTTATAAAGCAAAATTACATATCAAAATATTGCAAAAAGAAATAATATCACATGAAAATACAATAAAAAGTCAAGAAAAGTGCAATTCTTACTCTAGGACAAATAAATATTAAAGAATACTGTAAGAGTATGTTTTTGGTTTGGGGGGAGGTCACAGCTGCGCTCAAGGGCTACTCCAAGCTTTGGTTCTTGGGGGTCACTCCTGGTGGTGCTCAGGAGACTATTGTGTGTTGGGGATTGAACTCAGACCTTGGGAAGGCAAAGTTTGTGCTCTAGCCCCCTGAGTGATCACCTCAGCCCCAAAGTAAATATATTTTGCGATACTCTATTTAAAAATGTAAGCAAATGCTTTTTATCATCATTGATACTGGTAGTTCTTTCCTAACAGAGAAACTTTCATTTCTAAATAAGCATAAATAAATATTAGTGGTATTTTCCTTATGTTCACCAAAAATGTTTAGCAAGGGACTACATCTAATTATATTTATTCAACCTGAATGGATGAGTATAGGTTCATAATTTTCATACTTAAAACTACAAGACTCTGAAATCAATACTAGGAACGGGTACTAGCAAACCTGGAGCCCTCGGTCGAGGCTTGCAGAAATGCGAAATGGACCCCTCACCTGGACAAAGTTTGGGAGTTCCTCACAAAATAAAACTTGAGTTATGGCATAATCCAATAATTCTACTTTTGGGTCTAGACCCAGAGAAGTGAGGACACATGTCCACAAAATAAATAAATTAGTATGCACACATTAACAAATAAGATCAGTCCTAATGGTATGCAGTGTCAGGGATCTGATTGGGTCAGCTAGGTGCAAGGTGAGTGCCTGAACCCGTGTATTATCTTTCCAGCCCTCTTGCACAACCCTGGAATAGGTCAAGACCCCTAAAGCGCACATAAAGAATTTTATGGTATTTAAATGCTATCTCAAAGTTTCAGTAATAAAGATTTTTAAATAATAAAACCACCTGCCACAAAGCAATTTATTTTCATTGCACTATAGTAAAATCCCTGCAGAAAAAAATTATAAACTTATGTGATATCCTCTCCAAAAATCAGTACAGAGTAATTTACAAAAATTATGAAAGCTAATTTCCCTTTTTTTCCTTTTCCATGTTAGGAATCAAACCTGGGGACTCACACATGTGAAGCAAGTGCTATGTCACTGCACCATATCCCCTAAACCAGAAAACAACATTGAAAATACAAAGCGCTTATAAATAAAAAGGTAAAAGGAGTAGAAAAAGTGGAAAACGGGCATGCAATAATAATTCATATAAGAAATAAATAGAGACACATATGAACAAAAGCAAAAAAATAAAGTTTATCTCACCAATAGTCAAGGAAAGGCTTGTTCAGATGCCATTTTTGTCCATTGGTATAATAAAAAATATTTCACGATTGCAGCTTTCTCGTGACCTCACAAAGGGCAATTAACTGGCACTACATTTCTGAAAAGTATCTGGGCACTGTGCCAGGGAAAGGGACAAGTGATGAAAAGTATACATGTGATTTCCCCCTTTTTTTTTGGGGGGGGGGGGACACAGCTAGTGCTCAGAGTCTACTGCCAGCTGGGTGCCCAGGGGTCTCTCCCAGAGATGCTGAGGGACCATGGAAAACCTGGAACTGAACCTAGTTCTTGTATTTCAAGCAAAACAAGCACGTGCTAAGTCCACTGAGTTATCTCTTGGATCCTATGTTCGCCTATGTTCGCTTTGAAGGAATTCAGGATGACAGAAAGAGAGCAAAACCATGCAAGAATCTGGGGTGCTTTGAGAATAATAGAGGTTATAGTGGAAACTCAAAGTAGAAAATGGACAGTCCTTTCTGCAAGGGAGGAAGGAGAGGGGGAGGATAAACAACTGACTAAGAGCTGAGTTCTGAGGGTGAGGCTGGAGGGAAGATGCTGCCCTGAGAACTCCTTATGAAGTCCACAACCCAGAACGCAGGAGGGAGAGGCAAGAGCATAACATTCCACTCAGGAGGAGACATGATTGAACTGATCCACTGTATCTAGAGCACAGTAGGGCAGTGATAGATACCAACAAATTAGTGAGTACATTTTCTTGAAAGCATCCTGGAGAGCCATTATATGGTGATCTCTAGTTGACATCTGTTGGGATTTTTCTTTCATAAGAAGCAAAGTGAATACAATAATGAAAATAACTAAAGGAATTTGTGGATATTTTTTTCTAGCAGATCAGACGTTCTCTTATGAAAAATCCCTTTGGAAATCCCTGGAGAATGGATTAGGAGGCCAACTTGGAAGGGAAGCAGGTGAGACAGCTGAGCACAGCCCAGCAGGTGGCCACAAGAAACATGGAGACCAGATGTCCCAGGGCTGGAATCCACAAATGGTGGTTGGACAGATGTAAGCAGTGGCTGCTGGTTTGAGAGACTGAACAGATAGAAAACTTAGATAAATTGGGGAAAAAATTTTAGTCTGGTTTTGAACTCGCTGAGTATCCAGTAACTCTGAACACCTAAGCAGAGATGATACATAGACAGTTCAGTATAGAAAAGTGTGTATTTGTGAATTTCAACATACTGTGAAGGCAATCAACTGTGGTGTCAAATACATAGACACACAGGCTTAGGAGTTAAGTATGACCTAGATTTGAATTCTGACTCTGCTATGTACTAGACTGGTGACCTTCAAGTGGTGATTTTATTGGTCTCAGACTTCAAATTCAAAGGAGATCATATCACCTGCCTCATGAGCTGTGGTGACAAGTCAGTGAAAGGTTGGTGGTGCACTTAGCATGATATCCAGCAGAGAGAAGCATGGGGTACAGATATTGATCTGACCTGCAGGGGAGATATTGGGAGCAGATGCCAAATGAAGAGAGAAGAGGGACCATGTGACACTGAAGAAAGAGACGGAGCACAAGAGACAGAAAGAAGAAGAGGAAATTATCAAAGGAGGAGAATGCTAAGTGGAGGGAGTGATAGCTGAGAAGCAAAGGAAAAGGTAGTTTCAAGGGAAAATTTGGTACCTATATCTTAATGTTAAACAAAAGTAAACATTCTCCCAATTTCTATCAAATGAAAGTTGATACTTCTGTGAATAGTGAAAAAAATGCATAAATAATATTTTAATACATTGGAAATTTACAGAAAAACAAAATTCTAGACTTTAGCAGTCAATACTTCTGAGGCATTAAGTGTGTTTCGGGGCTCAAAAGATGCATGCGAAGGGATGGTCATGAATGCAAATGACAATTTTTTATTTTATATATCTTTGGGGATAAAGATATAGCTCAGCAGACTGAATGAAATGCAAAGCTTTGTATGTATGTCCATCTCCGGTACCACATGATCCCCTGAACACTATATACGAGAAGAAACCCACAAGCACCACTGGGTGTGGACCCCAAACAAGAAGCATACACTTACGCATTATTTCAGTTTACATCAGTTACACAATTGAAAAATAAGTACATATTAAATAGAAAGAGAAAGCTGCTGTATATGTAGAAACATATACTCCCCACACGTTTGGACGAGCCTCATGCATGAAGGAATCGGCAGAGGAACCCAGATGTGTGGGACCTGGGGCTGACATCTCCAAACCTGCTTGGATTGGGACTGGGCTTCCTCCATCCAGACCCGCTATTTTCCAGTAGTTTGGCAGCCACACCCACAAACTGCCCCAGTACTGTGTAATCCCATCAACGGTCAAGATCCAGGACTATAAAACGCTCCTGGAAGCATGTAGCCGCATTTGAGGCCATGAGACCGTTTATAGCCTAGTTTTCCTTCTCGGAGAACCTGTTAAGGTACTGAGAGCATTCTACCCGCACAGCAGAGCCTGGCAAGCTCTCCGTGACATATTTTATATGCCAAATACAGTAACAACGATGGGTCTCATTTCCCTTACCCTGAAAGAGCCTCCAATGCAGCACCGCTGGGGGAAAAACGAGTAAAGAGAGGCTGCTAAAATCTCAGGGCTGGGACGAATGGAGACGTTACTGGTGCCCACTTGAGCAAATTGATGACCAACAGGATGACATTGGTACAGTGATACAGTGATATGTAGAAACACTTTGGAAAGCAGGTGACAAGCATGCCAAAGGCAGGAAGAGAAACCCATCACCAGGCAGTGTGTGCCCCAGGAGAATGGCCCAACCTTTCCTCCCTAAGCCTTCACAGGCCCATCCCAAAGAGGTACTGCCATAAAGGCCGTGGGGTCTAGAGGCAGCTTTTTCTGCGTGAATTGGGGACCAGTCATATCTGACAGTGCTCAGGACTTACTCCTGGCCCTGCACTCAGGGCTTACTCCTGGAAGGTTCAGAGGACCATATGGGGTACAGGTAATCTGGGTTAATCCCATAAACCTGGGGTTAGCCACATGCCAGGCAAGTATCCTACCTGCTATACTACCTCTAAGGGTGGCTTTTTATACTGTGTTTTATGATGAAAGAGAGAAAGCAAACATAAGAAAAGCCAGGGCAGAAACAAGGCCAACTGCTGTGGTGTGTATGGAGCACTGGGGTATAGGGGGGGGTAGGTTGCAAGGCAGGGGTGTCGATGAATGCAAGCTCAGCTGAGTCGCCCTATAGTAGAAGCTGTGTGCTCATAAAGACAGGCCTTGTAAGCAAAAGCACTGTCAGGAAAGAGCAGTGACGGTGAAAGCAAGGGAGGGCTGAACGTGAGAAAATGCAAACCCTACTTCTCCCCTAGAGAAAGCAAGTTCTATTGCCCAACCAGCTGGCATGGTTTGCAAACATACTACCCTTTTGCTTTTGTTTTTGCACTTTTCAGGCTCGAAGAGAATATTGGTTTTTCTTTCACTGTGGCAAATCTAAAGGCAAAGAACAGATCGAGTTCTTAGGTTATTAATATATATTAATATGTAGCACTGTAGCACTGTCGTCCCATTCTTCATCGATTTTCTCGAGTAGGCACCAGTGACGTCTCCATTGTGAGACTTGTGTTACTGTTTTTGGCATATCAAATATGCCACAGGTAGCTTGCCAGGCTCTGCCGTGCAGGCGACATACTCCCTGTAGCTTGCCGAGCTCTCCGAGAGGGAAGGAAGAATCAAACCCAAGTCAGCTGCATGCAAGGCAAACTCCCTACCTGCATAGAAAAAAGAATCACAAGGCTGAAGAATGTTCAGAGTGTAGGGTGCTTGCCTTGCATGCAATATATTAATATATAATATATAATTTATATATATTGCAAATTCTTTTTTTTCTTCCTTTTTGGGTTACACCTAGCGATGCACAGGGGTTAATCCTGGCTCAGGCACTTGGAATTACTCTTGGTGGTGCTCAGGGGACCATACGGTATGCTGGGAATTGAACCCGGGTCAGCCACGTGCAAGGCAAACACCCTACCTCTATCATTCCAGCCCCTATATTGTAAATTCTTCTTTGTTTGTTTTTGTTTTTTGCTTTTTGGGTCACACCCAGCGATGCACAGGGGTTACTCCTGGCTTTGCACTCAGGAATTACTCCTGGCGGTGCTCAGGGAACCATATGGATGCTGGGATTCGAACCCAGGTTGGCCGCGTGCAAGGCAAACGCCCTACCCGCTATGCTATCGCTCCAGCCCCTATATTGTAAATTCTTAACTTATGTATAATTCAGATAAACACAACACCTATCTTCAGTTTAATATTTGTGGGATCTTACTGCTATATGAATATGGAATATGACTTCATGATGTCATTAGCCATAACACGTATATATCATTTTTTATTTTCTAATCCTGGGAGTTTTTTGGCATATATGAAGCATTTTCAATTTTTTATGTCCCACTCTTTTCTCATTCATCAGGTATTTCTCCATGAACATCCTATAAAACCTTATGTAATGGAGATGTTATGATACACACAGTGGACTTCAGTGATAGAATTCTTTTTCTGGGGAGCGCTGGTGCCCATACACAGGTGTGTCTGGGGGATACTCCTGACTCTGTGTCTGGAGGCTGCACCCAGCTGTACTCAGGAAGCCACATGGTACTAGAAATCAAACTCAGCTAAGCCACAAGCAAGGCAAGTGCCTTAAACCATGTACTATCCCTCTAGTCCCATACAGGTTTTATATTATATACTCCAAATTAAGTCCCTATCCAAGTTACAAAAATTAGGTGTTCCTTTTGCTTTTCAAGTCACACTTGGTAGTGCTCAGGGGTTATTCTAGTTCTATGCTCAAGGGACAATATGGGGTCAAACCGCTCACATGCAATGCATGAGCTCAGTCCATTGAGCTCTCTCTCCCTAGCCCCAGAACGAGGTGTTTTCTTCATTCATCCTGGTGGTCGTGGTGGTGTGGTAGTGGTAATATGTGTGGGTACATGTGTGTGTTCACACATGTTAGCAGGGAGTAGGAAAGACACACATAAGAGAAGTGACTGAACAATGGGCTGACTCAGGAGCATGCAATAAAAAGGACTATAGATGAAAAACAGACCTAAGTGGCCGAATTAGCATTTTTTACTGGAAAAGAGGCCACAGCTTAATTGAAAGACTTAACTGGAGGATTAAGTCTCTCTACTCATCGAGTTAGGTGCTGACAGAGTGAAGGATGGCAAGCAAGTCGGTGCCAACCAAAGTCTGCCATCAGCTCTCTGGAATAGATGCACAGCCCCTTTTCAGCTCTTCCCTGAAGATACTCTCCTCACTGAAGAAAGTCTATGGTCCACCTGCCACAGGCACATACTGAGAAAAGGGAAGAGAATGGACGGGTCCTTGAGTGCTTTCAATTAGAGGAGGTGCAAAGCAAGCAGAACAAAACAAAAACAGTGGGGCAGTCCCAAATATTGAAAGCATCTGTCTCTCCTTGCAGAGCAAATGAGCAAACACAACTCTGCCAAATCCATGGCATGCTAGACCAGACATCCCAATCAGGAGCGTCTCACAAGCCCTTCAAAGCCACTAATAACCCAAAGCCAATTCATCTTTCAGGTAGCATCTTCCTTCTTCTGGACCCTCCTAAGATTTATTGCTCATATACCACTTCCTTAAAAGACCCCTCAGCATCGCACAGCTCCCCACAGTCCACAGATTTTCTCTTAGTCTCCATTTCTTCTCCCCAGTATTGGCACCACTTGAACATGGGAGCCTGATCTGATCCTGCTCATATTCACTTATTCACGTGACCAGGAGCCCCTTCAAGGCCACCGCTTAAAACTCTGAAGTGCTTCCCTCCACCTCTCATTTCCAACTGGAAAATCACAAATCCTTTGAGTATTAGGCTTAGATCACACTGGGAAGTGACTTGGCTCTTCTACCCCCTAAGACCTATTTCTAGTCCCCTTCTAATGGCCAAGGTTTCACTTGGTCCCATTCCAGCAGATGAACATGGGCATCATTTATTCAATCAGTGAACACTAAGAATCCAAAACTAACTACACAAGAGGTTTTTATTGCCCTAGTGTTTCTAACCAAGCCCACCATGATGGAATGATATGACCAAGAGAACAAAAAAGAAACACCAAGTTACTGGGATTGTCCAAAGTTCCATAGCTAATAAGCAAACCATTTTGTGAGATAAGCATGGACTCTGTTGCTACTAAAATACTCTGGCCTCAGACTAAAACTGGCATAACAACTGATGCCAACAATATGTGATGGGATGATCTTTTTCATATGCTAGTGTTCTAGAAAAATGTGTTACTGACCAACATGAAACCAAACTAAAAAAAATTCTCTGGATCAAGTCAAAGTTTCAAAATGATAATGCTAATTAAAAAAAATTTTTTTCAGGGCCAGATTTTAGGAGAAAACATGTACCTTCAACATCCCAAAAGACTCTCTGAATGCAAATTGTGACAAAGAGATTCCACCATGAAGGACAAAACCAACAGCAGCACTCCAGGGAGACAAAGGCAGCACTCCCCAGGCAAACGGCAGGGATGAAGCCAGAGCAGCACTGAGCAGTCTGCTTCTGTGCAGTATCTGCAGAAGGATTTGTAGAAAAGAACTAGAAGGATTTGTAGAAAATAACTATTATTATTCTCAATAATAGCTGAGAATGATCACACTGGACAAGAACTGAGTGTTAAAAGTAGGTAAAGGGATATTCCCATTAACTTTTCAGTATCTGTGTTGCAAACCATAATGTCTGAAAGGAGAGAGAAAGAGAGACAAAGAGACAGAGACAGAGAGAGAGAGAAGGAAAGAGCCTGCCATAGAGGGGTGGGGTGGGGGTGATGGTAAAGAAACTGGGGACACTGGTGCTGGGAAATGTACACTGGTGGAGGGATGGGTGTATGACTGGTGGAGGGAATACTGTATGACTGAAACGTAATAATAAACAGCTCTATAAGGCTCTATTTCACAGTGATTCAATTAAAAGAATTTTTTAAAAAACAAACTAGTCTTCTGGGTGAAGAGAGACAGTATAGGAAGTAAGACAGTTGCATTGCATGTGGCCAAGCCTGGCTCAACTGCAATCACCACATATAATCTTTTAAGCACCACCAGGTGTGAAACAAGATAACCCAAAACAAACCAAATACTTGTCTTCTCAGAAAGGAATTTATATTTATATTATGTTAAAAAAATCATCTAAAACCATCAGAAGATTGGGTTTCAAAAAAGAAAAATCAACAAAACAAACTTTCTGCATTTAAAACTTTTCTCTTAGGGGAAAGTTCTCAAGTTTAGAACCCAAAACTTGGTTCTAAACCAGGAGAGATAATATTTTTTTTTCTTTTTGGGTCACACCTAGCGATGCATAGGGGTTACTCCTGGCTCTGCACTCAGGAATTACCTCTGGCGGTGCTCAGGGGACCATATGGGATGCTGGAAATCGAACCTGGGTCGGCTGTGTGCAAGATAAATGCCCTACCCGCTGTGCTATAGCTCCAGCACAGAGATAATAACTTTCAGAATTTCAGATTCTCAGGGGTTACTCTGACTCTAAGTTCAGGTGTCACTCCTTATAGGGCTTGGGGGACTGTATAGAGTGTCATGGATCAAAACTGGGTCGGCTGTGTGCAAGGCCAATATCCTACTCACTGTACTAGCTCTCTAATTCCAGGTTTTGGTACTGCTTGTTTAAGAGAAAAGTTTTTTTTGTTTTGTTTTATTTTTTTGTTTTTGTTTTTTTGGGTCACACCCGGCAATGCTCAGGGGTTACTCCTGGTTTTGCACTCAGGAATTACCCCTGACGGTGCTTGGAGGACCATATGGGATGCCGGGGATCGAACCCGGGTCGGCCGCGTGCAAGGCAAACGCCCTACCCGCTGTGCTATCGCTCCGGCCCCGGGTTTTGTATCTTTGTATTTATTTGTTTAGGGGCATCACACTCGTTCAAACTCAGGGGCTACTTCAGGCCCTGTCTTTAGGAATTGCTTCCGATAGTGCTCAGGGAACCCTGAGGTGCTGAGAATTAAACCCAGACTTCCTGTATGTGAACATGCACTCAGCCTCTTGGGGAATCTCACTGGATCCTAGGAAACAAACATTTAAGAAGCATCTTAGTGCAAAAAGTCATAAAAATTCAGGTGCAAAGCAAGCAGATTAAAGAAAGTTAGCAAAGATCCCAGACCTGGACCTCAGGTAAATAAAAATCCCCCCCCCCAAAAAAATGTAATGTAATGGACCAAAAAGTCAGAAAAGCAAGAGAAAAAAAATGATTAACCAAAGCTTCAAGTTAAAAAGAGACTTTTTTGCCATTGGATCACCCAAATCTTTAATGTGGCTTTTTTTTTTTTTTTTTTTTTTTTTTTTTTTTTTTTTTTTTGCTTTTTGGGCAATGCACAGAGGTTACTCCTGGCTCTGCACTCAAAAATCACTCCTGGCAGTACTCAGGGGACCATATGGGATGCTGGGAATTGAACCCAGGTCGGCTGCGTCCCTACCCGCTGTGCTATCGCTCCAGCCCCTAATGTGGCTTTTTAAGTCTATGTTTCCTAGTCAGATCACATGTGTTCTGGTTTTGGTCATATGTAAATCAAAACCAAATGTGAATGATTCCCTTCTACATACAGAACATACAAAAAATCCATGTTAAAGAAAAAACTCCTAGGGAGGCAGGATGGAGCTATAGTACAGTGGGTAGTTCTAGGATTAATCCTAGCACCCTAGATGGACCCCCAAACTTACCAGGAGTGATCCCTGAGTAAAGAGTCAGGAGTAGGCCTGAATACATCTGAGTGTGGACCAAATATTTTTTTAAAAGGGGAAAAATAATGAAAGAATCTCAGCGCCTGGTGCATGACATGGCTCAGTGGTATAATGTTCATGCATTGCCAGCATGAACCCATGAATTTGCCCCGCACCCCCAACCCAATGCCATGCACATTGCTCTGAGCTCTGTCCCACCAAATCTGCTGTCTGGGACCCTCAACAGAGTATGCAATCTCCAGCACATAGCCAGGCATGTGTGAATCCCCACACCTCATCACCCCCCTCGCCACCCGGCCCAGGGAGCACTGGAGACAGGTGTGCAAACCCCAGTGAGCAGTACAACCTAGAATGTGCAAACTCCCACCCATCACAACAGCAACAACTGGAAAGGAAAGGCAGGAAAATAAAAAGGAAAATTATCTTGGGCTTGGAAATAGTCCAGCAGTTAGGGCGCATGCTTAGCAAGCCCCTGCCCCAGGTATGATTCCCAGGACCACATGGTCCTCCAAGCACTTCTGGGTGCAGCCCTGAGGGCCCCAGCCCTGGAGGCCCCCAGCACAGCCAGATGGTCTGGGTATCCCTGCACCTCAGGGTCCAAAGAGCATCACTCCCTTGTGCTGCACTGCCAACCCAGTTAGTCAAGACTCTCCAAAGACGCCTAGAAAACTCCTTAGAACAATGTGAGAGCCTTCTTCCTCAAGGCTCTGCTTTAGAATTGAATCCACTTAAATCCATTAGATCCATTTAAAATTAACTCACACTCCATAGTTGGCTTATCAAGATATTTACTTGGCAGCTACACAGGCATGTAGGAACTATGGATACCTGGCTGTGGTGGAGTGAGATAAACAGGCAAATGAACACGTTTCAAGTTATTTTCTTCATTAGCCCCCCAGATAGATAGGAAGTGCAAGGATCACCAAGATTGTGTCAGGCAAGAACCCACAGGCTCTCACTTGCCAACCTGATGCCTCTATCTTCTTTGAAGACTTGACCCAGCTTCCCCAACAAGTCACTCTACATTAATCCTAGATCTAGAACAAAAAGCCCTCAGACAGACAGCACTGGGGGCAAAGACCACAGAACCACTGAACCATGTTTCTTTGTCGTGAGTTTGGCCAGGACCTGGGTGCAAAGCAGCACTTGGCTGGCAACCTCACGCAACTTAGAGGATGTCCTGGTAGGAAAAGCACTGAAATATTTTGCAAATAATATCTTCTGCTCTCAACCTTTGGACGCTAATGAATCCATGCTCATCTCTGAAGATACCAAGAGAAAAAGAAATAGGAGAAGGAATCAATGAAGCGAAAAAGAGAAAGACATGAAGAAAAGTACATTGAACACAGGTGGGAAGTTCCAAAGTCAGATGGACCTGGGCTTGAATCTCATCACTATGGATTAGTTACAGAGGTAAGCCAATTTACTGATCTTTGATGGACTTTGCTTACTCATCTGTAAAAAGGGAGTAAGTAACAAAAATCCTCTCAGATTACTATGAGGAATAGAAAAAAATGTATGTATGTAAAACATGCATCATGTCTTTCCCTCAAAAGAGGAGGACAATGAAAGTGGTTCAAGAAAGATACCAGAAGAAAAGGGAAGAGGATAGAAAGGGAGGGAAGAACAGAGGGGAGAGGGCTTTGAGGGAACAGGTTTCAAGTGCCAGAACAGTCTAAATTTGCTCAGAACAAACACTGCAGCCTCTTACAAACGCATCTGAAAATATTTCCTGGCCACCTACTCTATGGTGTAGGTGGCCAGGAAATTAGCACTGTGTTTCATTCAGATCCAACATGCCCTCCTCCTCCCCTTCTTCCTCTTCCTCTGGATATGGTCCAGCCCGAGGGATAGAGAAATCACAGGTGTGGGACACATTCACAGTGACCTCGCTTGTACGAGAGTTAAACGCATACATGTAGTGCACACCTGCCATGGGTCTCAGGAGAAGGGGCCCGTGAGGCTTACTTGTGAGGAGATGCTAAGGAAGGACATGATGCCAATGTGAATGAATGTGCAAGAGAAGAGGGCAGGGTGGCAGGGAGAGAAAATGCAATGCTGCCCCAGGTGGAGTCTGGCTCTGATACATGGGGACCAGGAAGAGACGAGCAGAGAGCTATGGGATGACCAAGGGAGTGAGGGACAGGACAGGCACAAAGCAGGACACACAGGAGCTTTGAGAGCAAGCAGGAGGGATGCACTGTAGAAGCTGGTATGAACGCTGAGGGCTCTGTTACATCTCATTCAGATTTCCTGCTCCCATGGGTGATGAAGTGTCATCTCTCTACTTCCCAGAACATCCCTTAGAAGGGACCAAGATTTCACTTTTCTATTTCCAAGATAGAGGCTGGTGTGTGGGGCACAATTTGTACATGTAGGCTGGGTCCTCATTTCAGATCGACTAATCACTGTCTGTACGAACCCAGACCAGCAAATGAGTTGTTGTTCCCTCAACTGTCAATCAGGAGCCATTCTAACGCTCCTTTGACAGATTGTTGAGAGAATGAAAAATCAGATGAGTTAATAAATCGCTTCACTGAGAAGTCCTCAGAGTAATGCCTGTGGCACATCAGAACATGCAAACAAGTGGTCTCTGAGCCTTCTTCCTCTTCTCCCATTACCTGTCATCTTCAGATCTGGGACAGATCCAAAATCTTAAAGAACTTCTCACACAGGACTAAGGAAGACAGATCCAGTGGAAACCCCTTTGGGAACTGCAAGTTCTTCCCAAACAACCACCTACAGCAACATTCCCCATGCACCAGACAAGACTTAATGGCTACGAGCCCCTTACCTGGCTTGGTGAATGGCCTCCATCCACTCTTTGCCATCCTGCTCCTCCTCACAGCGCAGCTCCAGTGGTTTCTGACCTTCGTGGCCAAAGAGGACAGTGAAGTAATACTGGAAAGGAGAACAAGCAAAGTTCTGTTTTATTTTTAGGGGTGACAGCATAACCACCTGGGCATTCCCCACCCAGAGTAGATATTTACAAAACACTGTACCATCATGTCAATCATCTTTCAAAATGGATTCATTGCTCCCCTCCAAGGACAATGACTTTTCCCCTAGAAAAACCCTAAGTTGCACCTTAGGGATTCAATCCACAACTTCTCACTAGAATAAGTATGTGATTTAAAGAAAAATTTAACACAGGGGCCCAGAGCTATAGTACAGTGGGTAGGGCATTTGTCTTGCATACAGCCAAACTAGGTTCAATCCAGAGCATCCCATAAGGTCCCTCAAGCACCACCAGGAGTAATTCCTGAGTGAAGAATCAGAAATAACCCCTGATCATCCCCTGATCATCACCCAGTATAGCCCCCAAACAATATCAAACTCAACAAAAATATAAGGCTTAAAATTTGTATAAACTGGAAAGTGAAACTTGTGATAAAGGCTATCCACCAAAATATTATAAATATTTTGCCTAATGATGAAATATGGGAACTGGAGCAATAGCACAAGGGGTAGGGTGTTTGTCTTGCACGCAGCCAACCTGGGTTCAATTCCTCCGCCACTCTTGGAGAGCCTGGCAAGTTACCAAGAGTGTCTGGCTCGCACAGCAGAGTCTGGCAAGCTACCCATGTCGTATTTGATATGCCAAAAACAGTAACAACAAGTCTCATAATGGAGATGTTACTGGTGCCCGATCGAGCAATCGATGAGCAACAGGATGACAGTGCTACAGTGACACAGTGAAACAGTGATGAGCTATAATTGTAACTCCTCTAAAGTAAAAAGAAATGGCAATTTTCAACTTTTCTATTTACCAATTCCATCTAGAAGGCAACATAGGAAAATAAAGGAGAAAGGTATAAATAATGGAAAGAAAGCAAAGGATGCAATTTTACAGATTTTTTCCCAGATTATAACTGTACTAAAAATCATTTAAAATAATTAGAATAAGAACTAGGAAGCTAGGAAAGTCTCAACAATTTGGAGCTACCCATACCCCTCTACTCTGGGGGTGCATCTTCTTCCCTTTACTTCATAATGCATTCCATCCTGCAGTCACCCAATCCCAGCTCTGAGTGTGTAGAGCCTTAAGGCACTTGCCTTGCACATGGTTGACCCGGGATGGATCCCTGGCACCACAGATAGTCCCTGAGCACCCCCAGAAGTGATCTCTGGGTAAGCCTTGAGCACTACTTGGTGTGACTCTAATGCCCAACCAAGAAACTCAAGTAGACACTAAAATAAGCACAACAGAGGAACAGTCACAGTAGGCTACACAAACGCTTAATAGACTTTAAACAAAGCTTTGCAGGGGGGGGGGGAGGCGAGGAACATATTTTAACTCTTCAAAATTGCACCAAGATAAGCCAAAGAGTAGGAGAGGGGACAAGGCTCTTAGCTTTGCACACAGCCAATTCCTAAATCAATATGGTTTCCACCAGGAAAGATTCCCTGAACAGAAAACAAGGAGTGAATATGAGCACCAAAGGGGAGGCCCCAAACCAACCCAAAACAACACAAAACTAAACAAAAAAACAAAACTGCTTCCAAAAGCTTACTTATAAGAAACATTTCCACTAGATTTTAACATTTTTGCCTCAGGTTAAAAGATGCATCTAGCTTAAGTGTTTCTTTAACCACTTTACATGAAGCATCTTTTAATAGTATGGGCTGAGTGAAAGTAGATATATGGTGAATTCTTTGTTCTTTATATTTGAATCCTAGTGTATAACAAATGTGAAGCAAATAGCTACAAGTCCACAGAAAGGCACATCACCAGCACTGACATTTCAGATTAGACTTGATAAAAAGAAAACCCTTTAAGCTTCAAGAGACAGAAAATTAAGAAGTCACATACAAAAGATTTGGAAGCAGAACAGCACTGAGTTGCTGAAAGAAAGCAATGAAACACTTTTAAGAGCCTGCAGAAAAAATTATTTTCAATATAGAGTTCTATGTTCAACTTAACAATCATCCAAGTATTAGAGTTGAATAAATATTTGTAGCATTTTGAAAAGTATACATCCCAGAATGTGTTTCTTAGGCAGTTCACTGAGTAAGTGCTTTTGCAAATTAAGAAATGATTAAGAAATAGGAACACAGGGACCAGAGAGATACTATAAGAAATAAGGTGTTTTCCTTTTATGTAGCAGACCTGATTTGATACCTACTACCACATTTGGCCCTCAAACATTACTCCTGACCATCTCCCAAACCCATCTCCACCCCTCAAGAAAAAGAAAATTGGAATTCAAAGTGAGGTCAGAAAATCAGGATTCCAATAGGAAAGCAACATAGAAATATCTGGGGGCAGGGAGATAATCCAGAGGTAAATTGCTTTTCTTGCACGCACTCAATCCTGGTTCAACCTCAGCACTACATAGGGTTCCCCAAGGACTTCCAGGAGTGACACCTGAGCACAGCTGGAAGTAGCCCTGAGCACTGCCAGGTGTGGCCCAATCCCCCCACCCCAGCCCTGAAGAAAGAAATTGTCCAGAGCCAGAGAGATAGAAGAAAGGGAATGGCATTTTCCTTGGATGCATCTGACCTAGCTCTAATCCTCAGCACCACATAGGGTCCTCTGAGTACTGTCAGGCGTGATTCATGAGCACAGAGACAGGAGTAATCCCTGAGCACAGTGAGGTGTGACTCAACACCAAAAGGGAAAAGAAAGTATGAATGAATGATGGCTGTACAACAATAATAATCTTGCTGGATAGGAAGATGGAAGGATAAGAGAAGTATCCCAATGATGGAATACTGATAAAATACCTGAAATAGATACAAATCTTGAGGAAGTACTTGAGGAAGAGCATAGATAAGAGTAGCACAGACATAATCAAATAGTTATTGAAAAATAGGCATGTGCAAGAAAAAACTAAGTAAATAAGGGATCTCTTTTTTAAAAAACAAGTATTGGGCCTGGAGCAATAGCACAGGGGGTAGGGTGTTTTCCTTGCATGCAGCCGACCCAGGTTGGATTCCCAGCATCCCATATGGTCCCCTGAGCACAGCCAGGGGTGGCTCCTGAGTGCAGAGCCAGGAATAACCCTTGTGCATCGCTGGGTGTGACCCCCCCAAAAAATTATTAATTCCAGGGGTGCTTGGGGGAGGGGGATAGGGATAGTCGATTTACCCAAGAAGATAAGTATACTATTTGGCTCTACAGTGAGAATATTTCCAAAGCCCTAGCAGTACTAATAACAATAGTTGATTACACCAAAACTGCTTATACAGAGAAAATGGGACAGGGAGTTAGAGGGAAAAGGAGACAGGCAGAAAATAGAGCTAAATCATTTTCAGAGGTGCCCCTCCTGGCAGTGCTCAGGGGTTACTCCTGACGCAGAGCCCGGGGATTGTTCCTGGAGGTGCTGGGAAACTGGGAAACAGACCCCCAAGGGCATCCTGCATGCAGAGCATGTGCCCCATCCCCGTGAGCTCTCTCCCAGCCTTAGAATTCAAACTGTAACCAGAACCATTCAACAGGAAGTGCTGGAAACTCACAATCCAAGAAAGAATTACAAGCACATTATTTTCAAATACGCAAAGAGCCAAGGTGGCTTTGTGTAAGAGCCCAAGGGGAGGGCAGCCGGGAGGGGCAAGGAGCTGGCAGCAGAGGAGACTGCAGATGGCCTGCCCGTGGTCAGAGAGGGGGGCACAGGAGTCAGAGAAGACCAGACAGGGACGATGACTTCCTGCCATCTCAATGGAGATGCGTCCGCTGTGAAGCGAGGAGCCTCAACAAACACAGGCAAGCATCCCACAGACTAAGGGTAAATACAGGTCACTCACAAAGGAAACCCACGTGGACGGGTTAGCCATCGCCAGCAGGACATTCCCTGACCCCTAAGTTTTCGTCCTCACCAGCTGCAACTTGGAAAAGCCAGAACAGTCCAGGAGACCAGCGGGGAGGGTGGGAGAGCTTGGCAGGCGGGGGGGGCCCCTGGGGGTGAGGAGCTGCCAGCGTCAGTCTATCCCTGCAGCGAGTCCAGCCAGGGAAGGGGGGATCCTGCTGCAGCAGCTACTCGGGGCCAGATGTGCCAGCTCTCCAGCTGAGACTGTCTGGGAAGGCAATGCAACAGGAGAACTTTTGTATTAGATGACAATGGTCAGAAAATACTCTGGGCCTGCCCCAGACTCCATCCTGGACCACGGAAAGAGCCAGCCACAGAGCTGGCCTGAGAGGGAGATGCAGAGACCAAAACAGATCCTTCTGTTGTTCCTTCTGTTGCCCTATTTCCCACCACCGCCACACTATCCCCCTCCGCCCAAGGTTCTGTTTATTCATGTGACAGTCACATTTGTTTTCTTGAAACAAACCTCAGAATCTTCTGGACAATGAACCTTTTAGAGACAGAATTTTCAGTCCAGGCATTCAGAGTTGGTTCAGCTGTAAAAGTGCTGGCTCTTCCATCTTCTACCCTCCTGCCTCCTCTCCCCTCTCCTTTTCCCTTCCCTCTTCTCTCCCCTCCACTCCTTTTCTCTCCTCTCTCCTTTTCTCTCTTCTCTTATCTTCTCCTTTCTCCTGCGAGCTTCCAGGGCTGCCCCTGGCCATGCTTGGGGGACCCTGCAGTGTCCAAACCTGACCTGAATTAGAAAGATGCTAGAGTTGTGTCTGAACCTCTCTGCTACTTCCAGGCCTCCCAAAATTTCTGCCTTGGGTCAAGAATATAGGTGTGTTTTGCCTGCAAGAAATCCTGGCACAGCATGGAATCCTTGTCACCACCAGAGCAACACACAAGCACTGAGCTAGGAGTAGCCCTTGGGGGTTCTAAGCTAGGTATAGCCCCTAAGTACCACTAGGTGTGGCCCTCAAATAAAAAAATTTAAATGCCTGCCTTGCAAGCTTGAGTTTGCAAGTTCAATGCCCAGTACTACCTATAGGGGCTAAACCCAGTCCCAATAGCTGGGTAGTGTGGAACTCTGGGGCAGCAGACAAGCTCAGCATACCTTCAGGTGTGTGCAAACACCTCAATAACAGAAAAAGTGTGCAATCCCAGAAAGAGCTGCAACTAACAAAGATGTGGAAGCACTTTGGGCAGGAGTGTGGCCTCTGGCGGGCATATACATAACAGAAGTTTGCAAACATACAACTCTCAGGAAGCACCAAGAACAAATGTATGAGCATCGCAGCCACCTGGTTACACTACTGTTAGAAAAGAAGTCAGTGGTTGTGCATTTTCGAGACAAGGCATTTAGCTCTCAATGGAAAATGACTGGCAGAATGCCTACGTAACTACTCACCTACTAACAGTGTTTGAACAAACAGACTATTAGAATGGAGAGTCAACGTAGAAACTGCTTTGTAGGTTAGAAAGCACACACCCTAGAAGAACCGTCCCCACCACCGGGGGACAAGAGACCACCAAAAGAGACTTCAAAACCCCAACCAACTGCAAGGGGTGCATGCATTCAAATTACTCAATACAGCTTAGGCAGCGTCCAGGGAGAGTACACATTCCACAGTGCTCAGCTGTGAGGAGCTACGTGCTAGGGGATAAAATGCCTGTTGTCACCACTTTGGGTGTGCCTACCTACCAGACTCCCAGTCTTGCCTGAGCCTCAATAAACACCTCTCTTTCACTAGACTTCGTGTCTCCGTGTCCATTTTTTGAATTTTTGGACTGGTGAATGTTTCTTACACAACCACAAAAAGAATGGAAAGGGGAATATTTTTAATATAATAAATAAATGAATGAAATGGCTAGGGTTAAGCTTTTTAGCACAGTTTTACCGAAAAGGGAAGAGAAAAGGTTACCTGCATAGAAATCACCGACCAACAGAGGATCCCGGGTCATGCCTGGGAGATAACCCAGCACACATGCCCACAGACCATCCTGAGCCCCACAAGGGGATGCTGGCCTTAATTTCCAACCCCCCTGAACCGGCCAGGGACTATAGGCTTTAAGCTGAGAGGGAATGACACCACGCAAAGGCCACTAACCATGGGAAGAATTAAGTTGAAGATGGTGTTCAATAAAGCTCTATTTGTATTTGAGAGGAAAAGAGTGGAAACTCAATAAAATAACAAATCAGTGGCATAAAGGGCAATCCCATAAGTGATGGCATTTCAGTAGCAGCTGGCTACTATCCAGACCCCGATGTCTGAACCAGGGAGAGGAAACACTTAATGAACCTGCCCCATGTACTGAAAGGTTGCAACCAGCACCTCTAGCGGCCTCTCGAGAGCCCAATTAAAAGTCACCTTTAAAAGCCAGCAAGGCAATTATATAAGCACAGTCCTTGCAAGGGTCAGATCTTGTCTCAGGCACAACAAGGACAGCATGAGTTTTTTTAAGTGCCTGTTACCATCCCAGAAGTTAACTGACCACATTCAGCTCAGCCACCAAAATAATCAGATGCTGCCTTAGTATGTATCTGAAAACTACTTCTTGTAAGCCATTCACCAGCAGTTTCTCTTGTGTATTCAGGGACATCGTTCTGATGGGAATTAGCTGTATCATGGCTTAGTCAGTTCCTCCCAGAATCCTTTCCTGGTAATCTTCCGGCAAAATAGAAGTCACTCTGTTGGGTGTCAGTGACCCTAGTGACCCCACGTGCCCTCTTCTCTCACGGTGCTTCAGAGCTGCCCAAATTAGTGCCTCTTCCCTACCAGCCTGGTCCTTTTGAACCATCCATCCCACCTCTGTGCCAGATAGAGAGAAAAGCTTCAACCGCTTGGCAAATAAATAATCATTGGTAAAGAAAACGGATCCTAATTAGAAGGAAAAAATTGCTTCAAATAGTGGCATATGCCAAGAAATTTTATTATTATGCAGTCACAGCTGCAGTCAGATGGAGAGCAGGGCAATGGGCACTGGAGCAGGAAGAACCTGACCTTGCAAAATGTCCCTTAAGTGAAACCTCCAAAGGGGAAGAAACTGGGCAGAGAGAGAAAACTGGGAGCCTGCATCTTGTGTCTGGCCTTGAGCCTCACTTGACCCCCTAGTCACGTACGCCTGAAATGCAGAAACCGTCATGCATGCCTTAAGCAAGTCATTCTAACTGCAACATATAGACTTGAAGGGAAATGGACTGGGGAAAAGCAGAGAGGAAAAAGTGATAGGCAAATAGTGTTAAGCTCTATGTGACTGAACCTTCTATAAGTCAACACTCTCTATAAGAATATGTGTATCAGGGCTGGATAAATAGCACAGCAGGTAGGGCATTTATTTGCCTTGCATGCGGTCAACCCGGGTTCAATTCCCAGCATCCCTTATGGTCCCCTGAACATCACCAGGGGTAATTCCTGATTGCAGAGCCAGGAGTATCCCTGTGCATCACCGAGTATAACCCAAAATGTGTATATCTGGCAATAAAGTTGAGCTGTGATCACTGAATCAGCTCCCGGAGGTGTTTCTCTGCACGACCATCCTCCTTCACCCCACAAAACCGGTTCCTGCCAAGACCAGTGCACAACGTGTCCAGGCATTTTGGGGATAATAGTTCCCCAACAGTCAGAAAAATGGGTTTAACACAGATTTTGTAAATGACTTTTTAAAATTTTATCGATTGATATTTTGTGGTTTACAATACTATAAATAATGGTTTCTCATGCATATAATCTCAACATCATACCCATTATCAATGTACTCACTTTTCTCTCCCAAGGACCCCAGCTCCCTTCCCTCTCAAGGCCCACTCCCCAACTCAGTTGTGTGGATCAGGTTTCCCATTATGTTGCCTTTGGACCCCTGTTGCTACCTTACTGTGTCAGGTCCGGTGAGAATGGGGAGGAGACCTTCAGCCACTCCCAGATGTTTGATCAGACAACACAGACCTGATAGTTCAGAGCTTGGTCCGATGGTGTTGGGGGGGGGTTGAAGGGGGGCGCACAGTAAGGTGATACCCAGTGGTGCTCTAGGAGGCCACACAGTGCAAGGACAGAACTCTGGGTCTCACACATTCTAGACATGTGTTTCACACCTAAGCTATCTCAGTGGTCCCAGGATATATGTTTTAGTTCCTCTCCTTCCCAAGTTTTGCTTGTGGGTGTGGTGCCCGGAAGTTGCACAGCCCTGGTCACTGTACTCGCATACTGATTGCCATGTTCACACATCTACAGTTGTGGCACAGGCCTCAGAACACACAGTTTTTAGTTGAGATGTTCACATACCACACACTTGGCTGCAGGGAACAGAGATGCTCAGTTTGCTGTCATCATGGAATCACAAATAGACACAGAGGCTGGTCAGCATGAGGGGCTGTGCTGGGAATGAAGCCTCACCTTTCAGGACAGGCCCTTTGGCACCTAGCTATCCCCAGAATTCTTTTTTTTTTTTAACTTTTTGGGTCACACCTGGCGATGCACAGGGGTCACTCCTGGTTCTACACTCAGGAATCACTCCTGGCGGTGCTCAGGGGACCATATGGGATGCTGGGATTTGAACCCAGGTCAGCTGCATGCAAGGCAAATGCCCTACCCGCTGTGCTATCACTCCAGCCCAATCCCCAGAATTCTATACAGGTTTAAATTTCTTTCTTCATTAAATTGCGCTCCTTTTTTAAAAAGACCCCTTAAGAGGCTGAAGAGATTGTAAAGAGGTTAAGGCTTGCCTTGCATCCTACAGACACCCAGTCAAATTGCCATAACCACCTGTGGTTCTCCGAGCACACCAGGGAGTAAACTCCTGAACACAGAGTCAGGAATAACCCCTGAGCACCTCCAGTGTAGCCACCTCCCCCAAACAAAGGCCCTTTAAGCAACCAAACATGTCTTTTTTTCAAAATTTGGAAAACCAGAATATTCTGATCTCACAAATGCCCAGCAGATCAGTCACCAGTTCCATCTCTTGCTCATAATGTCCAGAAAGGCCAGAAAGACAACAGTGTGGAAAGATCCAGAAAACATACAAATCTTCAGTATTTAATGTAGCTTTGTACAATTTTTCAGTTTTCTCGTGTCTATTAAAATGGGCTTGTTGCATTTATGATTTATGTTTTTGCAGAGACAACAAATGTAATATGAGAAATTAAACTCACTTAAAATTCAAGTTCATAAACTCCTACAAACTTATAGCCAAGTTAGAAAGTAATTGCTGGGGAAGGTATTACAGAACCATTTCACTTTCTAGATTTCTGCACTCACTGAATCATTGGCAATAAGTCTGTATAGCTTTATAGCCACAATTTAAAATGCTCATTCTATATAGTTTTGTTTTTTGCCACACCTGGAGGTGCTCAGAAACTACTACCAGCTCTGAGCTCAGTCACTCCTCGTTTTCCTTGGGGACCCATATGGTGCCAGGGACCAAACCGGGCCTTCTGCATACAAAGTTTGTCCTCAGCCCACCAGAGCTACCTGTCAGTCCTCATTCCATCTTAAACTGTCATGAATAATAAGTACAATTAGCCATAATAATCAACAACAAACATATTTATCCATTTTTCAGACTATACCCAGATCTTAGTAATATTATGTACAGAGCTACAGAAAGTAAATGATGTTGGTGAAATTAGTGATGTCAAAGGAAGTGTGAGGTTTTTGAAAAATACACAGCCAAAGGAACCAGAGAGATAATATGGTGGACAGGATATTCGCCTTGCATGCAGTCTACCTGGATTTGGTCTCAGGCAGTCCATATGGTTTCCCAAGCACTGCCAAAAGTGATCCCTGAGTGCAGAGCCAGGAGTAAACCCTGAGCACCATCAGGTGTGGCTCCAAAATTATAAAGAAAAAAATACAGCAAAACAATAATCTCTTCTTTAAAATGCAGCACCATATGTATTATTACTTGGATATACTGGAAGGTTTTTAATTACGCCATATATTTTTGAATCATAGATTCAAATCTTAGATTTCAAGAACAAAAACCAACAGTCTCTGTAGCCACTGAGCCAAAAACTCCTCCATGAACCCTCTTTCTGGGTGTAAGCCCTGTCTGAAGGAAGCTTACCATGGTCTTCTGTTCTCCAGCTGCCAGATTGTGGACCCCGTGCAAGCCAGATACTGGGAGGATGAAGAAATGGACGTTTGCAAATGTTCCCTGGCTTGGTGTCTTGAAGACATGGAGCTGCGATCAGGATAAGCCAGAAGCCTGGGGAGGCAGTGCCCTGGGAGGCGAACAGGGCCTCACACACAGTGGGGCGCTCCAGCCCCCAGCAGCTGTCCAGAGCCCCATCCTTGGCTCACAGCCCCTGCACTGTTGACCACCCAATCCAACCAGTGAGGAGACACCAAGGGTTGCAGGATGTGAAGACACATAAAAATATGGGTGGCAATTCTCCCGTGAAGGTCACTTCAAAGGCAATAACAAGTACGGAATTGTGTTATTCTTTCCATGACTCATTACCTTCTCCTCCTTCTCCTTTTTGCCCTTTCTTCTTTGTCTAATTGCTTGTAAAGTAGACATGAAGTACATTTGAACTTTGGGTATTTTGATCAAATTGGGTTTTAAGCATCCTTATACTAACTTTTACTCAGGAAAGATGAAATTCACCCAAACTGACAACAGAGCTCTCCTGCAAATTAGTGGGGCCCTTAATGAAAGTGACCCAGGTATGTGTCTGACCTTCAGAAAAGGGGCAAAGATAGATTGAAGCCTGATTTACTGCTACCTCCTCACATGTGCAAGAGATGTCGCACTGAAAATGAGAGTGAGAGGCTATGAAGAAGGGCGAGGGGGGCTGGAGAGAGGACAGTGGGAAAGGCACTTGCCTTGAAATAAACCAAACTCCATCCCCGACCCCCCACATGGTCCCCCAAGGACTTCAAGGAGTGATCCCTGAACACAACTGGGGGTGACACAAAAGCAAAAATCCTTAAAAGCAAGAAAAAAAGGGGAACATTGTGCTGATACCCTTCTTAATATCATTTCCTCCCTTTGTAGTTTCTTACTCTTTGGTACCCCTCTCCGGGAAGTGGTACCCGCAGGGGACTTCTCTGCCAGTGCATCTGGTCACCACTGTACCAACAAGTGGGCACTAAATGAAGAAGAAAAGCCTTGAGTGTTGGTCCTGTACCCAGCTCCACTGGTCTCCATGAGAGAAAATACTCAGTTCACTTTATTGTTTCAGTGACTAACTTTTATATACTGGAACTATTTCTTTACTCAAGTTTTATCCCAGGGGCACATTTAGCCCCAGGGTAGGTTCTGTATAATTTTATTTTTATACTACTTTGCAGACATCATGGTGTCATTGTTGAAATTCTCTCTCTGTCTCTCTTTCTCCCTCTCTCCCTCTCTCTCTTCCTTCTCTCCAGATTAGGCTAAGAGAAGAAAAAGTCACTTCTACCAACTCCAAGGTGGAGATTAGGTGCAGTAACACATCAAAGTGCGTGAAAAGGAACACACCTGGTCCATCTCAAGGGAAGCCAATTATGCCCAGGACACTGCACTCATTCCAGAGGTGCAAAAATGAACAATAACCCCTAGCACCTCATCCTCACTGCTTGAATGTGACCAAACGAACAGAGATTCACGAGGAGTGTCCCCCAAATCCCCCAGAGCATCTCTAAGAGGGAGGCCAAAACAAAGGAGTAAAAGTTTAACTGCCTCCCATTATGGTTTACTACAAGAACATTAAAAAAAATGTATTGTGTCTGGCTTCCAAAATTCAGAAAGAACCGAATTGATTTAAGCTGATAAAGGGAAGGGAACAAGAACAAGGTGGTCAGAAACCAAACAAAAAAGGCTAAAGAGGGCTAAAGAAATGGTACAGCAGGCAAAGCACTGACTAATCTTGCACAGTCCATCTGGGTTCGAATTCCCACACTGCATATTGTCCCCAGGAGTCAATATGGGGACAGGGATCACTCTATGACTATCAGGAGTCACTCCTGAACACAGAGCCAGACCTCCACAAGGTATGGCTCAAATGAAAAAAGAATAAGACTTAAAGGGGGGGACAGAGAGAGACTGTTCACCTTTTTTTATTTGGCTGCTCTTAACATCTTTAAGTGATTACCATATAAAAATTGGAGGAGAGAAGCTTTCATTGACCAAACGATCTGGACTCCTGCTCATCTCTAAGCACATTGAGGTCCATGAAAAAGGAAACATGATTTGTGGCAGCTGATATCATTCTGAACTTCCAGGAAAGGCAATAATTCCTCTGCAGGTCCCATTAAATCTTCGTGTATCTGCACCCTGGACAAGGATGAATGTCGCTGTAGATAATCTCTGACACAGGTGATTGGCTTCACCCCTCCCCAGGCTTTCCCATCTACAAATCTTTAGAGGGAGGTGATTTCACTTGGGACAGCCTTGGATCCACTGAGTGATCCGCTCTGGAATTCACACATCCACTAAGTGATCCACTCAGGAATTCACAACCTTACAGTCTCTCTCACAGAGCAGCAGCTCAGCTGTGATCCATTTCACTGTGCCTTCTCTCCATCCTCTTCTGAACTCAGTCTGTCTGGGGCCACAATCTCCAGAACCTCTAATGTACAGATTCAAAGGAACTACTCAGCCATTGTTTGTTTAGCATGTAAATTCACTGAGCAAACCTCTATAATGGTAAGCCTTAATAATAAAATAATAATCATCAAATTATCAAATGAAGCTGCTCACGAAGCAAAAAAAATTGAATAAAAAAGGATATCAATATGCTTATATTGATGTTTCCTAAATGAATAAGAAAACACTAGATATCCTAAAAGTAATATGGTGAAAAGAAAATAATATTTGAAACATTAAAGTGAGACAAATATATAAATATGAAGGGGGAAAGAATATCAGTACTGCACTTTTTCAAATTGCAATTCTTGAAATAATAAAACCCAGACAGGGAAATATGATGAGCTAATTAAAATAAAAACAGTTATAATCTTTATGGAGATGACTAGCAATTAGTATCACAGAGTTTAAAATATTTTCCTGTACCAATGAAATAATTAAGAATACATTCAAAGTCTTATATGCAAAGACATACCTTGGAATAATAAAGCCAACAATTAGGGACAGGTTAAATAAGTTATGGGATTTAAACTGGACCACTCTGAGCAATTAAATTAATAATCATTTCCCTAAGAATGTCGTAGCGGGGGCTCATTCGGTGTCAGGTAACGAATATGCCACAGGTAGCTTGCCAGACTGCCATGCAGGCGGGGTACTCTCGGTAGCTTGCCGGGCTCTTCGAGATGGATGGAGATTTTAAAGGCAGCCTCCAATCGCCCTTACAGGTGTTCCCATGATTCACACCATATATGAACCCCATTGAATATGGTGCAGAAATTATGGAAAATGGGTATAACGTGTCTTAAGCGGCCTGGAGCGTGGCAGTGGCTGGGTAGTGGAGGTGGTGGAGGTCGGCTGATGAGGTATTTATCTGGCTCAGGTAGGGTGGGTCGTCTGAGTTTGATCTCTGGGGTGCCGGAGATTGGAGGAGGCAGAGAGAGGATCTTGTTTCTGGGTCTCATTGAACCTGGAGTCCAAGGTCACAAAGTTCTGTGGGGCTTCACTCATGTGTGAGGTTTGGCCCGAGTGTGCGGAAAGCGGCCTGGAGCGTGGCAGAGGCTGGGTAGTGAAGGATTCCCTAAGAATAATTTCAGGAATATTCCTAGAAATATTTCTTAGATCACACAACAAGTTTAAAAGCAGGTTATAACGTTCACACATTCCAGCTGCCACCAGACAGACGTTGAAGACATGGAGAGTATAAAATAAATTTTGCAAAAAGAAATAACTAATATACCTATAAATATAGAGATCTAAATGCCTGAAGAAGTGCTGATGTCTTTTAAAAGAACAAAAGATAAATAAATTTTACCTAAAAAATAAAACGTTGGGGCTGGGGAGATAATACAAAGGTTAAAGCATTTGTCAAGCATGTGGCTGTGACTGACACACTGGCTGAAATCCTGTCACTGCAAACAGTCCTGACATCCCCACAAAGGCATGGCCCCTGAAGACCCCTGAGCACCACCAGATACAGCCCTGAGACAAACAACAACAACAAAACCCCTAAAGCTTTTGTAGTTAAAAGATACTTGAATGGGGGTCAGAGAGATAGCTCTACAGGCTGACAACATGCTTGACATACAGAAAGCCAGGGTTCAATCTCCAGCACCAGAGGATCCACCAAGCACTCTTAGTGACCCATCAAACACAGATGGGTTCCCCAGAACAAAACAGCATTTCCAAAAGATACATGATACAAAGATACATAGTCTGAATGCAGACTGAGAAATTATTTGCAAGCTAAGTACCTGACAATTGGTTATAATTTATATGTAAAATAAATAGGAAAATTTAAAAAATATTAACATAGACAAACTAATGATAAGAAAATAGAATGAAATGGAACAAAAATATTAACAACCTCACTGAAACTTAGAGAGGTGACAATAAAACATGAATATAATATTTTCATTCATCACATAAAGTATTATGAAAATAGGTTTACAATAGTAATTTTTCATGTACACATGGAAAATAAAAACACTGATTTAAAAAAAAGAGAGAATATTAATAAAACTGAGGTTGTAGATTGTTGGGCTCTCATCTATAAAATTTTGAATTTTTCAGCTCCAAGTATTCAGAAAGCAGCATTAATCAAGCCAAAACTCAATCAGAAAAATGATCTTAAATTTAAGATCCCTTACATTGTGTAAATATACTTAGATACTATATATATAACAAAAAATAAACAGATACATAAAGGCCAGAGAGATAGTTCAGCACGAAGGTGCTTGCCTTGCTCACAGCAGACCAGGTTAGATCCCCAGCACCCCACAGTGTCTCCTGAGCCTTCCAGGAATGATGCCTGAATACAGAGCCAAGAGTAAGCCCTGAGCACCAATGGATATGGCCCTAAAATCAAATAAATAAATAAGATACCTAAGAAACATCAAACAGCATGTTAGGTAATAGATCTCACATTTTGCTACTTTCATATAAAATGAATATATTGGGGATAACATACAATGCAAATAACTCACAATAAACTTTAAGACTGAATTTCAATTTTGAAGAACAATTGCACTCCTGCATTCCATGAGACTCACATCAATAGAGTCGTTACATGAGGGTATCCCAAGATTCCAGGCGGTGCAGAGTCTCTTCAAGTCTTGAAGAAAGGCACATATTTACTGACCTTGGAGATGAATCAGAAAAGTGCCCATAGAAATTAAGAGCTGTCCTAAAATCTGCTTTTAAAATTTAACTCAAGAGGCTGGAGCGATAGCACAGTGGGTAGGGTGTTTGCCTTGCACGCGGCCGACCCAGGTTCGATTCCCAGCATCCCATATGGTCCCCTGAGCACTGCCAGGCGTAATTCCTGAGTGCAGAGCCAGGAGTGACCCCTGTGCATCACCAGTTGTGACCCAAAAAGCTATAAATAAATAAATAAATAAATAAATAAATAAATAAATAAAATTTAACCCAAACATTTGCCTTGTCCCTGAACACAAAAAAGACTGTCCAAGGCGCATACGCTGCCTGAGCCCATGTGCTGCTTGTGCCCACATGGCGGAGCACATGTGTCGCCCGCATCTCCCCTCTTGAGATGTGTACTTTCTTTTTTTTCTTCTTTTTGGGTCACACTCAGCGATGCACAGGGGTCACTCCTGGCTCTGCACTCAGAAACTACCCCTGGCGGTGCTCAGGGCACCATATGCGATGCTGGGAATTGAACCCGGGTCGGCCGCGTGCAAGGCAAATGCCCTACCTGCTGTGCTATCGCTCCAGCCCCGAGATGTGTACTTTCATGCTTTCATACTTTTGTGTCTAAAGCTCGGTTATGTGTAGGGGCCTCCTCCACCCTTAGAGAAGCCTGAGTTCTCTCTTGAACACATTACTCTTACTTCTCCCTCTCTTTCTTATCCCTTCCTCCTATCCTCAAAAGCTTCTAAATAAAATCTGTTTACTTCAAAAAAAAAAAAAAAAAAGACTGTCCAAGGCACCAAGTTGAAAGCAATTACTAGAAGACTGGAAAACTGACCAAAGATTCCAACTATCACCATCATGGGAAGGCAGAGTTTAAATACTACATCAGGAACCGTAATGCACGAAAGGAGAGAGAAAGAGAAAGAAGAAAGGTGCCTGCCACAGAGGAAGGGGGGTGGTGGGAGGGAAACTAGGGACATTAGTGGTGGGAAATCTATGCTGATGGAGGAACAGGTGTTGGAATATTGTATGATTGAAACCCAATCATTTATAGCTTTATGATGGTCTATCTCATGGTGATTCAATTTTTTAAAATTAAAAATTTAAAATAAATAAAATACAATAAAATAAATACTGCATTAGGGCCAGAGTGATAATACAGCAGGCAGGGTGCTTAACTTGCACAAGGCCAATATGGTTTCAACCCTCAGCACCCCATACGGTCCCCCAAGCTCTGCCAATAGAGATCTCTTGAGTGAAGAGCCAGGAGTAAACCCAGAGCAGCACTGTGTACTCACAAATCCCCTACCTACCCCCTCCCAAAATTTAAAAGGTACATGAGCCAAGTAAGCTGTCTTCCAGAACAAAAGTGCAAGTCTTCATAGGAAAACAACGAAACTTAGAATCTTTTTATTTTATTTTATTGATTCACCATGAGATATATTACAAGCTTTCATGTCTGACTTACAATCACACAATGACCAAACACCCATCCCTCCACCAGTGCACATTCCCCACCAACAATATCCCCAGTATACCCCCCCTTTCCCACCCTCCCCCTGTCTCCATGGCAGACAATATTCCCCATACTCTCTCTCTCTACTTTGGGGCATTATGTCTTGCAACACAGACACTGAGAGGTTATCATGTTTATTTTTTTTGTTTTTTTTTTGTTTTTTTGCTTTTTGGGTCACACTCAGTGGTGCATAGGGGTTACTCCTGGCTCATGCACTCAGGAATTACTCCTGGCGGTGCTCAGGGGACCATATGGGATGCTGGGAATCGAACCCGGGTCGGCCGAGTGCAAGGAAAACTCCCTACCTGCTGTGCTATCGCTCCAGCCCCATGAGAGGTTATCATGTTTGATCCTTTATCTACTTTCGGCACACAACTCCCATCCCAACCAATTCCTCCAACCATCATTTTCTTAGTGATCCCTTCTCTATTCCAGCTGCCTTCTCCTCGCCTGCTCATGAGGCTGACTTCCAATTATGAAGCAATCTTCCTGACCCTTATATCTACCGTCCTTGAGTGTTGGTCTCAAGTTATGTTATTTTTATATTCCACAAATGAGTGTGGTCCTTCTATGTCTGTCCCTCTTGTTCTGACTCATTTCACATAGAATGATACTCTCCATGTCTATCCACTTATAAGCAAATTTCACTTAATCTCTCCTGACAGTATTTTATTGTGTAGATGTACCAAAGTTCCTTAACCAGTCATCTGTTCTCGGACAATTGGGTTGTTTCCAGATCCTGGTTATTGCTAATAGTGCTGCAATGAACATATAGGTACAGATGGTACAGATGTCATTTCTACTGTGTTTTTATGCACCCTCGGAATATATTCCCAGAAGTAGTATTGTGGAGTCAGATAGAAGCTTAATTTCAAGTTTTTGAAGGACTGTCCATATTGTTTTCCAAAAAGGCTCCACCATTAGGCATTCCCAACAGTGAAAGAGTATTCCTTTTTCCCCACATCCACACCAGCAGTGGTTGCTTTTGTTCTTTCGAATGTGTGCCAGTCTCAGTGGTGTGAGATGATATCTCATTGTTGTTTTGATTTCCTCAAAAAAGAAATACAAATGGCCAGAAGACAACTAGAATCTTTTAAATATGGCATCCAATATGTATCCTATTTGCCCAAATGTTACCAGTCATAAGAACAAAACAAAAACAAAAGTGAGTTACAATTATGAAAACATAGGCCACATATGCTAAAGTTAGCAGGTGGAACTTTAGAGCAGCTATTAAAATGTGTGTGCTAAAGGAGCCAGAGAGATAGCACAAAAGTTACTGCGTTTTCCTTCCTTGCGGCCATACCCTCACCAGTGGAACAGCAACTGCTTTCTGGAAGAAAAAAATCTGCTTGGTGCATCTCCACATCCAGCAAGATTCAAAATGTCCATCAACAGATGAACTGACAAATAGTGTGCGGTTTGTGAATACAAAACTATTTAGCAAGGAAAGAACTGCTGGTACATACATCAACAGATGAATCACTCACATTGTTGAGAGAATAAATTTTTTTCCTTTTAAGTTATTAAGCCAAACTCCTTGTGCTCAGGGGCTACTTTGCACTTCGTGCTCAGAGGTCATTTCTTATGGGTGCAGGGGACCAAATGCAGTGTCAGGGATCAAACAGGATTCTGATGCCTGCAAGCTACTTAACCCCTGTACTAGTTCTCCAGCCGACAGGAAAAAATTAATAATAACTTTGTAGTAGAGAATTCTGTCAGATACCACCATAACCATGTCACACAGTGAAGAAAAATTATGAGTTCACTTATGAAGTATCAGAGAACAGAGAAAATAATCAGGGTAAAATGTTCAGATCTAGTGAATATGAAATAAGAATAGACAGGCATTCATTGTACTGCTCTTACAATTTTATTGATGTTTGAGATACTAACACAATTTAAAGGTTTTATAAAGGTTGCTGGAAGGCAAATTCATAGTTGTACCCCCAGCCATCTGTAGGTCTTCTAGAAAAGATCAGACTATCGTGGGGCCATGGAGAGGGCTCAAAAGACTGGATTTGGACTCTGGCACCACCTCCACCCCTCACCCCCTCCCCACCCGCAAAACAGTCTGAAACTACTTCGAACACTGGAGCATGGTAACGTTCCCAAAATCCGCTACTCATTGCTTGAAGGCCAGTAGGCAAGAGGCAAGAGTCAGAGCCAGAAAAAACAGGTTTGTTCAGGTGCTTGCAATCAGAGAAGATGGTGGACTTGCGTCCAAAACCCATTTCACTCTGAAGCTGGGGCTTGTGGTTTATAATGAGCTGGTGGAAGAAATCTTTGTGTAAAAGCAGTGAGGGGAAGAGTGGCGCTGATGAGGCAGAAGGGGCATAGCTGCACAGCTTCCTGCTGACATCGCGGTTTGACAAAGACCCCAGGACCTGTTCTACGAAAAGCCTAAGAGAAGAGCCCTGGGTAATGTCAGCCTCCAAGAGGCCCTTTGTCTGGTGTTTTTCTCTTGTTTGTGATGGGCTCCTCCTTTAACAGGAAACACGGTTCACAGAAACATTTAACACCAGGAGAGCAGAAGCAAGGGATGAGAGGCAGATCTAAAGTTTTTGTGAAAATGAAGATTCTAGTGTCTGCTCACTTATACCATGGAAAGGGGTCGACTTTTTGGCCAATATGTAAAACAAAATTTAAAACAGAATTTTCCTGAGGAAATGGTACCATCCCTTTGTGTGGAGCTGGAACAATCTAGAGAAAGAGGTAATAGTGCTCTTGGGTGCAACTGGGACAGGCTTTCTGTTTATTTGCTTAAATAAGGTACTTTTCAGGAGGGATCTGAGTAGGATTATTATTTTTTCCTGAAAAGGAGGCAGTAGGCTATATAAGCTTGTGAATTTCTGATTTAGAGGAACAGGGGCAATGCAAATTATCCTTCATCTAAAAAAAGTAGATGCAACATCTATACATTCATAATATGTATATTTGTATGATTTAGGTGTGGGGGGAGGGGTGATACCCGCCATGTTCAGCGTTTACTCTTGGCACTGCATTCAGGGATCAATCCTGGTGGGGCTCAGGGAATCATGAGATGCCAGGGATTGAACCCAGGTTGACCAGATACAAAGCAAATGCTCTACCTGCTAGACTATCATTCCAGTCCCTTGCGTGTTTTTAACTGGATAGAGAAATACATTGAAATTCATACTAAGTGAAGAAAATGTAAAATTTCTGTCATTCAGAAATTTAACTTTCTAAACGTTCATGTGCTCCATGTCTACTGCAATACTGTACTAATAGCCAAACAAGACCAGACAGCTGGGCCAGGGATGTGGCTGCAAGTGGTAGGACACAGGCCTTGTATGTGTGAAGAGCTGGGTTCAGTCCCTGGTTCTGCAGGATCCCCCTCGATGCACCAGGAGTAGACCTGATGGCTCTTGATCACCACTGGATATGGCCCCCACAACAATAAAAAGCAAAAAAGAAAAAGAGAACGCAATATTCTAAGTATCTATCACTGAAGAACTAGTTAACTAAACACTGAACACCATAAAAATAACAGTTTAAGAGAATAATTCCACCTGCATACACACACACATGAATAGATAGCAGTAAAAGTCAGCTAGAAATACCTTTTCTGAGAATATACCTCAGGGTCCTAAAAACACACTGCATAAAAGCCATCTGCACTTCAATGTTCATTGTAGCACTGTTCACAATAGCCAGAATCTGGAAACAACGCAAGTGACCAAGACAGCTGGATAAAGAAACTATGGTATGCTTACACAATGAAATACTATGCAGCTGTTAGGAAAAATGAGGTCATGAAATTCACTTATAAATGGATGGGCATGAAGAGTATCATGCTGAGTGAAATGAGTCAGAGGAGAAGGATAGACAGAGAATGATTGCACTCATTTGTGGGATTTAAAAACTAATGAGGCAAATGCCCACATACAGTAAAAATAAGAGACAGGAGAATGAGCCATAGTTAGAAACTTGCCACAGTGATGGCAGAGAGGGAGGCCTTTAGGATAGAGAAGGGACCACTATGACAGCGACATGTGGAAATGATCTCTTTGGACAAGAACTAAGTATTGAAAGGAAGTAAAGGGACAAACATGATAATCTTTCTGTACCTGTATTGCAAACCATAATGCCCCAAAGGTGTGTGTGCATGTGAGAGAGAGAGAGAGAGAGAGAGAGAGAGAGAGAGAGAGAGAGAGAGAGAGAAGCAGGCAGGCTGGAGTGGTGGGTTGGGCGGGAAACTGATGACATTGGCTGTGGGAAATGTACACTGGTGAAAAGACAGGTGTTGAAACATTTTATGACTGAAACTGAATCATGAACAACTTTGTAACTGTGTATTTCACAGTAATTCAATTTATAAAATCTTAATTAAATGGGAAAAAAGTCAGCTAGAGAAAAAAATGAAGAATTTGTAACTATATGAAAAATATTAATAAAATAAACAGGGAAACATACCAAAATGTTAATAGTAGTCATCCCTGAGTAATTGTTTTCTTTATTCCTACTTTATTTTTTTACATTTTTCAAATCAGTCATAGAGTACAGAAACTATATCGATGACTGGTTGAATATTGCATTCTTACATTAAATAACATTCAGGTGTGCATCACTGAAAATCAACAAGCATATACATTTTAAAGATATAAATAGTCTGGTGTGCAGCAAAAAGTGGGAAAATACTCAGAACTTCGTAGATATTTTCCTGCTTTAAAAGCAGTCAAAGTACTGAAAAGAAGGCCAACTATGAAAAATAAGGCCATTTGGAATATATTTATTTGTAAGTAGAAAAATATACAATGACTGGTGTGGAACATTTATGTAAATAAAAGGTCTTGAAGCACATCTGGTGGACATGACTGGCTATTAATAATAATAGCACCGGGGACAGGATTAGGAAGAAACTTAATGGCAGGGGTGAGGGTGGGGGATGCTGAAAGTGAACTGCTAATGATGGTTTTGCTGGGCCTCTTTCTCTAAAAGACTTTTAATATTAAAAATACATTTTCACCTCATTTGCTGGTAGTTGAAAGCATCTAGCTGTCAGCCTCTTAGAAGAAAATGACAGTCTCAAATCTCCAACAATCAGGATGGCTAAGAATACCAAACTTAAGGACTAGAAAAGAAAATTGACACTCACACATGTGCACTAGCTGGAGCTTCATATTTTTGCTGCTTTCCCCCAAATCCTCACAAGACTGAACCTCTCTCCAGTTTCCAAAGTAATATGTCTTTAATTTAGCTTGAGCCATACGCTTACTTTTCTCCAAGGAATACATAGCAAATAATTCAGTTGGTGTTTATGCACTGAGTTTTTCCTCCATGGTGAACTACAAGCCAAACCCCAGGATTTTTTTCCTGTCTAAACCTATCTGGGCAAGGGTGGGGTGCGCACATCCAGCAGTGCTCAGGGACCTCTCCTGGCTCTGTGCTCAGGACTCTCCTGGGAGTGCTCAGGGACCATATATGGCGTCAGGGATTCAAATCAGATTAAGAGCCACAGTCTCATGCAAGGCAAGCACTGTGTCTTCTGTTCTGTCTCTCCAGTCCCATACCTATGTATATTCTTTTACTCTTCATGGAAAAAATTTATTTCTCCCATAAAAAAGAATCACATGTCACATAAGTATAGAAAATTAAGAAATGGAAAATTAGAAGGGTAAATTTACCTATATCTTATCATTCAGAGACAACCACTGTTAAATTTTGTGCTTTCAATCCAATCTACTATGTTTTTATTGAAGTAATGAGATACAGTGTGAGTGGAAGGGTGAACAAGTTATTTCATTGGTCCCTTTAAATCTCATCCACATAAAGAAATCCAATCCAAATAGATAATGGGACATTTCTCTCTCTCTTTCTCTCTCTCTCTCTCTCCCCTTATCTCTTTCTGTTTCCATATCTCTTTTACTCTCTCCCTATGAAAATATGGAAATCTTTCCTATAATTCTCAAGAACCCCACTAGCACAAGAAAATCTACTTTCATGCTACCAGTAACACTACATTATGATATATGAAAGGTTCAGGTGCACAGAATTGGAAATCGACCTGTGCATCCACTACAGAAAGTTTACCATAAATGTTCAGTTCTGTCTTTCACCGTGACTGTCCCCCATCCCATCTTTTGTCCTGATTTACTAAACCCTTCCCTTCTTCTTCTCCAGTGTTCAGTGAAGCTATCAATACTGAAAAACAAATTCCAAGTTTAGTAAAAGAGAAATTTATTAAGGAGGTGCTTTAGAGTCAAACTGAGGTAACTCTTCTGGAAGACCAAACCAAGGTCTAGCTCTCATTTGGCAGTGGGGGGTGGCAGAGGTGAGGGCTGTGATATAGGTAAGCTACACGCAGAGAAAGAATACATAGTTGTTCTTCAAGAAAGAAGATATCAAATTTATGATATTCTCAGGGGCAGGAAAGGTAGTTCAGCACATAAGGTGCTTGCCTTGCACACCATCACCCAAAGTTCAACCCTCTGCACCCCATATGCTCTGATGTTCTGCCAAGAGTGATTCCCAAATACAGAGCCAGAAATAAACCCTGAGCATCACTGGGTGTGGCCCAAATATAAAAACGAAAAGCAAACCAAAACAAGGTGAATTTGATATTTTCTACTATTTACTAAAGGTTGGTTTCTAACAGAGTAAGTTCACTGATCAAGGAAAAACACTGCTCATAACTTCTCCAAAGCAATTCGATTTTCTTACAAAGTCAATTTTGTCTGAACCATCAGTGTTGGGGAAGTTGCGGAGACCAGGGGTTATTGCAATCTCTTGTCCTCAACGTGCTCCTTGAGACAGGGGAGAGGGTGTGGGTAGTTACGCTCTCTCTCACACTCCTGGTAGAGACTCTTACCATGATGGTCTGTAGACTCTCCATCTGTCTCCTTGCTTTCCCCCCATGGTTCACAGGACAAAAATCCATCACTGTGTTGACTTCAGCATCCTCTGGGGACAGGCCAGGGCAGAGGGAGACATTTTCCAGCAGAGCATAGTGTAGAATTTTCCTTTTTTCCACCCCAGTCTGTTTCCTAAAATAATTTCAACGTAGTTGAGCTCATGCTGCATAAGCAACATTATTCCTGAGCTTTTCCTGGCACCTTAGAACCAAAGTCTTATTCCATGCTATTTAAAATGGGGTAAGCATTTATAAAGTCTCTGTAATACTATTTAAAGAGGATCTACTACAGCTTACTTAAAGTAGTTACCTACTTCTGTGACACATAAAGGGTTTCAATTAGTCTTCTTCCTATCTTGGTACTTGACAACTTTCACTTGAATTTTAAATCGGTTTATTGATTATGGGGGGAGGTAGGAAAAGATGTTTTAGACATCGGAGGAAATAACATGAATCCAAAACTTATAGGTAAGAATTAGCTCTATCGCACACTTCCTTTCAAAGCGTATCCAATCAAAACTGGGGGATGGAGAGATATTACAGAGGGTATGGTGCTCGCCTTGCACTTGGCCAGCATCAGTGCATCCCCAGCTCCCCACATGGTCCCCTGAGCTACACGGAGTAACCCCTGAGCGGAGAGTCAGGAGTACTGAGCACATCCAGATTAGATTTGGTGCCCTCAAAACCAAATCTAATCAAACCAACAACAACAAAAACTAACATTCTCCCGTGAAATGTTATCTGTACAGATTTCCAAGTAGACCAAAGGGCTGTGCGCTGTCTTGGAAGGTCCTCAGAAGGCTCTGTGATTGATCAGGTAAGAGAGTGAAAATCTCGGTCCTCACTAATGGAGGCGGGAAAGACAGGGATAGAAGACACTATTCCAATTTCATCTTCTTCACTGTGGTTTGTGATCTCCATGGCCCCCCTGAAAGTCTCCTCACCCTCCAAGGCTTTGTCATCTGCCACCAAACCCACCTTGACCTCCTCTGCCTCTGCCGCCACCTCTGCCTCCACAGTCAGCTCAGTCGCCACCTCAATCACCAAAACCACTTTTACCCTCTGCCTTGGTCAAGTGCAAAGAAACGTTCGTCAATTTATCCATATTCCATGGGCAGAGTGGACGTGGACATGAAGAGTTCGGCTTTCTTAGCTTGTTCGCACCATCTTCTGTAGGGATCGTCACTCTGCGTGTTTCCAGGGTTGCATTTGACAGGAGTGATAATTAGTGAGTGAATGCAACTCACACGGTTTCAGCAAATGAAAGCCTCCGTACACACGTGCTGCCCTAAAAAACTGGACGTTGTAAACAGCTGGGCAGTTTCTGCCCTTGAGGAGCTCACAACCTCCACAGAGCTGCTTTTATCTGAGTACCATATGCTGATGTTTGTGCCTACATGTCTGCACATGGTAACAACAACAAACATCCTTGCAGTGCTCAGCATGTAGTAGGAGGATTAAGACTCACACGGACTTTCTCATTTAATTCTCACAATCATTCCATGGTTTGTCCCCACTTTACAGATGAGGGAAGAGGGAATAAGCTTAATGAGACATGATGGTCATATCCAATCCACCCACACTCTGTCCCCCTCCCCCCATCTGTTGTTAAAGCTTTTATGTTCTGTTTCGTTTTTCCAGGGGTTGAGCTGCTCAGATCTATGAGTTCACAGGCCAGGGTTCTTGATATGGAGCAGTAGCTGAGTCCACCGGTCTGGAAAGGATAGCCACATAAGAAAAAAGAAATAAGAGGACTGGGACCTGGGGAACGCACAGTGTGTCCTGGAAATCAATTTACAAAAATTATTGAGGCTTCCTATTTTGTCCTTCAATTTTATAATGTTCCTATCTGCTGCTACCCTAAACCTTTCTATTCTCATCTCTAATCTTTATGCTCAAGGGGCACCACCCAGTTGAAAGAAAGTCTGGAAAGAAGAAGGAAAAGAATGGAGGGCCAGGGAGATGGCTCAAGGCGCAGATGTATATGTTTTGTATGTGGAAGTACCAGATTTGACCCTCAGCAGTGCATGGCCCCCCAAGTGAGTGGATCCCAAGCACTGCTGGGTGTGATGGCACTCACAAGAAAGAAATAAAAAAATGAAAGGCAGGAAAAAATGAAAGGAAGGAAGGAAGGGAGGGAGGGAGGGAGGGAGGGAGGGAGAAGGGTGGAGAAGGCGAAAAAAATTCATTAAGTAGCTATCAACTGCTTTTTAAAAAGTGTCAAGGAGCGATAGCATAGAGGGTAGAGCAACTGCTTTGTTCAGATTCACCCTGTAGCACTACATATAAACCCCCAAGCCTGCCAGCAGCGAACCCTGAACACAGAGCCAGGGATAATCCCTAAGCCAGCTGGATATGGCAAAAAACCCTAAATAAATAAATAGCATAAAAAGTGTCATACTGGGGTTGGAGCAATAGCACAATGGGTAGGATGTTTGCCTAGCACACGGCCAACCCGGGTTTGATTCCCAGCATCCCCAGGAGTAATTTCTGAGTGCAGAGCCAGGAGTAACTCCTGTGCATCACTGGGTATGACCCAAAAAGAAAAAAAAAATGTGTCATACTGCTTGGTATGTATCGTATATGAGACAGACAAACATATATCACTCTTGAGGCTTAGGAAAACTACAATTTAGATAAAGAGCTAAATCAGTCATTCACAAAGCAATTAAATAAATACGCAGATTAGTTGTGCAAGATGTGTCAAAGTCCTCAAATAAGCACATGAAATGGCAATGATCATGGTTTATTTTTAAATATTATTACAAATTTGACACTACAACTTATGTCAGACCAAGATCCAAGATTTCAATCTATTAAGAAAGATTTATTATGGGGAGTTAGAGAGATAATACAGGGGTTAGGGCATTTGTCTTGTTTTATGTATTTTCTACATAGCTGACCCAGTTCAATCCTCAGCACCACAAATGGTTCCTGAGCACTATCAGGAGTGATCCATGAGCACACAGTTAACAGTGAGCCCTGAACACCTCCAGTGTGCCCCTCCAAAAAATTACAGTCTGGCAAGATAGTCTATGGCGTAAGGTGCTTACCTTGCATGTACTGGACACTGGTTTGATTCCCAGAACCACAGGGCCTACTGGGGAGAGCCCTAGAGAATAAATGGCTCCCAGATCCCTAAAAGAAGAGTTTCACTCCAGCTAACTTCCATCTTCACAGGAAGCGAGGGCTAGGGGTTGCGGGGAGAGGGGGGTGCTCTGGAGCTCTCTGAAGTCTGGTGCCCTCAAAAAAGACAAGCTTCAACCTCAGTACCTTCCACCCACACCAGGGAACAAAGGCTTGCTTCAACCAGACACAGGAGGCTGTCAGGAACCACAGGGCAGCCGGTAAGAATTCTCAATTCTTCTTACTGGCAGCCAGTAAGAAGCTCCATGTATCCACCAAATTCTAATTTAATAAAAATTAGAATTTTTTTATATGGGCAACAGTGGTTAGTTGTAGATCCTGAAATTAGAATCATGAAATCATAAAAACTGTTTTCTCTAGATTAACTGGCAGTCATCCACAATTTTCTGAGGAAATCTCTGCATTCATTTAAACCAGAGTTTTTAAAGGTGTGGGGGGGAATGTGCAACACATTATCTTCATATTTCTAGTAAAATTTGGAATATCTCTTTTGAAACTAACGGCAACAGGGCTACACATGGTGGGCCACGCAGTACCAGGGATCACACTTAGACCTTCATGCATGCCGGGCATTTCTCAGCCCTTGAGCCAACTCCCCAGCCCTCGAGTCAGATTCTGCACACAATTGTGAATTTGAATCAGAGCAGGAATGGGGATTTTGATCTCTTTAATCCCAGTACCTGCCAATGTATGAAATCAGCCTACCTCCAGAAGGCTGACTGAATAAGTAAAGACAATATTGACTGTAACCGAAAGGACCATCTTAAGAAATTTGGTTTTGAGAATACAAGTTTTTTAAAAAGGAAAATGGAAAAAAAGAAAAAGTGAGGGAATGTCTGTCCAGCTCACTCCAACTAACTTCCATCTCCACAGGAATGAGGGCTAGGTGTTGCGGGTGGGGGTCGGGGGGACAGGGGAAGGGATGCTCTGGAGCTCTCTGAGGTCTAGTGCCCTCAAGGAGGGCAAGCTTCGACTTCAGTACCCTCCACCCACACCAGGGAACAAAGGTTTACTTCACCAGACACAGGAGTCTGTCAGGAACCATAGGGCAGCCAGTAAGAATTTTCAAGTGACTGAGCTTGCAAACCAGCAAAGAAGCAAAAGGAAACTCAAGCCTACCTTTTCCCTTCCAACACAGGAAAGAATCCTGGAGGTATGTTTTCTGGGAAGTCTTAATCCATTTGAAATTACAATTAGAAACCTGGTTAATGGATAACATTTTTCAAAGAATAAGCACATGATTTGGAGGGCAACCTGATGCATGGGGCTCAAAAAAGAAGAAATGCTCTGAGGTACGGAACTCCTGAGGTAAACTCCATCTCCATCCCTCTAGGGCATTTGTATCTTGGTACTGAGTACCCAGAATGCCTCTGTGCTTTCAAATTAATGAGGCTTTCCCAAACCATTTACATCAAAAGCCCTTTCATTTCCAATCAAATACACACCAAAATGAAATCAAGACAGGTTTGAAAGGCCATCAAAACAGGATAAAACAGAAGCCATAGACTGGGAACAACCAGAGCTCAATAAACAACAAAGCAACCTAAAATGGGGGGAAAAAACAAACAAGGGCCTGAGAGCCAGCTCAAAAGGCTGGCACAGGGGCCAGAGCAATAGTACAGCAGGGAGGGCATTTGCTCTGCATGTGGCCAACCTGGGTTAGATTCCCAGCATCCCATATGGTCCCCCGAGGACCTCCAGGAGTGATTCCTGAGTGTAGAGACAGGAGTAACCCCTGAGCATCACTTGGTCTGACCCAAAAAGCCAAAACAAACAAACAAACAAACAAAAAAGGTTGGCAGACATGCTTTGCATACAAGAGTCTGGTACAGCAAATGGTCTCCAAACATCACCAGAAATGACCCCCAATAACTAACTAGGAATAGACTCCGTACACGGCTGGGTGTGGTTCTAAAATAAAAATTGTAGACTCACAAATAAATTTCTCAGAAGAGAGCAACACAAGAGCAACATGTAACACAGATGCCTCCAGACCGTGTGCCAGGATGTTCCATCCAGGGCAACCCAGAGGAGGGTAGGTAAGTCTACCCACCCACCCCAACAGAGGTCCAGCAACCAAAACCCTCCAGAACTCAATCACTGTCATGCTCACAGCCAATCTCCACAGGCTCAGAGAAGCCTCATCCATAAATGAATCTGCTGAAAAACTCAGGTATGCGAGATTTGTGACCAAAATCTCCAGGCTCACAAGGAATCAGGAATGGGCAACTTCCCCCCATCTCCCTGTGCTTCTGGTAGCCTAGCAGTCACGCCATAAACTGCCTCTTGCACCATATAAGCTCATTAACGGCCATGATCCAGAGACTCACAAATAAATCTCTCAGAAGAGAGCAACAGGAGAACAACACACTGCAGAGTGCCTATGGACCCCAAAGTCACTACCCAGCTTATATAAATGCATATATATTATATATACAATTATATATAATATAAAATATATAATATATTTTCTAATATAAAATTATATAAAATATAAAATATATGTAATGTATAATTATATATAGCATATATAATTATATATATAAATTAACCCCATATCACCATACTTAAAATCTTAGAATTCCTGCAGCATACAAGGTTCAACCTTTAACAACATGATAGTAATCTCTTAGACAAGGTCTTAATGGTTCCAAGGTGAAATACAACAATCTTCACACACCTTCCTCTAAGAGAAATTTTTTTGGATTATTTTTAGAGGATTATTCATAACAAGTAGCACAAAATAAATTATTTAGGTCCTGCTTTGGGGACAGGCTTTGGGGATTAGGGTGTACGCATTCAAAATATGGTGATAGGAAGGTATAATATGGTGGGATTGGTGTTTGAATATTAAATATAATAAATTAGTGTGAACAACTTTATAAAAATAAAATTAAATTTTTTAAATTGTAAAACATATTAAAATATATTTTTTAAAAAACATGTCTTTTCCACAGTTGGAAACTTGCAACAAGTGGTGGGTAGGGAGAGCAGTTAGGATAGAGAAGGGGCCACTATAACAATGATAGTTGGAAATTATCACTCTGAACAAGAACTGAGTGCTAAAAGTAGGAAAAGTGACAAACATAACAACTTCTCAGTACCTGTACTGCAAACTATAATGCCCCAAAGGAAAGAGAGGGACAGTGAGAGAGAAGGAGGAAGAAGAAACATGCTGGGAGTAGGGGTGGAGGACAGGAAAATGGGGACATTGGTGGTGGAAAATGGTCAAGGGAAAGATGTTGAGAAATTGTATGACTGAAACTCAATCATGAACAACTTAATAACTGTATATCACAGTGATTCAACTTAAAAAATTAAATAAAAAGAGGGCTGGAGCAATAGCACAGTGGGTAGGGCATTTGTCCTGCACTCGGCTGACCTGGGTTCAATTCTCAGCATCCCATATGGTCCCCTGGGCACTTCCAGGAGTAATTTCTGAGTGCAGAGCCAGGAGTAACCCCTGTGCATCACTGGGTATGACCCAAAAAGAAACAAAAATTAAACAAAACAAACAAAAAATATGTTTTTGATTAATGCAACTTTGAGAAATTTTGTTTCTATCACTATTCAATATTTTTAAAGAATGATTTATTCCTCTTTAGTGAAAAAATGCACATATTTAAGTAAATAAATATGAAGGTCCAAGTTGTTTTGAAATTAGGAACAGGACCAGCATTTAAGAACTTTAGTGGGGTGTGGTCAGTTATTTTGATGTCATTGGAAATAGTTGCCTTTGTGTCCCCAAAGTCTTTTCTTATCACTCAGGAAAATATTTTAACTTGGAAGGAATCTTAATGATTGTGCAAAGAAAAACTACCTCATCCTTCAGCTAAGGAAACAGTAAATTTCTCCACCATGAGGACAGTCGGGGAATCTTGGAACCCTGGCACTCTAATCCTGAGTCCAGCCTCCTCACCATGCTCTGCTCCCAACACTTGGCCAACAGCATCAAGAAAATACCTTTTCCATTTTCCAGCCAGAAAGAAAAAAGCCAGGTAAACACCCTATGTTTACTGCAGCACTGTTGACAACAGCAGTGTCATTCACAAATAATCCAAGTGTTCAAGAACAGAGGACTAAATAAAGAAACTATAATGTATATATAAGGACAAGGACACACACACACAGTGGAATACTACTCAACTATGAGAAAAGAAGAAATCATGCAATTTACTGCTACATCAATGGAACTAGAGAGCATCATTCTGAATGAAATAAGTCAGCAGCAGAGGAATATACATAACAATCTCTTTTATATGTGGGATATTAAAAAAAACAGCAAGGAAGCAACAAATGACCAAAAGCAATAGAAACAGAGGGCTAGTCTAAAGAATTGAGCTTAACCTCAGGGGTGAAGTGGGGAAGAGTTGGGAGTGATCTTTGGGATACTGGTGGAGAGAAACAGGCACTGTGATGTTGGATGATGTATGCATAAAACTATAATCAACAGTATTGTAAAGGATTTCAATAAATCTGAAAGAGAAAGGAAAAAGAAGGAATGCACACAATTTCTTTTCACTCCTGGATATATACTCAAAATAAACCAAAAACTTGGTTTTGAATATTCACCGCAACAGTATTTATAATAACCACAAAGTGGAAACAATCCCAAAAGCAAACTACTCATTAATGTATTAACAATGAAGTCTATCCATAAGATAGAGTTCAATTCTGTCATTAAAAAGGAATGAGGTGCTGATACATAGCACAACAGACAAGCCTTGAAAATCTGAAACAAGTCAGCCACTGATGACTACACATTACAAGAACACATTTATATAAGAAGTCCAGAATAGGCTACTTCACAGAGACAGAAAGGAAATTAGCAGTTGCCTAGCATTGGGGAAGAGTTTGGGGAGGTTAGGTGGTAAAAATGAAGGAATGAGAAGTTTCTTTTTTGAGACAATAGAAATGATCTAAGATTCACTGTGGAGATGAATGCAGCTGGAAAAAAAATGCTAAAATTTTATCAGTATAGCAGCAGCCTGTGCTTTGCATGAGGATGCTCAGTTTCGCCCCTGAGTATCACGTGGTCCACGGAGCACTGCTGGGAGCAACCTGTGGCACTAAGCCAGGAGTAACCACCCTCAGATGTAGCCCAAAAAAAAAAAAAAAAAAACATTATCAGCATGCACTGAGCTTTGATAGCAAGTAAGAAACAAAGAGGGATGGGGGAGGGGGTGGCATGTTTATTGTAGGTTCTGTGCTCAGGTCAGTAAGTAAAGGACCAGACAGTGCCAGAGACTGAACTAGTGTCAACTGCATGTAAAGCTTTAAACCCTGTACTATCTCTCTGGACACGTCAATATTACCATGAGGAGAAAATCATTATCTACAAAGATGATTAATTCAAGCAGGGCACTTACACTAAGACCGTACTTGTTGCATTATAATTGGTTGTGTTACCCAGGTTCCAGGACTCCTGCCTCTGTTTGATAAGATGAAAAATTCTCCAGTCACCTCAACCGATGAAATGACTGGTTAAAAAGTTTATTTATATTGTCTCGTGGAACAAGGAAGTTTTTGCTGAGTCAGCTGCTAAGGAAAAATAATGCATTACTACAGTAAGAAATGAATCTGTTTCCCATGGTTTGACCATGTCACTCCTACAGGGTGGTTCTCATTCATCAGCCAGTTGGAGGAGTGCTAATATTGGACATGAAATCTTGAGGCCAAACACTACAGCCCAAATAGCCTCTTATGGAACCCCCACTTCACATCCATGGACTCACTAGTAAATAAAACCACCTTGTGATTAGTGGCCCCAAACAAAAGGGCAAACCACAAGTATGGAGTTGTCATATTTCAAACCAAGGAGCAGAGCTATAACCCAAACACATCCAAACCCTGGAAACTAAGCAGCATTCTGAGTCCCTGTTAAATGACAGGAAACTGCTCATTGTGTTGGAGCTCAGCAGCAAGCCCAGGCTTTATTCTGGTACAGGCGGCAAATCACTCCGGAGGACCCGAAGTGCTCTAGGCTGTGACAGACATGCCTGCCAACACTAACAAGTGTAGAACACGTGGGCCACTCCCAGCTCTCGCTTCCCCAGCAGCTCTGGGGCAGGCAGCCTATGTTAAGGTTTGGATTGGGGAGAAGGAGCTTGGGCCATGCCTAGGGGTACTCACTCAGGGGGTCACATCTGGTGGTGCTAAAGGTTCCAGACTCTAGTTGGTGCTGGGGTTGGACCAGGGATGGCTACATGAGAGACCTTATCTCTGGCCATTTGGCTGGAATCTTTAAACGGAAACTCCTGGAGCTTCACTGGTAAGTCAAGCAATCACCTCTCTAGTTACTCCAGGACTTGATCAAAGAACAAAGACCAAAAAAAAAAAAAAAAAGTCAGAAAGCTCTGCTCATCAGTATGCAGTGGAAAATGCAGGTTTCTAAGAAAGATAAACATGAGATTATCTCTATATTCTATAGAGATTCTATATTCTATATCTCTATATTCTATAGACCACATTATTTGTGATCTTTAGAATACCGGATGACGAAATGGACTATAGTGAAGGGCGGGGGGTTGGGGGGAATGCCTAGATCTCCCTTGACACCAGTGTTTAGAGAGAACAGAGAAGGTAAGAAATCAAGGGAAGAAAAATCAAACAGGAAGTGATGGGTAACCAGGGGCCAGGGCTTCAGTTATACGGGTGATATAGGTGAGTGGGAGAGCCATATAACCAAAACACAGATTCATTAACACTGAAAACATGAGATCTAAGTTGCAACCACTGAAACTGTAATGTGACTATCAAGCTGTCAGGCCAGGGATGGAGTGGGGGTTGGGGTAGGATTGGAATATAAGAACACTGGTGAAGAGAAGTTGACACTGGTGGTGGGGTTGGTGTTTAGGCAAATATTATATGCCTAAAACTAGTTCTTTAATTGGATTTTTTAAAAAATAAAACGAAAATGCAGACTTCTTTTCCTAAAAATTATTCAGAAAAGAAAAAAAGAAGCATGGTGATTTTCTTTAGATTTACACTCAAGACTCAACACTGGCCCTGGGTGGAATAGGTTTATTTATATTTTGAAGTTCAAAATAACAACAAGTTGTTTGGTGGCTAGAAAGATAATACAGGGGGTAGGGTGTTTGACTTGCATGGAAACAACCCAGATTCAATCCTCAGCATTCTATATGGTCCCTGGAAACTGTCAGCAATAATTTCTGAGTGCAGAGCCAGGAGTATGCCCTGAGTATTGCCAGGTATGGCCAAAAAACTTTAAAAAAACTTTAGTTTGATGAATAAAGATCAAGATTCAAACCAACTTACTTTTCCTTTATTAACATAAAAATTTGACACATTACAATACAAAAAGTGATTGACACTGCATAGGTATGCTCCTGTGTCAAGAAAAAAGTTATATTTGACTGAATTCATATCAACTGGAAAAATGAATTCAAGGGACTCTGTCAACAGCTACCATCAGGTTTGACGAGATTTACAAAGAATTTTTTCCCAAAAGGAGCCCACTGACCAAAGTCATATCTGTCGTTCCAAACCTGTCATAATAAATGTGACAGAAAGCTGGTAATTTAGCATTGAGGAAAAGAAGAAACCAATTATAAACATTCCACTTTATTCTGTCTGGTGAGCTAACAACTTGTAATAAATACCATGGAAAGCAAAGAATGCAAATGCCTATAGTAGTGATCAAAGTGATTCTTTTAGCATCATACATCCACTCCTTTACTATGACAAAATTCTATGCTGAAATACAGAAAATACTAAGAATGAATCATCACTCCAAGTTACTGTCCAGCTGATTCTTAACTGCCCTTTTAGTTTTTACTGATCATCATTCATTTAAAATCAGTAGCAGTAACAAATGAGCCACACTTTAATCACGGTCTAGTTATTTTAGTAAATATTTTGAGCAAAACATAGCACTAAATCTAATATCCAGAATATAAATGTAGGAAAGTAAAACAAATAATTAGATATATTTCAGGGAAGAAAGGAGCTCTGAAGTTGATGAATTAGATAGATTCCTCTGTCTATAAATTGGAAACGATATTAAATTCTAAACATGCTACCTTTCTTCCTCCAGCTCAGTAAAAACGAGTAGATTGGTACTCCTTTCAAACATAGACTTCCTGGGGCTGGAAAAATAGTTGAAGGGGCTAAAGCACGTGTTTTGCATATGGGAGGGTCCTGGTATCACATGATCTCCTAAGGATTGCCAAGTGAGATCCAAAAGCAAAATAAATGGGGGCTGTAAAGAGAGTACAAGGGTTGAGATGTTTAGCTTAAATATGTAGGCCTCAGTTGGAACCCCAACACCATCAGAACTGAACCCTGAGCCCAGAGCCAAGAAAATCCCCTGAGCACCAATGGGTGGGTGTGACCCAGAAAACCGAACCAAAACCGAACCAAAAAAAAAAAAAAAGAAAACTTCCACTGAATCACTGAATGCAAAGAATGTTAACAATTGGATGATTTCATGTAGTCATTTGAAGTGACAAGCAATTTATCCAATTCTGTGTATAGCTTTAACTTCATAGCTTAACTGAATAGATGAACCATTTTTAATTTATTTATTTATGCATTCATTGTGGTGGGGCCACACTCAGTGGTGCTCAGGGCTGACTCCTGGATCTGAGCATAGGACTCATTCCTGTGGGATCAGGGGACCATATGAGATGCATGGAAGGAAAGCACTCTACCCACTGTACTATTTCTTTGTCCCCAGATGAACCCATTTTAAATAAGATGCACCAATTTCCTCCCACTCCCAAAAAGCCACTAACTGTATCTCCATTCAAGAAGACACTCAAGACAAAGACACTGAACCAACAGATATGCAGAAGCCCAGATTTTCCTTTTATGCAACATATTTCTGAGCTTTGGCTTCCTGGCTAAAACTAACAGTGGGCACTGTTCTACTGGTCACTGACATCAAGAAATCGGCCACTGACATCAAGACAATCTTTTGTTCTCGGTTCTGAGAGAGGTTATCGTCCTACAGCAAAACAGAGCAAGAAAACAAATATATATATACAAGTCAGGGACTCAGAGATAGTAAAGTTGGTAAGGTGCTTGTTTTGAAGGTGCCAATATCTGATCAATCCTCATCATCACACGTAGCTCCAGAGCATCACCAAGGCCACTCTTGAGCACAGAGCCAAAAACAGCCATTGGCTACCTCCAGATATGGTCCAAATAAGTTGACCCCCTCAAAAAAGAAAATGTCAGGATACACTTGGGGGTTATGAGGAAGTTCCCCTAGAGAACAAAGAGAACTCATTGCTTGAGAGTAATATCTGTGCTCACAAAGCAGGAAATCTTTGGCTCAATTGGACTCAGTTGCTGTGTGCTCCCCAATTCAAATGTGGAACTCTAATGCCCAGTGTGATGGTACTTGATGTTAACAAAGATAAGGGCCTCTGGGGAGTAACTAGGTCCGAGAGTGGAGAATACATGAATCGAAGTCTGATAAGAGAGCCAGAGAGGGCCTGGAGTAATAGTACAGCCGGTAGGGTGCTTGCCTTCCATACAGCCCACCTGATTCTATCCTCAGCATCCTATATGGTCTCCCCGAGCACCACCAGAAGTAATTCCTGAGTGCAGAGCCAAGAGTAACCCCTGAGCATAGCTGAGTATAACACCAAAAAAGGAGACCCCAAGAGCTTCCTCCCTCCTTCTGCCTAGCCAGGTGCAGGAGAATCTAAACCCGAACCAGGTAGTCGGTTCTTCCCAGACACTCACTGTCCCAGGACCTTACTCTTGGATGCCCTAGTTCTTAGAACCACAAAAATTAATTTTTGATTATCTATCAGCCACACAAGCTGCAGTATTTTGCCAAAGTGGTCCAAACAGATTGACAAAGAGCCTTAACACAGCAGTGCAATTGGAGCCGCTCCTGTGCAGAGAGACAAGACTGCAGGGACACATTTTACAGAACTGTCAGACAACATGTCTCCAGCCTGTGGACCACTGCAGGGGTGCTGAACTTGGACAGGGAAGACATCCAACCAAGGCAGGTAATTCGATACTTAAACCCCTCATTAGCACAGCAGACCTTATCCTTGATTATGATTATCCCATAGAAGCCCATGGAATAAAGAACAGCTTCTTTTGTAAAGCTAATTAAAAAGGCTACTATGGGATGACTATTGTCTGGGTAACAATCGCACTTCCTGGGAGTTCAAACTTACTGACAACAGAGAAAATAAGAGAGAACATACATAACATGGTGGATCTCAGCTATCATGTCCATTTCTTAGAAAGATGCTTCTGAGCTAAGGAAATTTATATGCATCCTTGAACCTTGCAGATATGCCCTGCTACTTAAATGGTAAAGGAGAAAATATTCAAAATAATCATGCTATTACTCACTGATCAATAACTCAGCTGTGCAACAGTTTGCTACCCTCATAGAGCCACCCTCTCTTTTGCTTATTTAATTGTCTTTTAGGGATGAGGGATTGGGTCACATCTGGCAGTGTTCAGGGCTTACTCATGGCTCTTTGCTCAGGGTTCCCTCCTGATGGTGTTCAGGGGGACCATATGTTGTGCAAGGAATTAGCTCAGAGACAGCCATCTGCAAGGCCTTCACCATGTACCAGCTCTCTGGCCCCCACCACCCTCTCTTTTGAAGCACCCAGCTCTGGATTAAGGAGGTTTTTGCAGCACTTGGCGCTGATGTCTAATTACACACATTGTCCTGGCTTTATCTGGGGTGTTTCTGGTATTAGCGCAAATGATTCCACACCAGGCTACAGCTCATTTGAATTCATTTGGCCAACATTACCGGTTGGACAGAATTGCACTTGTGTACTATATCAAGGAAACCCAAGTGGAACAAATTTTCTTTTTGAGCCACTAGCATAGTGACGTGTACAGAACACAACCAAGAGGATGGACCCGATGGAACTCACTAGACTCAAATACTCGGGCTGGAGAGATCGAACAAGAGTGAAGGCAACTGCCTTGCAGTGCAGCTGATGTAGGTTTGATTCCTGGCACTGCATATGCTCCCCCTGACCACAGAACCTATAATAAGCCCTGGGAAGTGCTGGGTAGGGCCCAATCCACCACCATCCCTCACAACCTCAAGGGAAAAAAAGGAGAAGAAAGAAAGAAATAGAATTAAGAACACTGTAAACTGCTATCATGGATATGCAAGTCCTTCCAGAATAAAGCCTGTTACCTTTCTGGCCTGGATTGGGGAGAGGCAGTAGACTGTGTGGTTAATACACAGTGCATAGTTGTGAGTTCCTATTGGTCACCAGCAGGCAAAGAATGCCCCAACCAGGTGGAGTGGCACCCCATCTTACCCGTTAAAGAGGAATGAACTAACAAGGTGAACAAGCTTCAACCTCTGGGAAGTTGTGTGTCCTCCTAAAATCCCCACAGGAAACCAGCACGTCCTCAGTCTAGAAGACTTTAGGGTCTTTTGCTTATAAACCTAAGGGAAAGAAACAATGCAGTGACAGGGGGCAAAAATAGTGGCACCATCACCCCTCTCTGACAGAGAGAGTAAATCTGTAGGGTGGAGGGAGAGAAGATGGGAAGTTCACAGAACCCTCCGTTGGGGCAAAAGTGACCCTCAGTGGAAATACAGAGCCAGACTTCAGCAACCTCAGAGCACGGACTAGAGAAAAGACCTCGGGAACCTCATCCGCCTGCTCCTGCCCATCTCCTGCAGGAACTCTGGGACCTCGTTCACCTGATCCTGCTGGTCCTGGCTGAGAGCCTTTTGGCTAGGGGCCAGCTGGCACACTGATGGCTCCAAAGGGGAGGGACATGGGTGGGAGGAAGAGCAGAGGGAGGCTGTAATGGTGGGAACAGTGCCCACACATTGGTGGAGTATAGTGTGGTATATGCTTCATTGAGATATAAAGTATACCCCTAAAACATAGTTTTGTAAGCCAATAGCAAATCAAATAGTCTAATTCACTTTCTTTCTAGAGACATTTTTGTTCGCTTTATTAATTCTCTGTACACCAAAGACACAGAGCAAACACCAGTTATCTCAAGTCTCCTGTGAGATCCTTCTGAATTCTCCTTATGATACCAAAAAAAGTAAGCTTTTAATATCAGATGTTTTAATTGACCTGTTTTGAAATATATCTTTATGACTGAAATGAAAGTGGGTCATGTCAATTCACACCCACCCCACCCCACCCCCCCACACACACACCATGATGGCAAAGTAGCAGCTTAACAGCTGGTCATGCTTGACCCCGGTTCCTGAAGTTCTTATGTAGTTATTTTATAGAACTGACAATCTATTAAACCTCAGAATTTAAATTATTTTCTTCCTCAGAGTGCTAGTTTAATTTAAGGTATAAACCACTTTTTTTCAAGTATTTAAGGTTCAAAGATAAACAATGGAGGTAATACAAATAATAATTTAACTTATAACTACCAGGAGGCCAGGGAAAGAAAGTGGGAGTGGAGGAGGTAACATAATGAGCAAAATCATCACCTCTCTCTCACAATGTCAACAGATGCTGTCAAGAAATAGTAGTTTGTATACTAATTAAAACCTCCAGAAGAACTAAAGGCAGAGACATTCAACATTGTTGGCTCTGAGAAAGGAGAACACTTAGGTCCTAGTCTTGCCTTTTTATTCTAACCCACATTAAACTACTCAGGGTTTGTTTGTTTGTTTGTTTGTTTTGCAGGGGGGGCAGGGGGTCGGGAAGGGTGAGGAACAACACACCCAGCAGTGCTCAAGATTTATTCCTGATCTGTGCTCAGGAACTACTTCTGGTTGGTTGGGGAACTATGAAACTATATGTAGTGCTAGGGATCAAACCTAGGTCAACCATGTGCAAGGCAAGCACCTCTACACACTAAACTATTGCTTTGGCCTCTCAAATCATTTTATCATCTGTATGTACTTCAGATAAATCTCTTGGAGCCAGAGAGATAGTACAATATATTAAGGCACTTTCCTTGTATGTGACCAACCCAGGTTCAATCTCCAGCACTACATATGGTCCACAGAGCTCCACCAGGGGTGATGCCTGAGCACAAAAGCCAGTGTGGTTCAAAAATACATAAGCAAAAAATATTGTTGCCTTCTTTTTGGGGTCACCCCAGCGATGTTCAGGGGTTACTCCTGGCTCTGCACTCAGGAATTACTCCTGGCCGTGCTTGGGGAACCATATGGGATGCCGGAGATTAGAACTCAGGTCGGCCGCATGCAAGGCAAACTCCCTACTCGCTGTTTTATTACTCAGGCCCATATTGTTACCTTCTATAAAAATATACAATAGTCTATAGAAGACTATATTGCAGAATTTAGAAATTAATTCTAGAGAAATAGTGTATGCTCTCTATATAATTCCATTTGTATAAAATTCTACAACAGGCAAAACTATAGTGACAAAAATAAGATGATTATTATGCCTACGGTCAGGCGTTAGGAAAATAATCAGACACAAAGGGCTCTGAGTAAACTTCTGAGGCAAGAAAAATGGTTTAGGAGAGAGATAGTACAGAAATTATGGCACTTCTCTTGCAATGTGACTGAGCCCAGTTTAGAATCAAACTCTAGTATACATATAACCTTTCAAGCACCACCAGGAGTTACCAATGAGCACAGAACAACTAGTAGCCCCTGAGCACTGCACAGTGTAGTCCAAACCCTCTGCCTAAAAGAAGTTGTGGTCCACATATGCAATAGAATATTACTCAACTGTAAGAAAAACTGAAGTCTTGCTCTTTGCTAAAATCTGACTGGAAATGAAGGATGTCATGCTAAGTGAAATAAATCAGAAAAAATACAAATTATTTGATTCGTATGCAATAACAAAGAAGGAAAACAAAAAAAAAAAACGGATAATGTCCATGAAAACAAATGCTTGGACAACAGAAACATGGGTAGCTCAGAGGAGTTGGGAGGGGATAGGAAGTGTCCTAAGGACAGTAATAGAGACACATTGGTACTTTACTAATGGGCATTGTGTAATAACATAATACCCCAAAACATAAACACTCTTGCAAACCAAATTTCTCATAAATTAAACATATGGGAAAAAAAAGGAAACTACTCTCTAGAGATGTCACTGGGGCAAGGAACACAGATGTGTGAAAAATTTCCTAAAGCCATCATATCCCCTTTCACGGTTTATTTTTTTCTGTACCTCAGAGTTTACTATCACTTACTTCCTCAAGTGACTTCATTGGAAAGTTCCTTACTCACTGACCTCTACCAGAAACCAGTCCCACATTAGGTCTGCAACAGTAATCGGCCAGACAGCACTTCCTCACCTTGTGGTCAAAGTCCAAATGTGTAGACTTGGGGAACATAAAGTCAAGAAAAGTACTACTGTGTCTCAGCACCCCTTCATACCTTCAACCTTCTTTACCTCACTCTGTGCCCCTCTAGGCTGAGATACAGTGGGAAACCCTCTAGCCTTCTACTATGTTGGGACCATTAGAGGCTGTAGGGAAAAGAGGGGTGTTCAGGGAGCCATTCCCTCCAACTCAACACCCTGTCAGGATTGGCTGCCTCCCTCCATAATTTCTGTTGAATAGTTCCTTAGGAATAACCTATCTACAAGTAGATAGTACAGTGTGTGCTGACCTTGGCTCATCCCAAGCAATACAATGCCCTGGAGACTCCCCGAACCTCGATGGGGTTGTCCTGGTGGCTACCCTAGCTGCACAGTCACCTTGGGTCTTCACACTGAACAGCCAATTCAGTTGGTCAGGTATCAGTGGGAGTGGCCCCTGGACCCTCTGAGCATAGTTTAGGAGTCCTCTTTCTATAATAATAATAATTTTTCTGTAAATGATTCGTCCCCTCATCCCATCAGGCCTAGATGCCATCATGGCTCTGCTTAGTCCTGGATACCTCATGCATACCTTGTTGTTTCCCCAAACCCTGTCCTCACCTTTGTAAATAATCTATTTGAAGCTACCCCAATTATTCAGTTTGAGATATCGGTTCTTAACTTGCCAAGTCTAAAACACAAGACTTTATAGACAAAAGGGACCCCAGTCATACATGTAAAGCCCATGTAAAAAAGATTAAACCAATAGCAATCACTGATGTAATCTATTTTGTGTGCACTTCCCTTGAAATTAAAGTTGATAGCTTTCTGCTAAAGAAAAGTTTTGCCATAAATCTTAACCTATGTTGTGGTTGTTGTTTGGTTTCTGATTTGGGGGCCACGCCTGGTAGCATTCAGAGGCTACTTCTGCTTGCTGCTGTGGGTAGAGTAGCAAACCAGGTCGTGCTGAGGCTCAAACCCGGGATTCCAGCATGCAAAGCAAGAGCTTCAGCCCTTTGAGCTAGCGCTCTGGTCCTTCTTCATCCTTTTTTTTCTTTTTTTTTTTAAAAAAAGCAATTTAACTTAAAATATTTCAAAACAGATCTCCTTTGAGCTCAATGGTACTCAGGAAACACTGCATAACAGAGATGAGCATCCATCATTTTCTCCAGATTTTGAAATGTAGTCCCTGGAGGCACTAAACACTCCGACTTCAACATTTGGGATCCTTGTAAGAAAGGTCTTCACTAAATTATGCATACAAATGCCCTCGGCTGATATCAAAACACCTTTTGAAAAATAGCCCCAGAAAACACTCTAACAG